>NW_027328798.1:300000-600000 GCF_048564905.1 Vicugna pacos
AATTGTTCATATATTAGTATAAAGATATATACACAATCAATGCAGATTAGGAAAGGAGTAGATATTTACTAAAAATCCACTGCACATCCAGTCTTTTACAAGCATATCCTGGAATATAAGCTCTATTATCCAGGGTCCCCCACCCCCAATCTCACTGCAGAGTCCCTTAGTAATCAACTACCAAGGCACCAGCATAGAACCATGAGATCACTATTTTAGGTATAAATGAGAGTATTAGCTCATTCAATTCTAAAACAGAAACCTTAAAATAAATACTGAACTTACTTACAGATAAACAAATTTGGACACAAAAAAGTACAGTTTCTCCCCAAATTCACAAAGATAATAACTGGTAAAGGCAAGATTTGAACTCATCTGCCTTGAATATAAAGCTAAGTTGGAAATCCCCTTCAACTGTGGAGGACCAGCAGCACAGCCTGTCACCCTATCTTTGTTCAGATCTGGCTTTAGACAGCCTGAGACAGCACCCCTTCCTATGGAACTCGAGGGCAAACAATAACAATAAGGATTTTATATTCTGTAGTTTCTTAGGTCTCAATTATATAAAGTGTCAGCAGGTCAGCAGAAAACTCTGGGAAATATGAGTGGGTCCAGAGCTTTTTGCTGATAAGAAACTCAATCTATCAGGACAGAGTGACCTTCCCATGAGAGGCCTCATGGACATAAACTAAAGGCAACTGAGCAATGAAAACTAGCAAGAACATGGAACTCAAGCAAGAAGGATCCCTACCATCCCCTGCCCAGTTGCCTCTTCACCTTTGTGGACAAGACGGCAGAAGGTCCATGTTCTTGTCCAAGTTACAACATCATGGATTCTCACCCATATAATATTACGACTCTATGCTGTCTTAAGTCCTTTCCAACTAAAATATGATGACACCAATATCTCAGCGGAATGTCTATGTCTCCAATTTCTCTCTTCTATTAGGAGACTATATCTATGGCCACAAAGCCGAAATTCAATTAAAAACACCATGCACGAAGCCTGGTGAAAGTCTGTGTAAGAGACATTGTTCTCAAGCTCAGTGAGTGAAAACTCAGAAAAAGTGGTCCTTATCCCTCTGCAAGTGGAAGGTAGCCTGATTGTGTGTGTGTATGTGTGCACACGTGTGTGTGTAAATCAAATACAATGTATTCTGGGATGTGCACAGATTTTTTTTATGTTACTATCATTTCATGAGGATGAGCCAACCTTTAAAGTAATTTGAATCTACTATTCTGAGAGAGTCTCAGGATCTTTTGGTGGAGGATGGGAAAGGGGAAAGGAAAGGAGGAAAGAAGTAAATGAAGCAAAGCTGTAAGTATACTGCTAGGGAAAGGCAAGACATTAATTTTGTTCCTACTTGCATCACACACAAATTACGGACTGGCTTTCCCATATGTCTTGTCAAGCACTGAGTTGCAGAAGAACAGGTGACAGCCCATTTCTCACTGAGCTTGTGACTGTACGTGGCATCTTATAGACACTAATTATTTAACCTGATCAAACAATCTAGCAGCAGGCTGTAATTCTCCTATTTTGAGAGATAAGAAAACAGGAAGTGAAAGAGGGTATATAGCTTGACCAAAGTCAGAGGACAAGTAAACTAAAGAGGATGAATTCAAACTCAGATCTGAATGCAGAGTCTGATCTTCCCACTCCGAGGGCTGGAAATTCCTTAACACACAGGGTCCCCAGCTCCTCTGCTTTGTTCCTGGCACCAAGCATTTCCCTTGGCGATATTCTCCAGTTCTCAGACACAGCGCTCTGTGCAGCCAATAACCTCCATTCGACCTTGATCATCTACCTGTCACGCCCACCAGGCTTCACCAGGCAAGAAAGCTGGCTTTCAACTGCATACAAAGCCACCCCTGTTTTATCCTGGACTCTTCAGCGGCTTTTCCAGCGTAAACGCAGCCATGAAAGTGCTCACAGTTTGTACATGAGCCACACTACCTCTCTCCATCTCTGTCCCCACCTATACTACTTTGCTATGACCATTTTGAGAATCTTGGAAACAAATTTTTAAAAACAGAAAAGAAAGGATTCTGTAACAAGTACTTAATACTTACAATTTTAAATGAGAAGTTACAAAGTGAGTATTTACAAACCGAATCTGCCTTCCTAGGTGTCAGTTTTAACAGTTAAAATATACAATAGCAAAAAATTCTGACTTAAATAATTAACAAAAACATCAACAATAATCTGGAATAAACTCAAAAACAATGCCCATGTTGTACATGGAGGAAGTACAGGACTGTACTGTGGGGTAAAGTAAGAGGTGTGAAAGTTGAGACATCAACATTTTGTATGCAGGAAAGCAGTTTTGTAAAAATGTACGTTCTCCTAAAGATAATTCAAAAGTACTAAAAAATCCCACGAGAGCACTTCTTTTTTTTTTTAACTTGAAAAATTATATTAGAATTCTTCAGGAATAATAAAGTCATAATACTAACCAAGAAAATTTGGGATCGAAAAGAGAATCAAAAAATCGCACTGTCAGATATTAAATAAATGTTTACAATATGTAAGATATAGTGCTAGTGTAAGAAAGTAAGATTGATAAAAATAAACCATGAGCTCAAAAAGAGACTCTAGTGTACATAAGTATTCTTTACAGGTGGGATTTCAAGTTAAAAAGCAAAGTAGGAATTCAATAATTGTCTTGGGACAATCAGAGAATCCCCTGGAAAAAACAAATTCTATTCCAGTCATAATGACCGCAAGAAAAATTACAGAATGTGATGTGAATATTAGAAAGTACTAATAACAGCGAATATAATTCTTTGCTCATATTAATTCAACTTCTCTTCACTATAACAAGTACCATCATCATCTCCATCTTAGAGATTAAAAAAACCTACAGAAGAAATTTATACCATTATAAGAAAGTATTTCTAAGAATAATATCAGGAATAAAACCCAAAAAGAAGACATTTACAATCTTAAGATTATTTTGGGCCACAACAAAAATGAACCTACTGAACAAAATGAAAGGCAAAAAATGACAAGGAAAAGCTCTCTGATACATGTTGATGAAGACAAGGGGTTAATGTTCATAATATACATAGAGCTGTCACAAAGCAACAAGAAGCTGCCTCACTTAAATGTGTGCAAAGGACAAAAGAGATCATTCACTTTTTAAAAGTCAGATGGCTAATGAGTGAAAAATGCTCAATACCTCACTGGTCATCAAGTGCAAATTAAAACAATGAAAAAGTACTTTTGCTCATCATATTGGCACATATTTTTAAAAGATATTCTAGCTATTGTCCATCTTTGAGAGAACAAACTGTGAGCGATCTTTTGGAGGATGACATGTCAATGGATATGTAAACTCTGAAAAACGTGTGTACACACAGGCTGAACTCCACATTTTGGAATCGTTTCATTTAGAAAAATTCAGTTCAAAAAGATGTACTTATCAGAGCATTTACACAGCACTGTTTATAATGGTGAGAAGAAAAGCTGAAGTGAAATCATATCCAGCGATAGAGAATTGGTTACATAAGTTATTCTACATCTTTTCATGCCCCACAGGAGAAGGAATTTCTTGATTCACTTGAAAGGAGCCTGTGATTTATGTAGTTGTCACATCCAAGGACTAAATTTCCAGAAAACTTAACGAAAATAATACTCATACAAGATCACAGGAATGTTTGTATAAGAAGTATGCCAGTCAAACACCCTTTCTGACAGTGGAAAATGGAGAAAACTTAAGTGTCCACCATCAAGACAATGATGCGGTAAATCACGGTGAGCTGTGGGCACTAAAGTTCCGGTGTTTCGGCGTGGTCCAAGGCCTTGTCCACAGTACGCTCCCACGAAAGGTGTCCTTACACAAGAGACCAAACCTGCATATCAGGAAAACCCTCTACTCTATCTGAAAGGACCGGGTGAGTCTGGAGAGAGAGGACGTCTGTGATATATACCTGAGTGAATAAACCGAGCTGCAGAAAACATATAGTATGGCCTTATTTTTCAATAAAGCATATATACACACACATAGACATAGATTTCTCATATACGTGTATGTATGTGTTTATTTATATGACATAGGCATAAAGGTCATGAAATATATACTCCACATTGTCAGCAGTTTTTACTCTCAGGAAAAAAGGGGAAGGGATGTAGGGGACTTTCGGTACCACAACAGATCTCTTTTCAGAATTTCAGTTAAGTATACTTGGAATTTAAAAGTTTATTTAAGTCCAAAGTAAAATGGACGAGGACTCCACAAGACAGAATGCTATACTAGTCATTAAAAATCATGCCAGGGGAGATAGAATATTGTAGAAAAATGTGTAATAAGCCGAATGGAAAATGGAGGTCTCCACACAGTATACAGGCACACATTGCTCGCTGGTTTTTATGACAGAGGTAATACACACTGATGAAAAGAACAGAAAATAGATGTTAATGTGTTAATTATTATCTCTGAGTACTGGCACCAGGATAGATCCTTTTGACCCTTTTTTCAGACATTTATATTAAATACACACTATTTTTCATCTGAAAAATGCATTTTTAGATGTCTAGTACCACACATTGGAAAATTACACGAGTACTTACAGAAACAAATAACTAGGAGACACCGCAGCAGCGTCACAAAGTGTAGAAAGGGCGATCCTGAATAACACCGCACAGTTACATAAGGACCCACAAAGTGAGAGCACCTGCTGTAACAGGGCGCGGCCCCTTCCATTTGTCAGATGTGTCTTCAGGGCTGAGGCAGTTCTGAGCACGGCCAGTGTCAGTGCTGGTGTCTGGATGGATGCCACTGGAGGTGAGGGTGCCTGCAAGCCGAGAGGAAGAACAGAAATCATCCTCTGCTTTTTCTGTCTTGTTTCTTTGTTACTTTTATAGAGAGGCGGAAATAAGATAAACTGGACCTTTCCTACTGAAATTTCAGTAATGAAACCATTTTTAAAGTGATCACAACTTATATTCTGCCTATGACTGTCTTTTCAACAAAGCATCATATTTATATAATGTTAATTAACTCAGTTAATTAACTCCCTGTTGAAACATTCTAGTAAAGAGCATGAACTGCAGTATGTAAAAGAACCACACCTGCAGTGACTAGCTCAGCTGTCTTGACGGCAGTGCAGTCAGCCCCCACCATCCCGTGGCCCTGAGCTCCTGATGCTGGTAAGAGAGCGCGCTGCTGCCTCAGATGGAAAGAAAAGGTGAAAGCATTTTCTGAAATCTACAGCACTGACAAAACATAACTGATAAATCCCAGGCTCCTTTGAGGCTGTCATTTTCCGTTTCTGGCCAACACCCGTCAATGAGCAGAACCACCCCATTCCCGAGTCATGGGACTCACGTGGGCAGCAGTTTTGGAGAAATTTCCAGGTATAGAATGTAAACCAACTATACATAAAACTCTGAAAAAGAAAAGATGCAATAATCTGATTTTGGAAGACACTAAAATATTCTCCTAAGCCTTAGTACTTGGAAAGGCTGGGCTTCTACTAAGCCACTTATTTATTTCACAGCCAATGAGCATCTCCCACAAACCCTGTTTCCCTGTGTCTGCTGGGAGCTTCAGGCACATTGATGTTGTCTATCTTATAAGTCACAAGGCAGAGGCGTGTGTCTCACGCTTGCAACTCTCACACAGGCTCAACTCCTAGCCTCACTGTATGAACTTGGCCCCATTTTCTCACCTGTTTATTTGGTATCTGTTCTTCTGTAAGCTGCCTGAAATGCTTATTGAAACAAGTCAGAAGAATGAGTGGGTAGAGAAATGGACAGATGGACAGGTGAGAGATGGGCAGAAAAACAGAGAGTCTCCAAGAGAAGGGGAGCAATCAAAATTACCTATGCAAAACCCTCTTCTAGTCAGGGAAGGAAACCACCACGGAGAAGTGTGAAGAGGCAGGTTGCTTAGGACTGTTTCCTGGATTCCATGAAAAGTCACACCAAGAGATGAGAGGATAGAACTATAAATAATAAAAGAAAAAATTCATGCATGTTTGAAAAATATATCTACATTATGTACTTTCTAAAGAATAGAGTCAAATCAGCAAGGCCCAATAACACAATCCTTGGGTATTTACAGAAGTGAGAATCCCATCTCCAATCTGCAAGGCATCCCTTTGGAGCACTGAGAGTCTACACGGTGCGGTCATAAAGCCATCACCGCAAAAGCGATGCTATCCTGCACTTACGAGGAAAGAGCAGCTGTGCTCGGTCTGCCTACACGTGTCTTTTACACCCCTCAGCACCTCTACGGGGGAGGGATGCCTAGCGAGCCCCATCTCTGCAGGACAGAAAACAAGTCCAAGAGAGGCTAAGCCGACCTATCAATTCTCCATCTCACAGGACTTGTCACTCCAGACCAGGACTCGAACTCGGACCCTCGTTTGTAACCACAGTACTACCGTATTTTATGTGCTTTTTGTGTGTATAATACATTTGTTTCTGGCATGAAAGGGTATTTAATAAATGATCGGTTGTCTTGTCTATCTCATTAGCTCACAATCTTTATATTTTTGAATTGTACTCTTCCCATGGAGAAAGGAATGGAAAGAGCGGGGATCAGAATGAGGTGGGGCTCCATTCTTTATCTGTTGCCTCATCTCATCGAAGTCCCCAAACAAGGAGATAGAGCAAATGTTCTCCTCATCATTTAAAGAGAGGGCTCCAGTGATGGTGACTTACTCAACTCCAAAACCAAGTCTGGGGGAAGGGCACATGCAGCAACGAGAGCAGTATCACCTGTAGGAAGGCAAAAAGAGCTCAGGGGATGGCTCAATGGGTCAGCCTGATTTAATTTCAATCGATAATACAATAACACACTCTAAAAAATCTAGCATGCAATGGATTTGCTCTTTCTTGACATCTAGCAAGTTTCCACATCTCACATGTAACATTATCACGAACTAGTGAAAGGAAGAGTCCACAGACAAGGAAAATCAATGCCACAGGCAGGCTGAAACACAGGCTGGAGGAAAGGAAGGGAAAGGGCATAGTTAAGAAGAGGCGAAATTCTGGGAAAAAGACATCATCACAAGGAATCTCAAGCATCATCCAGCAATCATATAATCATTCTTTCAAGGGAGAGTTACTTAGGTCCTATTTTGTGCAACATTGTACAGTGGGCGAAGCAAGAGCACAGCGTCCATGGTGGCAGCAAGTTGCGGAGCTCCAATACACTTCTGATCCCGGTACCTTGCACACTTGTCCTCAGTATAAAGGCAAAATATATAGTAAAATAATCCAATGTAAACTCTATGCAATGCTGAAAAAAGTTAAAGAATACCTAAATACCTGGACAGACACACCACGCACATTCCTGAATCAAATGACAGCATTCTTGGGATGGCAGTGCTCCCCAGAGCGATCCATATATTCAACGTGGACTCGATCACAATCCCAGTGGGTTCCTCTGCAGAAACTGACTATCTGCTGCTACAATTCATATGAGAATTCGAGGATCTCAGTAACCAAACCGTACTTGAAATAGAAGAAGAGTTTGAGAGGACTTGTAATTCTCAATTTCAAACCTTACAACTGTATCTCCAGGTGAGATTAGAGGCCATTTTTAAGTTATAATTGTGTTTATCCTTATTTTCTAAATTCTGTACAACGAATATACCTGTTAGAATAAGAAATTTAAAAAGTAAAGTATCTTTTAAAACATGCAAACCGATTCATTCATTGGGAAGAAAATATTTTGACTATAAAGAAGTAAACAAATATCTAGTGAAAAAGGACTATTTAAAAACAGGAGTGAATTTACATTTTTTGTAAATTGGAAACTGAAAAGCACAAACACATCAAGTTTCTAGGGAGAGTGTTGCAACATATTAATTGTTATTTCCAAAATTCTAATTGAACAATGAAAACTCAAGAAAGAGGAAATCTTGATTGACAGCCAACTGCAAACACATGGAGAGCAAAGGCCTAGAAATCACAGTTCCTTTAACTCTGCTACTAACTCAATAGCAGAGGAAATTCCTCACAGAGGGGACAGTGGAATCCCATGCATAAGACAGGATACACAGTACAAACTGCACTAGAATTGGGGGTGATTTCCATAGAAGAATTCTAAAGTTACAACATTGCTGAAAAACTATAAAAACACTGACAGACAGATTAAAACACACAGTCATATATATTATATAGAAACATATGAAGTCTGCTCCCATGTTGCATAGAAATACAAACATATTTGTTCATTTATGGGCACTGATTACTTTATCCCAGGTAGAATATTTCAACTAAAATAGATAATCAATAATACACTCCTCTTGTCAAAACTAGTTGATAAGTTACTCTGCTATGTATGCATAATGTGTCTAAGATAGATTTAAAATTAGTGAAAAAGATTTTTGTATGGTTTCTTGAACCCTTCTCAAAACACCAAGCTTAATTTTAAAATAAATCTGAGCAGTATTTCTATATGATCTTTTCCCTTGTGAAATGAACAACACAGTCTGTTGTCAAAATTCTTTCCTTACAATGATTCACGAGCACCGTATACTCACAAAACTGCTGGACAGCAAGGCACTATCCAGACACTGTGACAAATCAAATGAAACACAAGGAAGACAGTGACCCTATTCTGCAGGGCTTATAATCTGTTCCAACACCGGGTTTTTATTTGATTTGTTTGGTTGGTTAGAAAAATAAAATCATTCAAGTACATTCTTCTTTGAGCATTATGTAAATCATGACTCTCTTTTTAGTGTCATGAGCAGGAAAGACTTGAGTATGAATTGATTAGATCAACTAGGCACAATCATCGCTGGAGCCTGTGTAATAAATAAGTACATGAGATCTAAAATAAACCTACACAGATCTCTGCAAGGAAAATGAAGAGGTGAGTTCCCCAATGAGAAAACAAACAATCAAGAAATCAAAAAAGGAAAACTTTTTCATTAATGATTCCAGGCAGTAGTGGAGCATGGTGGTGAAGATCACAAATGCTGGGGACAAACATGAGGGTCTGAAATCCCACAGCACTGGGTAGCTGTGACACTGATATTTCAGTGAAATTTTCTGCACCTCAGTCTCCTATCCATAGACTGGGGACAACCACAGCACCCATCTCCTAGAACGGTCTTAAGAATTAAGTTATTTTTTATATAAAAGTTTAAATAAAATACCTCAGATTTTAAATATTACCCCAAAAGCTCAAGGAACAAAGAAAACAGTGATAAATTGGAGTTCATCAAATGTTAAAAATTTGCTTCAAAGGACACCATCCAGAAGGTGAAAAAACATCAGAGAGGAGAAAATTTTTTCAAATTATTTATCTGATTAAGTATTTGTATCTTCAAATAAAAGAAAAAACTCCTACAACTCAACAAGAAAAAGAGAACTCAATTAAAATGTGTATAAAGTATCTGAAAATGTATTTTTCAAAGAAAATATACAAATGGCCAATAAGCACAATCAAACGATGTTCAATATCATTAGCTGTAAAAGAAATCAAGTCAAAACCACTAGGAGAAACCGCTTCACACTTACTACAATAGGTTATAATAAAAAAAAGGTGTAACAAGCACTAATGAAGACACAGAGGAAGCGGAGTGCGCAGCCCTTGCTGGTGAGGATGTAACACAGCGTGGCCACTTTAGAAAACAGCCTGGCAGGTCCTCAGAGAGTTGAACATTTGGTTTATGAATGACCCAGCATTTCTGCTCTCTGGTCACACAAGTAAGAGAACTGAAAACAAATGTCCACATAAAAATTCCTACAGGAGTATTCACGGCGCCATTACTCTTCACAAACAAAAAGCAGAAACAACACAAACGACTATCACCTGATGAATGGGTAAACAGTAGGGCCCAGATATACAGTAGAATATAATTCAGCAATAGCAAAGCATAGAGTACTGACCCAGGCCACAACCTGGAAATACATTGAAAAAGTTACTCAGTGTGAAAGAAGTCAGTCACAATAGACAGTTCCATTTACATGAAATAACTTTTTTACATGAAATGTCCAGCACAGGCAAATCCATAGAGAGAGAACAGTGGCTGCCTGGGGCTGGGGGACGATGAGGAAGATGGGAATGACTGCTTGTGCATACAGGGCTTCCTGTTGGGGGATGAAAATATTCTAAGATTGACTGCGATGCACAATTCTGGGCTTTGAGTAAAAACCGCTGCACATTTTAATGGGTGAATTGTATTAAAACTGTTAAGGACAAAAGCACCTAGGGCCAGAACCTTCAAATAGTAAATGCAAATTGCTAACTTTTATTACAGGAAGAAGAAACTGCCCTCAGCATGAAAGCAGGAGATCGGCAAATATGGGTTAACAGAATTGGACAAGAGCATTTCACTTGAAAGAGTTGCTGAGTGTACACGAAATATTCAGAAATAGGAAAATCAGCTTGACATGACGAAGAAGCATTCTGCTTCAAATGCAGATCAAGGATTCGGCAAGCCCAGCTGCTAGAAATAACCAGAGAAGAAACCTGGTTCTTACAACAAGCACCAGAGCCAACAAGGAAATGGTGGTGAGGAAAGCAGGCAGCCAAAAATCTGGAACAGTTTGCTACAAATAATTTCTCCACTGAAAATTCAAAAATAAAATGAAAGTGATGCAATGCTGAGCTGGCCTCACGTTAAAGGGCTTCCTCTGCTGCTCGACAGTTCTGTAACCCCGAATGAGAGACTCAGGAGAATCAGCATGGCTCCTGGCAGTCCCCAAGTGACTGCCCACCAGCACGTTTACCACCATCACATCTGCCAGGGTTGTATTGCAGAGAAGAGACCAACTTCTAAAAGGCACAGGAAATGTTTACCAGGGAAGAAAAGGCTGCTGTCAGTCCTGGGACAGAGGCAGTGTGAGCAGAGGCCAGAAGGCTGCAGGTGAACTGGAGCAGACCTGGGGCAGGAAGGGACCACGGAAGAGCAGATCTCAATTTTCTACTCTCTCTCCCTCGGGTAGGAGAGATAAAGCCTGCATCCTTCTCACCTGGAACTGTGGGTTCTGGCTGGCAGAAGTCTTACGTACAGGGAATGAATACTCAAGACTCTGTGGAAAAAGTCACGAAAGAGAGAGGGCGTAGGGACCCAACTCCACGAGCCTCTCAAATGATCCCATATTTATTGTGTATAATCAAAGGAAAACGTCATTAACAGTTGTGTGATAGTAAGCAGGAACTTGGGGAAAGAAGGATGAGACAGAGATTGTAGAATCCACCATGAGTACAAAGGCTTAGTGTATCTTTAGGTAAGTCATGGGGTGAGGGGAATAAGATACATTCTTTAGACATGTGAATTACAAAGCAGACCACCAGACCAGCTAGGTCCTTGCTTGGGGGATAATAGAGTATCTAACTGCACACAAGCCCAGCCTTTATAGCTGTGGGCCTGGGTCATTGCTTTGCGATGAGCAGAGTGCTATCTAAAACATCATCTACGCAAGCAAAGCATTATCTCTGCTTTTTAAGGCAAGGAGACAGGAGTGAGGATGCACAGGCACTTGCTTGCAAAGCAGTTACTAAGCATACGTTTTCTTCTTAAATTTGACAGGCGGCTGGGGTCTGTTACAATTTGTTAACCCAATCATGGGCTCCCACATGGAACCATTATGGAGGACACCCTAAGGTGACAAATCCTGGCTCTGGGTCTTTTCCTGCCAGCTTCAGCCACTCTAGCAGAGTCTAGGCACATTCCTGAATAATGATCATACAGAACCACCCACACTGTTAACTCCTGGTGCTTGAAACTTAATTTTAGCTCTACACAACTTAACGTAGAAAAGTTTCAGAAATAAAAGATACCATATTTACTTTATATCTCATCATAGGACTGATTTTTCTGATTGCTCTAAGCTGCTTCTTCTTGGTAAAGCACCTAATTCTGCAGGTGAATTCAGTACTTTCTTTGGGCATAACTAGCCAGTTTGGGCTCGCTAACTTCTATTGGTCAAATACCGATACACTTAATTGATTTCATTGTTCATCAATTTCAGCTGGGAGCAGAGGGAGTGTCACTCTGTTCCTCAGCCCACCCTCAACCCTTATCATCAGCAACTCAGGCCTCCGGAAACCAAAAAAAGCTTTTGTTTCCCTTCTACAGTTTCAACAAACCCAACAGGATACATAAGCCTGGAGAAAGAATTCAACACAAATGTTAAAACAAAAATCAATAAACCTGAAGCAACTCCATCTCCGAATCATGATACACAATGACATGAGATTAAGTGTGTCAGGCCCAAAGCATGGGTGAGCCTGACCACCTGATTTCTATTCTTCAAAGGAAGGAAAGTTTTCCTATTTTTTATTATCACTCTGTCATTGTTTCTGATTAAGCCAAAAACTAGTTTATGAAATAATTAAGCATTGAAATAACAGATTTTTGTTGTATCAATTACAGAAGGCATTCAGAGGTGTTAGGAAAAACCACCTCTGTAAAAAATGCAAAATTTCTTCCACTGTGAAGAACACGTATACAAAATGCAACAGAGAATTCAAGCTCTTGTGGAGAGGAGCAAAAGCCACAGAATCAAAGCAAAGTCATTACTATGAGTCAACTCAAAATTCACTGGACAATCATGTTCAATGCATTCAATGAAATTTAAAGGCATACTGCAAACCATACACTTAATGATCTGCAGGCTAGAGGAAGAATTTCTCTCTTTAACAGACAAGAGTAATCAATAGGGTGCCCCACCAAACAAGGACCAAAGAACAATCAGGTTTTTAACAGTTCTGATATATCAGCATTTTCTAAAGATCAAAATCCAGAAATTTTAAACATTGATTCACACCACAATGAAACAAGCACTTAAAAAAAAGAAAAGAAAAGAAGCACATAGAACATGTACATAGATCAATGAGAATTTCTTGAGACGCTGGAAGAAACAGGCTATAGTCTTTTACTTGAGAAATAAAACTACTTTTAAAGATAAATGCTAAAACACATTTCATCATTCATGTTGCCTTGAAAAATCTGAGGCACTTGTATCTGATTAGAAAAGCAATTCTGAGTAATAGTGTGTTACAATTCAGAGCCAGTTTGCTTTAGAAGAAAAGAGAAAAGAAAAGCTACCGTTTCTCATATACTGCACAAAGTGTGAAGTGTCTCCCTGCCTCTTTCTCCTCCCGTTTTCTAAGCTCATGCTTCCCAACCCTTCTGAAACAAGTATGAGAACCTCTTATTCCCGCCAATATGCCAAATGACAAAAGAAAATCAATTTATTTGTGTAAGTATATGCTTAAACCTTGAACTGGAAGAGAAAGATATCAGAAGTCTATATGGAACTTATTTCTACATTCCTGAAATCACACACACAAACGTTCACACAGACACAGACACAGACACATACCCCCTGGATTACTGGGAAATTCACAAACTTAGGATTTCCATCTTCTAGAAGATAACTTTGTAGTTAGTTTAAAATACAAAACTGTCAGCTTTGGAAAGCCTTGATCACCTGCTAAACCATCCAAATATCAAAGAGACCCAATTAGCCTTCTCGGTAGAATGTAATTTCCCATGATGGCAAAACATACCCTAAAAAGTCCTTGATCTAAGTCTCGTGTTTATCACTAGCTATGATCGTTTTTAAGCACATTAACAGATTCAGAAACTTATGTCTCAACAGCATTTATTCTTATTGAAATAGTATACGTGTTCATTTGCCTATACAGAGACCAGGTCCCATGATGGAGTTTAAGAGCTATTTTGTGTATTGCAATATTTATTTTTAAGTGCAGAAAAGGAGGGTGGGTATTACTCAGTTGTAGAGCACCTGCATAGCATGCACAATGTCCTGGCTTCAGTCCCCAGTACCTCAAAAAAATAAATAAATAAAATAAGGGCATATTTAAAAATGAGTAAAGTTATAAAAAAATGCAGACTAAAAACCACTGCAATCTAGGAGACACAATTACAATAAAAAAAAACAAGAGTTTCTATCAATTATTGGCTATTTGCCAATTGCAGAGACAACCAGAAATCACACCTGATAACCATCACGTGTGATTCTCAGCAACCCTACTAAGTAGACACGGATGGGAAACCAGGCTCTGCAGATGAGGAGACGGAGCTCAGAGGAGCCGGGGACGCTGACCGTCCTGCTTCCCGTGACACCACATCAGCCCAGGGCAAGCGCTGACGGAGCTGCAATGAGGGGACACCCAGCTGCATGGAACCTTGGGGCACTGGGGAGTCCCAGAAAACACTAAAAACTGTTCAGTGAAAAACCAGCTCAAATATAATACACTGTGCCACATTCTTTAAACAGGGAACATGAGTGAGACCTTTTTGATGCCTCCGTGTCCTTTCTGCCATCGTCAGTTACTTGCCCTCACAGCGTGACCAGTGATGAACTGGACCCCATATGAAGCGCACTCAGATGGCAGAGCATTTGAAGCTGTTTTATGAAGTTTGTAAGACTGTCTGTGCCTCACACAGGCGGTCATCCATCACTTCTCACCGGTGTGGATGTACCACCTGAAATCACTCCTTTCTGCTTTTTAAAATCCCTTCATCTACTCCAGACTTTTCAATAGCAAAGAAGCAGCTAAACCACAGACAGTGGACAGCTTTTCACCAAATTTCTTGAACAGCCCATCGGACTACCTGGAAGCCCTTTACTTTTATTAAACCCACTTCCAGGTACTTCATCATTTTCGGATTGGTGGACTTGGCCTCTGACTGAGCTACTCAGAGAGCTCCCAGCCTCACATCCGTGAGAGGACCCTGCTGTTGGGAGAAATCAGTGAGAAAGGCGTACATCCCCCAGTCATGTCTGCATGGCTAGAAGTGCCACAACGTGCTAAAAATTTATACCATCATAACCCCTGGGCTCCCATGGACTGGTTTCACATTAACCAAACTCATGAGACACTGATGCAAGAAAACCAGAAATTTAACTTATTAATGTAACAGAAGATGTGAAACTATGAACCAGACTGCAATATCAGAGTTCAACCATGAGTATATGTTCTCCTCCACGGCCCAAACACGGGCAGGCAGTCACATGGCAAGTGTGGACAGAAGCAGAGCAGGAAGGATTTCTAGATGAATTCAATGGACTAAATTTCTGTTATACCAACAGATCTGCTGCCTGGAAAACAATTAATTCTAATCACGGTGCACTCTTCGTGGACAGTTGCCGAGACACGACTGTGAGCACCTGTGTAACTCTCCTTTCCCTGTCCTTTCTGGGCTAATTGATGCACAGACGTACAGAAATCGAGGGATGCAGATACATCTAAACACCCAAAGCCCATTCTGGGAGCCACAATACCATACAGCCAGGGTTAAAATACTTGCTCTGCCACTTACTAGTTCTGTGACCTTGGTCAACTTACCCTCTGTGTGCCTCAATTTCCACACTGTAAAACTGGGATAACAATCAAACCTTCCTTACTCGCTTGTTGAGAAGATTGAAGGATTCATTTCTGTAAAACGCTCAGAAAAGAATGTAGCACATTTTGGGTGCTCAACAAATGTCAAATTAATATTACAGTGGTTTACAAGTCTCCTTCCTAACCATCTTCTGTGTTTCCTGGCTAGACTAATACCCAAAGGATATTCTTATTTCTCCTTTTATAAACTCATGGGATGCACCCTTCTGTTCCATCCCACCACCTGTTTAAACTGATGGAAGGGATACCTCCTCCCCACTCCTCTGGGCCATGCAGAGTGCTACTCCCTTCACAGCCCTGACGCCTGGCCCACAGCTAGCCCTCCTCACATTAACAGATTGAGTTGTGATTCCAGGGAGACAAGCAGGGCATGTGAAACCCTTCCTTTCCCTCCAGTGTTGACTACCCTAGGGAAGCACCCTGGATGCTCAGCTGCATTGCAGAACAGCCCTGTGCATGATGGGGCACATTCTCTCAAGGGAAGGCTTGCTGTGGCCCAGAGATACCTGGGACAGGGTGAGTCTCTACTTCTGTGACACAGTATCATGACACTCATTTATCCACAGCCCTGAAGTTCATGGAGAACGTGGCTTCATCAGTAACAAAGAAGACATTTATCACCTGCCTACTCTTGTGTCATCTCTCAGTTGGCTGCTGGAGACAACATGTGTATAAGTATTGGTTCCCCTTAGGCCCCAACATATATGAAGTAACAAAAATTTCTGTGGCTTAACGTTGGTCCAGGGCGACTGTGTAACAGTTCTGACTCTGCTGATGCTAAATTATGGGTGTAGGAATTATGGAACCTCCTCAAATATCTTTCATCATAAAATCAGCTTTTCTTATTTTCTTGTTTCTTTGTAATTACCAAAGACTATAAAATGATGGCTGCACACAAAACAGCAGCTAAAGTTTATGAGCTCTCTTGACATACCCACTGTGGTAAACATGTTACATAATTACTAATTCTCACAATTCTACAAAGCAGATATGAGTGTCCCCTTCTCACAGACGAGGGGAAAACTCAGAACGAGCTGACTCAGGATCACGTGGTTCAGTGTCAGCACGTGCAGGCAAACCCAAGTCAAGAAACTACACCCCATCATATATGTACCAAATCAACTCCCACCAATTAACACACAGCGGCGGGGTCAATACTCAGGGAACTCAACACACTTTTCAGCTTTATGGTGCTCCAGAGGCAGCTTCTAGCTGTTTTAAAATATCCCGGCTCACTGGTTTCTAACACTAGAAGAAAAGCCCGATTTTGCCATTGTTTGCACAGCAAGTCTGAAATGTTCACAGCGAGATAAAAGAATAAAACTATGATATAAGCAGAAAAAATTTTCCAGGTAGAAAGACATAATGGACGTTGTGCTATTCTGAAGCATTAAGCAAAGGAATCAAAATAAAATCACATTGTTTAAGCCTTATTTTACAAACAGAAAAATTAAGACTGTAAAAAGTTGCAACAGCGCCACCTATGGCTAAAAAGATCTTCCAGGTTGCCGGGAAACATGCAACACAAAAATTGACTGTAAGATGAGAAACGCGAATCAGATAACTAGAAGCTTATGTAGCATATACTGCACTTTGCTTCGGGGGGATGGAGGGGTATTCAGTATTTAATCTGATATTGCTAATACTCCTAAATATAAACAAAAGACATAGGCTCATGGAAGCTCATCTTAGAAGAGGAAAGAATCCAGTCCAGCCACTTCATTTTACACCAGGGGAGACTGAGACCTGAGATCTGTCCTCCTGGCAATCAGCAGCAAAGCTCTCCTAGGTCTCATGTCTTGCACTGTAGTAAAAACCAACAGAACTGTACTACGCCTATATTCATAAAAGTCACGTCTGTATTTTTCCAACAGTAGGTAATCTAAGTATCTTGCAAAATACTTCTCAAAGAGCCAGGAAATCATAGAAGGGTATTGAAATACAAAAACATTTATTTACATATTAAAACAGCATGAGCTTTATTCTCTCTATTAAAAAAGTGACATGCCAAATCAAAATTTTGAAATTTTAAAACCTGAAAAGAGTGCAGAAAAAAATCAAAATTTTCTTTAGTCACAAAAGAGAGGAGCTTATTCCCTGATAATAATCAATGTGGATTTTTCTAAACTTAATGGTTCTGGTCAGAATCCCGAGAAATTAAATGTCTGATGGATGGTTACACGGCAACATGAATTCTGAGCTGTAACAATACACATTCTGTGTAAATAATCTTCAAGGTCGTCTGCTTAAGGCAATTTAAGTAGTCCCTGTCTCACTAGAATGACACAGATTTCATTAAAGCTTCATACTGCACTTAAAAAAAAAACAATCCTAGATACTTTAAGCCATAATAATGTATATCATATATATACATATTGAATATGCATCAGAAATAAGCTACCCTTTTTAGTATTCAGAGTTGATACTTCTAAACTATCAGTCACTGTGACAGCACATTTTTATTAAGCACCTCTACGGTGCTTTGTATACAAGGCGTCAAGCTCTCACAGACAAGGTAAACCATATTACTCAAATTTCACAAATGACGAAATATACTTAAGCCATGTAAACAACTAAGATATTCATCATCAGGAAAGAAAAGAGTAAGGATTTTACTTACAATACTCACTGACAAAGTTTTCTTTCATACTAAGACTACATAAAACAAATTCAGTGTTTGGAAATTTTTCAGTAAATAAGCACCACTAGAAAAAACAAGTAACATCATTAGCAACAGTTGGACTTTCAAAGACCACTTCTCTCTTGCACAATAATTATTTTAAATGTTTTGTTTTTAGTTCTCACAAAGCACTAAATTTAAAAAATATTACCTTTAAAGTCATTACCTGAGAATAAAACATTTGTGAAAATGTACAATTTTAATTTATGCCACTCTGCCTCTCATTCTCACTGGTGTCTCTCCTTTGAAGACCTCATCAGGCTGAGATAGCTAAAATCGGTCATTTATGGGCTCACAGGAGTTCGGGAAAACACTCAACAGGAAGCTGATTAGAGGAGCAATTGAGAATTCATCCTGTGCAGCCTGGATTCCAGCATCGAGCTAGCCACCGCCAGCTGCGTGTGATTTGGGGCAAGCTGACCCATCTCTCAATCCCTCAGCTACAAAAAAGGAGACACTGATACCTACAATCAAACACTTGCTATGAAGTAAAACATGAGCAAAGCATTTTAGCCTCAGTTAGGCGTCCACTCACAGCGAGTTTGGTCATTATGATGATGAGGATGGCTGTTAACAAATTAAGCTCGACCAAACAGGAGAAATCACCTTAAAGGAGAAACATTCTAAGTCCATGAGCATTTCCTTTTGGATGGACTGCAGAATATTCTATAGATTTTTTTTAATAAACCAAATTTTGTCCATTAATTGTAGATTTACAGGTTCATGGACAAGTCTCCAGAAAAATAATTAGAGGCCTCTAACCTCTGAAAATTCAGATGTAAATTTTTAAAAAAATCAGGGAAGAGATTATACCTCATTTGGGAGAGTATGTACATAGCATGCATGAGGCCCTCAGTTCAGTCCCCAGTAACTCCATCTAAAAACTTTGTTTTTTAAGAAATAGAGAATTAAAGCAAAAGGATGGAGGAATACGGAAATTTTTAGAGACTCATCTCAGATTTAAGATGGGGAAGAAACCATCCAATTCTCAGAAGAAATCTTGAGGACTATGTAAACTGGATCTGAGATGTCTAGTCTTTTAACATTATTCATGAAATCATATTACCAAGTCTTAAAACTACCTGATAACCCACAGTGGTGATACTGATCATAACAGCTACCATCACGTATCGAGCTCCGGCTAGGACTGCTCTGTTCTGACATCTCTGCCCCTAAGGCCTCACCAGGCGGAAAGCACTAAATTCGGTCATTTATGAGCATCTCGTGTAAGTCCTCCATTTGTGCTTCTCACACTCCCCTCACCAGCTCCTCTGAGGGAAGCACTGTTATCATCTTCCCCACCCGCAGATAAGGCCACTGAGGCACAGACACTAAACCCGTTCCAGGCCACATTGGAATTAAAGGACGTCTGTATTTCTGCTGTTTTGCTTTTGACAAAGGAATCTGAGATATCAATTCAAAGCAGACTGTTAAATAATCAAGTCTGTCAGGTCTTCACCTCAAAGAGCAGATACTATAAATTCCTGTTGTAGGATGAGGCTGCCGCCACAAACTGACTCAGCTTGAAATTAATATCCAAGATGAAGCAGCGGATACACGTAAATATTCACGATTGTCAAGTCTGCCCACGGGTCTGGGCCCTTCACTGCCTGAAAGGGGGTGAAATCCCCACCCGTGTCTGGGAGGGAAGCGCGGCTCTTCCCGGGCTCACCCAGGCTTCATAGGCTATTTACCCCCACAGACTAGCCTCAACGGTTAAAAGCTCTCAAGATTTTTACACCAGGCAAAACTGAAAGACATTTCTGCAGATGGAGCAATTTCTCAGGCTTAAATTTATTTGCCTACACTCAGCCAGAGGGAGAAAAGAAACAGGACTCTACAAAGTCTCTGACCCTCACCACTCACAGGAGTAGAATGACCACAGCAGAAGATGGCCCTTCACATTGCAGGATGTGAACAAAATAAAGATGCCCCAACAACAGGCACTCCCAGACACAGCGCTCAGCAGTCTTCTGCACAATCACGGTTGTGCAGCCCTCAACACCTTCTATTTCCAGAACACTTCATCAGCCCAAAAGAATCCCCCTATCACTAGCATTCACCCCGTAATCCCCCTCCACCCAGCCCCTTCCAACCATCACCTGCTCTCTGCCTCTGCATGTGCCTTTTCTGGGCTTTTCAGATCACTGAAATCAACAATATGTGGCCGTTTGTGTCTGCTTCCTTTCAATTAACATGCTGTTAGCAAGGCTTGTATATTTTGAAGTGGCATCAGCATCTCTTTATTTATTTATTTTTTTTGGAAACGTTAAAGATTATTAGAAGGTGGTAAGTAATATCAGAAAGAGTAGAATGGAGCATAAGTGATTGGGTTTCAAAGGGAAAAGTGTGGGTTGAACAGTCAGGGTGGACTTCCCAAAACAGGTGGCATTTTTCATTTTCCTCTTTTTTTTTTTTCTTTTTTATTCACTCTTACGTGTGAATAATGTTCCACTAGATGGAGATACTACATTCTGTTCATCCATTCA
Source organism: Vicugna pacos (assembly GCF_048564905.1). NCBI lineage: Eukaryota > Metazoa > Chordata > Mammalia > Artiodactyla > Camelidae > Vicugna > Vicugna pacos. The sequence continues at coordinate 320,520 of NW_027328798.1, forward strand.
GCAGCTATGTATGGACGAGGTCCAGAAGAATGAGTGTAAGGGATGACTAGCATGGATGACATTTAAGCAAAGGGCAAAATGTGCTTTCAAAAAAAAGCCAACAAACAGAGGCACAAGGAAATTCAGTGCGTTTCTGAGCAAAGTGCTTGCTTGCTTCGGCAGGACTACCGTGCAGGGCTGGGGTGGATATTGGCAGGAATCACGGTGAGGGAGTCACCTGAGAAGACACCCCACTGCAAGCAGCTCAGCCAATCCTCCTCCCTCATCCTGTATTGTTAGAGCAATGTTTCTAGGTTACTCTTATTTCAATTAATAGCATTTAACTGCACGTCTGATCATCACCATCAGACCACATTACCTCCAAGTCACAGAAAATCATTCACTGACCGGAGCAGCACCAGGACATAATGGTGATGGATTAGGGAGTCCTGCAGCATTCCAGCCTGCAGGCACAAACCCCACATGTGCCCTGGTGATGTCCAGAAAATAAAATGCATGGAAATATCTCACTGCTGGAACACGACATCTGCCCTCAAATTGCCCGAAAATCATCCTGGCAAAGCACTACTCAACCTTCTCAGTACAAAAAAAAAAAAAAGCTAAGAAGGCAAATTTAGGCTCTTCCATTGAAAACCAGCAATCATCACTGCCAGTATCTGAGCTGGAATGCTCCTGACTTTGAAAACCACTGCGCAGTTACTTTTCAAACGTGAAACTTATATATATATACCACGTAGATGATATTGCAGTAGGATTTTTCTTTTCAAAATTTCCAGTTGCAACATTAGCGCAAGAAAGTTTATGTTTAGGCTTTAAAAAAAATCAATTATCCTCCATTTTCTTAATTTTGAACTTATTATTATTTTATAAATGGAGCTATGGTGCGTATTTAAAACCTTTTGATTTCTGAAAACAAGACCTTTATGACCTCACTATTTCAGAGCAAACTTTAACGATTCTTTGAGAGGTGGGGCCTGGGGTGCTCACTAACAGCTCTTTAAATACTGACAAGGATGTGCTATTAAGTAATGCAAAGGCTCTAACTCCACATTAGCTCAGAAAGCAAAGAAACTACACCAAAGACTTCCTTAAATATTTTATATATTCCTATTCTTTTGAATATTAAAGCTCTTAAAACATATGATTTTTTTTGAAAAAGACAACAGCTGTAATAATTTTCCTCTCACCAAGAAAGCAATCTTTATCAGGAATAAAAACCCCTATGGAAATTGAAATGACAGGACGTTTCTAACTAAGTGAACATCCAGATCTGAACACAAACCTAAATCCTATCAGATCTCACTCGAAGGAGCTCTACAAAGGCCTGGGCAACCCTGGAGATTAGCTCTTTTGTTCCAAATGTTGGCTGAGCTAAGATCATCACACTAGGCAGGGAAGGAGAGAAGAGGAATGTCCACCTGGCAGCCTCCATCAGTTTTCTTCCAGGCACAAGGTGCCTCTAGGGCAGCCCCGCTAACAAGTCCCCCATAAGGAAAGCCGGCATCCACACTGCCCCTGCCGTCCCCAAGTAGCCCCGAAGCCCATATCCCAGCCTGTGAATGGTCTTCAAATGATCCCCCAGTTGGTGGCACCCTCCACCTCTTTCCCGCTACACACACACACAAAGCCACGACAGCCTTCCCAAAGCACAAATTTGATTACATCAACCCCACTTCAAACAGTTCAGAGGCTCCCTGGTAGAGTTCTAGCCCCACCCCAGACCCTGCTCGCCCAGGCTCATCTCAGTACATAGGTCCCCAGTGACCTCAGGAGCCCCCTGACCTGCTCCTACTTCCCACTTGCCTCCAGGTTCATTTTGACTGTTTCCCAAGGAAGCCTTCCCTCCCTCCAACATCCACAATTTGTTCCTCTCTTCCTAGAACATTCTAGGCTAAGTCAACTTCTGACAATGCTAAGCTCTCAAGAAGCAAATACATTTTGCTTATTTATGTGGCTACACTCTCTCTCCCCTAGACTCACTGAAGTGCACGTGTTATGAATAAATGAATGACGGGTTGGATCTCAAAGGGACAGACATACCTGCTCTCGCCCATCCCGACCCTTTTGTCTGTAGTATATCAGAAGCAAAACCAGAAGTACCTTTCCTGAGAGTCACTTCTGTTGACACGCTTCACTGCCTACTGTGTCAGTTCTAGTAAAACTCAACTTCTTCCAAAGCCCTACACCCCGGACTCTCTCCAGTGTCCTCCCCAGCAGGGGCTCCCTCCACCCTGGACTGCACAGGGCACTCTCCCTGGGTCCCCACGCCAAAAGACTCCAGGCCTCTGCCCGGGCTGCACCTGCGACCTGAGCCACATTCTTGACTCCTTCTCTTGGCTGACTCTTACTCTGTCCTCACAACTGAATGTACAGCCCATTTCTTCCAGGAAGTCCTCTCTGATAATGTCCTTTAGGTCTTGACTGGGCTCTATCTATAGCAGCAGTACATGGTGACCAACTGGGTGTTTGCCCGCTCCTTTGAGACCACGAACACTTGGGAACCACGTGGGAAGGAGTGAGAGATTACAAGACAGGTGGGGGAAGCAAAAAGCAGAAATCACAGCCCAAGTCCCAAATTCAAGGATACTTTCTCAGAAAAAAGTATAAACTATTTCACACGTGTGCAATTTGGCTACTATTTTTGTGGCTTGTGGACAGCAAGAACTTGGTGTTCTAGCCCAAAACCCAGGTTACATGCAAAGAAATGTATATATTCTTATCCAAAGGAAACCAGAGCTGCTCAACAACAGTTTTCAGTTAGAACTGAAAGGAAATTTGATAAAGGCAATCTCTCTCTCTCTCTTCTTTCTTTTCTGGAATCATATAATTTTAGAAGTATTTGCGTGACTAACAGACGGCTACAGCCCGTGATTCTGCACTGAAGTGTTTGGGGCTGAGGAAGCCCAGATTACATTCACTCTGTAAATGCAATCACACCAACACACTGATAGGTGCCGTGAGTGGTGGAGCTGATGTTCCAAAGCAGGCAACCTTATTCTGTAAGAGAACTCTAAATAGAAAGTAAGAAATGCAATGTCCTGTACTCAATTTCATTTGCTATATGGGCCATTAACTGATAGTATATTTTGACTAATGAAACCCAAAAATAAATTGTCAACGTCGATTTTCTTCATCTGACCGTTTTATGCTAACATCGGATATTAAACTCTCACTCCATATGGAAAGCTCAGGCCTATGCTGCAGCACAGATACATCCCGAGGAAGAAAGCCGACCAAGGGAGAACTGGAGAGTTTCCCTTCAGAAGCTGCAAAGTCTGGTTTTGCACCTGTACACCATTTGCAACCACGTCATCATCAAAGGAGTTAGACGTTACCTCTCTGGGGCGAAAATCACTGCGTGCTTCAGAACCATCAAAGAATGCTGAGCTTTGTGAAACAGTCCAGAGGCGCTTAAATCATACTTTTTCTGAAAGGCTCCAAAACTGACTCACTTCACCATTCCAGGTATAACAGGGAAGTACTGGAAACAGTAGAGAGAACATGCCCTTGAATTCTGACAAGGCCCTGCTTGAATCCTGCTACATCATTTACTAGTCACTAAATGGACCAATTCTTTAACCCCTCTGAGAAGGCTTCCCAATCCCCAAAAGGGGGCTGTCAGCGCCCACCTGGGAGGCATGGATGTGAATGCAACACGCAAGTAGGGCGGCCGACTGCTACCTGACACGGGGCCTGGCTAGTTTCCCTCGGCTGCCCTTTTCCCCCTTTAAACTTGCACTGTTCCCCCGGTAACGATCAAGCCCCCGGAACAGACTGCCCGTATCTTCTGTGTATCCCTGGATACATGCCTTACCCTTAGGAGGCCAGAAAAACAACTGCCTCCTCCCAAGTCACTAACAATGTTCTTAAGAGTCTGGGTATTTTTAACTCTATTTTTCAGGGAGACTATTCCAGAATTTTGCAAGCACCATTCTCCAGGTTGGCTCCCCTCCCAGTGCCCATCCCTTCTCACCTCAGATCCTCTGTCTGACTGCCTTCTGTTCATGGGAAAGCGAGTCCGGTAAGGTGGGGCTCCCTAGACCTCCCTCCCTCCCTCACAGGTGATTGTGACTAACTTCTCCCCATTCCTCACTGCAACTCTAGCATCTGAGGAGTCTACCCTCCCGTACCCTTCAGACTCTGCACCTTCCCAAGACGCACACGTGGCCACGACCCTCCCTTCAGATTTCTTCCTGGCTGGCCCTGCCCAGCCCCTGGCCCCTTAAGGATAACTGGCATTGCTTTGAAAATGGCAAACGCCACTGACTGACACACCAAAGCTGTATGGTCTGGGCTTTCCTCCAACCAAGACACAGCCCTGCCCCCCCTCAGCCTCAGTCTGCAGCTCTCGAGATGATCTAATTCACATGCAAGGCTGTGAACACCAGCTAAGAATGACGACTCCCAACGTGTATCTCTAGTCCGGCTCCTTCACCTGAGCCCCAGGCTCATCGACCCGAGTGCCTCTTTGAAGTCCTAATTTGGATGACAAATGGCATCTTAAAAATGCCTCATGTCCACCATTTACTCTAGAATTCCATTCCTGGCAGGTATCTCCCAGACTCCCCATTTTAGTAACAGCCCCAGCACCCACCGAGGTGTCTGAGGTCACATTCAATTTCCACTGTTCCCTCCCCCAGGCCCTGCCCTGGAATCAGTCCTGTTATTTCCATCAATAAGCCCATCTCAACTGTAGTTCTGTAGGGACCATGGCCGGAAACACACAAGCTCACAGCATGGTGCACTAACAGTCCTCCGTAGGGTGCTCCCTGGAGGGGGAGGCATCTCCTGCCGCTGTTCACCTCAGAAGGCAGTGGATTCTCACACAGGATGTCCAGGAGAAGGGACTCAAGGTTCTCCCATGGTCTGAGCTTTGAAGGGCCCGAGGTCTGGGGGAGCTCCTAATTAGCAGACACACTTGCCAATGAGCAGATGAGGATGGGGGAACCCACGCAAGGCTGTTATCACTTCAACTCATGGGCTCTCAGGAGCCACGGGAAAGGCCTGTGTCCAGTGTACAGCCCAGCCATCACAGATCCCAGCCTGCATTTGCCAACCCGGACAGCCTAGACTCCATCTACTTGCGACACTTACTTCTGTTCTGTTCCCCACCCAGAATGTGATGGACTCATTCAGATATTCTGGCCTGTCTCAAGCGAGACAAATTCAGTGAAAAATGAAGTGTCCACATTTGGACCAGAGCATGAAAGGAGAAACAAGGCCTCATGGTCAGCATGATGGTGGTGGCCAAACCCTTCCACCGGGTGAGATGAACCATGGTGAGGGTGAGAATCCAGGGTCCTAGGTCGGCCAAATCATCTTCCTTCACGGTTGTCTGGGGTGTTGGAGACTGACTACCACAAACTAACGACACGGCTGTCAGTGGTGGATGTCAGCTGCAACAGAAACGGATTCAACTCTTTACTGCCAACATGGGTTAAAAGTAAAGGCCGGGGCAGGGAGGTCTGCACGGCTGCTGAGGCAAACCACAGACCCAGCTCTGAATGCCCACAGGCTGAAGCAGAGAGGAAGCTATGGCCCTTTTAGCTGTCCCTGTGTCCAACAGATCCAGGTGAGCCAGCTACTTAGGAGAAGGTCATGTTGTCCTGATACCCAGAAAAACCAGCCTCGTAAAGGGAACAAATAGTGTCATGGATTTTAGACCCAATTCTGCCCCTTTATGAAGGCAAAGTAAAGTAAATGGCACGGGGAAGTTGAATGCAAAAAAAAAAAAAATTAAAGAACCAAACGGTGACCGCTTCCTCCAACAGCATCCCCTGCAGCTGTCACCTCCGTGGCGGCCACTTCCTCACCAGTGACCGCCGGCCAGGAAGCGCCGTCATGCACGTCACACAGCGACAGCCAGGAACCGCGTGCCGAGCACGTTTGTGTAAAAGCAGGAATCGAGCAAAATGCTGTAGAGTTTCACCTTAGAAGTTTAAATACTCCATGAAAAGAATCCCTGAGCACCCGACAAAATCAATTCGCATCTTACTTCTTCAAAACAATCAAACAAATTTAATAAGGGCGCATTTGTCACCAAATAAAAGGAGGACCAAACATGTTCCTCAAAAGCAAGGATTTCAACAGGTATCAAACACCAGTGGGTGATGAGCTAACAAAGCAACTATTCCAAAAAATTAGAAAATAAAAAATGACTTAGATAATAGATGGATCAAAACAGCTGTTAAGTTGTTGCTTTTTAAAGTGATGGAGACTGTACGGAGGGCAATCTGGCTATTTCCAATGCAGGGTGTGCACAGCCCACATTTTCAGAAGCAACAACATGCTCACTGGGCAGTACAAGTGAAAAAGGAGTAAAGAAAAAGGAAAAGAGGAACAAGAGAAAATTAGAATCACACAAGAACAAAAATGATTTTGACTGCATGTACAAGAATTTATGTGAGTGTGTGAGGCCAGGGACACGGGGATGGTGAGGCCCAACCTCACCTCCTGCTCAAGGGAAAGCAGGGGCCTGAGGGGAGAGGCGCTGCCGGGGGACCACAACGTGTTCAGCTCCCCTAACCAAAATTCGACCTACAAGCGTCTAGGCAGCTTTTGAGCTACAAATTGTTGTCGCATTTCAGTCTGGACCGTTTTACTCACTTCCACCAAGAGTAGCAGGAGAGAATGAGGCTCTGCTCCTGCACCAAAGCATTGTTTAAAAAATTAATGACTGTGGAATAGTAAAAGAAACAATGGAGTAAAAGTGACTGGAGGAGAATGTGCTTGACCCTAGCTCACTGGCCGCGTTATCTCAATGACGTTCAGATGCTGGCTGAGCCCTTATGGTACCACAATAGACAGACCCACAAGGAGGCAGGTTTAATGCGCTGAACCACTGTGGGCTAAGTACACATCCGGCTACTCCGCCAAGTCCCAAGGGCAGACTTCAAAAGGCAAAAACAAGCTGGCATTCTCTGGTGGGTCTGCAGACTCAGAGACAAGCATTTGTTGAGCAAAAATGTCACCAGTGCCTCCTATGACAAAAGAAGTGGCACTGGCGTGGGGGCTGGGGCAGGGCTCCAGGCTTCCACTGCTCACTCACCACTCTGTCCAGGGGGAGAAGTTGGTCCCTGCTTAGGTTTCGCTGATGCACCTACCTTGACTAATGTCTGGGGCCTCAGCAGGAGTTGACAGGTGAGGTGAACAGAGCCAGACTCTGTGTAGCACGGTGCTGGGAGCTATGCCCTCAGCAGTGCCCAGGCTCCTAAACATGTCAACTCATCTCCAAGAAGCAGATGGGGAGTGCGAGCATGTAGATCACAGGGCCCTGTGAGGACAAGTACAGATCATGGCCACGACATGCCTCTCCTCTTCCTTAAGCCATAGAGGTATTTCCGGGGAGGAACAGAAAATTCATCCAGAGCCTGCTAGGTGGGCTCTCGCAGGTGGGACTAGTGTCCCCTGTGCTTCTCACTCACAGGGCTGGTCTAGACATTCTTTTTATTAATTCTCTAGCATCTTCTCCTCCAACTTACCAACAACCAGAAAGTAGGATCTGATCTTAGGTAAGTTCAAGAATCACAGAGCACCACCTCCAAAGCGGGCCCGGTAGCACATGCCAGGTCTTCTGACCGCCACCTGTGGGACCACCATGAGCCCTCTCCAGACTCAAGGACCGAGGCCGTAGGCCGGGGGGACACAGCTTCCCTCACTCACCCCAGCAAAGGGGGACCACGTCTCGGCAAAGGCATCTCACCCTCTTCAGCCCGAGGGACAACACGATAGATATATGGGGAAACAGAGCAGAAGGTGGGGGGTAGGCAGCCCAGAAGAGCTCATCTGTACTTCCGAGGCAAAGTGGGGCCATTGACTTAATCACAGGGACAAAGTGGGAATGAACATTTCCCTGCTCTGTCCCATACACCGTGATACGCCTTTCCCTGCATAAGGAGTTCATTAGGAAGTCCCTGGCGGTGTTTCTGATGTCCTAACTTGGCATGGTGGCTGTCGGGCAGGAAGAGACGGCCTGAGCTGAAAAGGTGCTGGGCCTGGGAGGCAGGAGACAGCGGCTCCAGCCGCAGCTCAACCAGCGCCTCGTTCTGCCTCTCGGGGCTCAGCATCTCATCTATAAGCAAAGGGATGAGACTGTCCCAGGACAGGCTGCCCAACAGAAATGAAATGAGAGCCATGTAAATAACGTTTCCCAGTTGCCACGTTTAAAATTTGAAACAAAGAAACAAACCAACAAACAAAAAACAAATACTAGAATGTGATTTTAAGAACAGATCTTACTTAATCTACTGTATGTAAAATACTATTATTTTGACATGTAATCAATATAGGAAGTAAAGAGATAGTTTATGTACTTTTACTAGACAAGCCTCAGCGTCTGATGTGCATTTGACCTACAGCACATCTCAGCTGAGTCCAGCCTCCTCCCCAGTGCTCCTAGCATCAGTGGCTTTGGCTACTTTATTGGACAGCAACTCCAGGGGTCCCACCATGTTCCTGGCTGTAAAGCGGGAGTAAGTGTCCACACTAACCCTAAAAGGATCTCTCTGAAATAAAGGCGGATTCACTTTGAAATGTCTGGAAACCGGCGGGCTGCACCTCCCTCCCCCCTTTTCTACAAGATTGACTTCTTCCTTGCTGATCCCTTTCTGGATGTAGGGAAGCAATCCAGCACACAGCCAAGGTGGACTGGCTTCCAGGTAAACTTACCTGCTGTCTGTGTCCAGTCCCATGAAGTCCTCCTTCTCAAACGGGATGCAGGGGAGGGGGATCTTGTCCCCAGAATTCTTGGGGCCACCATCCAGCCACTTGGAATTGAGCAAGATGAAGAGTGATTCAGTGAAGTCCTCGATCCTCTTCTCCACCACCCTGCAGTACTCTTAGATTGAAGGCAACGTCGGTGTGCGTCTGCTCGGCTACCTCCCCATGCTGCACAAAGACAAAAAGCTGAGAGTCATTAAGCGATGTGCCATACAGCTCCTCTGCATGTGGAGCTTCTCGAAGGCCTTGGCAGAGAGACATTCGGTAATGGTGACAAGGCCCACGACCTTGGGGTGTTTCTGGAAGACGCTCCACCGATTCTCGGGCACATAGCGGTGCCTGTAGTGGATACAGAGTGTCCACTGGGAGCCACAAGGGCTGATATGGCTAACCGAGGTGAGTAGCTGATAGATGCAAAAGAAATTCTCCTCTGAGATGATCTCTATGGATTGGACCACAACGGGACGAGTCTGGTGGTCCTCAGCACACTGCACGTAGTCAGGGATGCTCATGTTGCAGGCCCTGCCGAGAGGGGAGAGGAGATCGAGGTACATACTCTGCTGTGTGCTATGGGCCCATCTGGGTTGCGGTGACCTGGTGTGTACCAGCCAGAAGACAAGGGAAGCCAAAGCAAATCCAAGGGTACAGTTTGTCCTCAGAGTCTGCATATGGCTACTGTAGCTCGATCACATTACCCAGCTTTTGGTCTAGGCTTCCTGCCTCTGCAGAGAAAGGTCATTTCTTATTTTCTATTTCCAAGCACCTAGCAAGGCCCTGATGCAAAGTCACTGCTCAAAAATGCTGAATAAAGAAATGAACAAAGGAAATGCTTCCCCAACCCCCTTCAGCAGAATATAAAGAAAAGGACCACAGTAGGATCAAAAGATCTGGATTCCTATTCAATTTATTTGAACTCCTAAGCTTCATAATAATGGATAAGAAAACTTGCCTTGGGGTAGAGGGTACTGTTCATTGGTGGAGCACATGCTTAGCATGTACGAGGTCCTGGGTTAAAACCCCAGTACCTCATTTTAAAAATGAAACAAGTAAATACACCTAATTACCCAGCTGAAAAAGTATTTTTTAATTCAAAAGTCAAAAAACACCTTGCAATTGACACAACATTGTAAACTTGACTATACTTCAATTAAAAAAAAAGCCTTGCCTTACAAGAATATATCTGGATTACGGATGTTTGAAAATGTAAAATGCATAGGGTACCACCTGCATAAAAGGAGGTGACTGTACACATGTTCTATCCCTCCTTTATGAGCTATTCTTCCTTTGGGGGAGTTATAACCTCTCAGAGCTAATTTTCTCAGATTAAAAAATATAAACATTACCTGATTCTCAGTACTGCTGAAGAATCAGATAACTCTATGAAAGCATCTGACCCACAGAGTTTACTCAATAAATGTTTGTTGAATGAATGAATAAACAAGCAAAGTGAATGCTGCTCCCTGCCACAAACCATCATAATGGTACTGCCTGGAAATCCCAAGCCCACGTTCACCCGACTCTGCATTAACAATGTGTGTGACCTGGACAGGCCTGTGTGCTTCTCGAAGCCCCAGTTTAATCGTGAATAGAAATAAGGGCAATAACACAAACCTCAAATTGTTAGTGAGTCAGTAATGAATTGTACCCCAACACTGCAAGATGGAACCATTAAGAAAACTGGGCAAAGGGCCCATAGGCCCTCTCCATATAATCTCTTACTACCACATGGGAATCTACATTACATCTCAAAATTAAAAGTCTAACATTTTAAAGAGGTTATCGAGGTTAGGTGAGCTCACTGTCTCAAATAAGGAACACACAGTACAAATAGGACAATGCCCAGCCCATGAGATACACTCAGTTAACATTCCCACTGAGCCCACTAGTCCCTCCAACTTCAGAGCAAGAGGATGGGTCCTCGTGGCAACAGGCCACAGCACCTGAAGCTAACAAAGCTAATGGTGTCCACTTAAAAGAGCCCCTGTCACCACCCTTGTTCTAATTTTCTATTTGTAATTTTTTTCTTTTCATTAAATTGGAACTCCAAATTGCATAGAATTCTTACCAGATATCATGATGGCAGCCCTTCAAAACCTGACCACAGAGATCATGATGGCAGCCCTTCTTGGTGAAACAATAAAATGAAAAGCCATTTCCACAAGACCTCTGTGTAAATCTACTAGGGAACTTCATCCTGGACTGAGGAAGAGGACTGGGGAGTAGGGGGTAAACTGGGACACGGAGAAATATGGGCCACCTGTCCCACAATGGACTTTAAACTCACCCTCACCCTCCAGGAACGTCTAAATACACACAGACAGAGTGCTATGGACAAGAATTTTTTTTAAACAAATCCCTGAATCCCTAGCAGATCTTGTTTCTACCGAGACACAAATGTCTTATTTGTATAATGTTTCACAGAAGCCTTAAAATATTATCACCCCAACTTGACACATCAAGAAACTGAGGTAGAGAAGTTTATCACATTCTACAAGATTAGAGAGAGGCCACGTCAGACACCGTATTTAAATCCAAGTCCCTGCTCCGTTGCTCACACTAGAAAGTGTCACATACTGCCTCTTTCCTGCCCTCTCCCTGCAATAAATCTCTGAAGAGTCTTTTCTGTGTCACCTGCAATCAAAATCACATCAATTTTTCACAAAGAGCTATGTCACTCCTTGGAGGACATACCAAAATCTAAAGGGTTGGGTTGAGAGGAGATATTTGCATTTTCTGTTTCTCAAAGGAAACATGGCTTTAAAAGAAACTGAAAAGTATTTATCTAGTCTAAGCGCTCATTGTGCACAGAAAGAAACGGAGGCTCAGAGGAGAAGAGGAAAGGGCGTTATTAACAAATATTGCCTCAGCGCAGCACTAAGCCAGCCCTGGGCACTTCTGGGGGAGGATCTGGAAGGCCCAGGAAAATGAGTGTTAGAAAATAGAAAGAGAAGAAGAATATAAGGTCCCGTCTCTACACCACCATACCATGAATTTCCACCAAATTACCCAGTATGGGTGCAGCCAATAGTAAGGTTGTCTAAACAGGTTATTGAAACCTGGAATTCTCAACCATAGTGGAAATTCCAGCATTTACTGTGCTTTTTTCCCAGTTCAATCATCAATTCAGTGGGCATTCTGTACCAGGGACTACACGAGACCTGGAGTTCTCCCAAATAAAGATCTCTATTACCACGTGTGCAAACCACATAAAGACCACCAGAAGAAAAGCGCCCACAGATAAGATGGAATTACTGAAACTGAAAGCAGCCAAAGAGCATATATTACTAGGAAAAATGGTGCTCCTATAAATGGACTCATGGACATAGAAAGCAAACTGTATTTAGCAGGCAGGAAAGGAGGGATTAACAGATACAAATTAGTAAATATAAAATAAATGACAAGGACCTGCTATATAACACAGGGAACTATATTCAATTTCTTGTAATGAGTTATACTAAAAACAATCTAAAACATATGTATATACATATGCTTATGTTTATAACTGAATCTCTGCTGTACACCTGAAACTAACATTGTAAATTGACTACACTTAAATAAAAAATAATTTAAAAAATAAGTAAAAATAAAAGCAACGCCATTAAGAAAAAATAAAAGAACACTCTAATCCCCTTAGCTGTAGGTGGTGGAGAATTCTGGTTGCAAACACCAAGTCCACTGGATCACTCCAGCAATGGCTGTCACTCTTTCTGACCATCAGAGAGTCACTTGTTTCACTGAGGTTTCTTTTCTCTTCTGTGAAAGGCTACAGCTGCAACTAATGATGTATAGAATCTCATCATTCACAAGCCCAACAAGTAGTGAGGACTTCCCATGGGCCAGGCTCTGGACAGAGGAAAATATAGGGTCCGAAATATATTCATGGGTAGAAGAAGTTTGTGCCATAAAGACGTTAATTCTTCCTGTTTTGATAGACAGATTCATTGCAATTCTGATTAGAATTCCTACCAGATTTTTCTTGGAATGTAACAAGTGAATTTATGGTCAAGATTAGCCAAGAAATTTCTTTAGAACCACCACTGGGGAGGGGTGGATAGGTCATTAATTTCCACTGCTCTTTCTGAAGTGATAAAAACGTTCTGGAATAATAATGGTTGCACAACTGTGAATATGCTAAAAGCTGCTGAATTTTACCATTTAAATGGATGTACTTCATGGTGTGTGAACTATATCACAATAACGCTGTTATATGAAAAAATATTTCTTGACAAATATTTTTCTTTTTATACCACTAGTCTGTCCCACAATTTAAGAAAAACAAAAAACCAATACAAACAAAACTGTGCCAGGAGTTCTTTAGGACTGCAATATCCCTGGGTCTCCAAGGCCTCTGGTGATGCTGTTCCTGTTAACACACACTAGCTGGGCTGGGCTAGCTAGGGACTGTAACTATCTTTTTAATATTGACTGTCACACGTTTCACCCTTGGAGAGGGAAGGAAGGAGGATATCACAGCTTCATGCCTTCAGCTCATTTTTAACAGAACCAAGCCCTGCTTTCACCACTGTTAATCCCTCTCACTATAAAAACACGTGACATCAACAAGCACCGCCATCATAACACCTGAAAGTGTTCAAGATACTTACCTGCGGCAGAAACACTGAGGGAGGAGACAGAAGCTTGCTCAGCACTGATGCTCCCTTTTCCCGACTCCACCAGGTGAAGCTGGGCGCTACAGCCAGAGGCTCTCAGTCCGGGGAGCAGCACACACGCCACTGAGCTGGTCCTGAGGGAGGGTGAAAGGGAAAGGAGGGCAGCCCTAGGGGGGAGGGAAAGGGGGGGTGCGGGCTGCAGCCCCGCTCGGAGGCCAGCCCCAGCACCAGCATAAGCCGCCCGCTCCCGTCCAGGTCCGCAGACCACGCCCGCCCGGGAAACAGCCCGCCCATTGGTGGGGACGGGCAGGCGGCCGAGGAGAGGAAGCCCGGGAGGAGAGGACTCGCGGGCGGGAGAGGGGAAGGGGACGCCAGCCGTGGACTGAGGGGATCCCGGCTGCGTGAGAGGTGGCAGGCGCACACCTGGACCTGGACAGCTGTGGCCGGGGCGCCGGGGCAGGTGGTGCTGTCAGAAGGGTCTGGCCAGAGAAATTCAGCTGAACACGGGCTGACTGGCGCCCTTGGGGGCTGTGAAAGGCGGATCACCCTCCCGAAGCCGCCTGAACCCTTTCCCTGGAGCCCCCCACCTTGCACTTCCACAGCCAGAAGCCCCGGCCCCAGGCAGGAACCAAAGGCCTAACGGGCGACAGAGTTGAGAAGCATTTGGGGCCAATCCCCGGCTCGGACATGGAGCTTCGAACCAGGGGACCACCAGGCACCGACAGCGCATGCGCAGGAGGGACATGGATCCTCTCTGGATTCTGCGAGAGAAGGTGGGACAGCGAGGGAGGGAGAAGATGGGAGCGGGTGGAGAAGAGGGGAAAAGTGGAGGGATACAGATGGACAGGAAGAGCAGAGAAGGGATGGGTCTGGATAGGGGAGTGTCATAGCGGAGTTGGAGAGAAAAAGCTTTACCTCTAGGGCACCCTGAGATGGCAGACCTACCTCTGTACCCTTCTGTAACCGTTCAAGTCCCGCAGCTCATGTTTTACCTCCCTGATCCAGCCCTCCATCAGATGCTTCTGCAGAAACACTACGGGGATCACACCCGTTGCCCCCATGCGGAGCTGGGTTTTCTGTTGCTCTGAGAACCAAGCACCCGCAGGTGTTGTCGGTCAGAACTTCCTTGGGAAGAGTACATATTCCCCTTTTACACACTGGGAAACAGGCAGGAAGGATCACTGCCTTAGCTCCACTGTCCCAGGTGTTGGGCTGGCGGGGAGAGGTGTGGTACAAGATCAGAGCCCCAGACAGAGCAGACTGCCTGAGTGTTGGTGCATAGTCCCCATCCCTCCTGGGTAAACCATACCCCAACCTAGTGGAAACATCAAGGGCTCACAGTGGTTTCCTGGGGGTGGGAGAGCTGTCCTCATGTGAAGGAAAAGTCCAGCTGGGCTAACAAGCTAAGTCACAAATCTAAGTGTGATAAGTGTCGGTTTACTGATCTAAGTTCTGCTGGGCTATCTCGTAAATCTGAAGTTTAGTGTCAGTTTATTGGGCTAACAACCTAACTCGTAATTCCAAGCTCAACAAGTGTCAGTAATGTGAACTATTACAAATTGATAAGCTCCAGTGTACTGATTCCTTGCATTTTGTTCTTTGAGTCTTATTGGCTAATATCCCCTTACTTGTATTGAAGTCTTTAAAACCTCATGTGCACGTCTTGGAGGTGCTCAAAACTTCGGAGCAGAAGCCCCTCTGAGCCCGCCGGCATAATAATTCTGAGTACTCCAGCACTCCGATTGGTGCTTGTTTCTTGGCTGGCCTGTTTCCATAACACTCAGCTCCAGTGCCCTGCTTTCTAGGTAGATAGGAGTGTTACCAAGTCCAAATTCATTCTCCTCAGTGCAGGACAGGCCAATAAGTTTGGAAACCAGATGTTGGGGCTTGGAATAGCAAGTTTCTGTAGACCTAGTTGGCAAACTAATGTTCTGGAAAACCATCTCCCCAAGTCACAATTCAGGCTCCTTTCCTACGCGCTTGGTTGTTGCAAACTTCTTAGTGTAGGAATTCCTTCTTGTTAGAATCCTTTGTTCTTACAGCTATCTGCGTGGGTCAGATCCCTGTAAATCTCCAACAAAACAAACGTTATTTTCTATTCTGCAATTTGCTATCTTTTAATGAATGAAAAAGTGTTAAATATCCTTAAAGGTCAGAGCTTCAGAATAAGCTCTCCTGTGTATTTCAGGCTCTAGGCAACAATTTTTTACAAGCAAGATGAAGCCTAGGAGACAGAGCATAGGGTTAAATTCAAAGGAACAGATCTAATATGGAGTCAGATTTGTTCTGTTCTATTACCCGGCCAGAAGCCACTTGAGGATTTAAATCTCTTTAAGTTAAAAATAACTAAAATTTTAAAGGAATTTACATACATAGGTGGGAATGTGCAAAGCATATCTGGAAAAGCACCCAAAAGATAGTAAACAGTGGCATCTCCAGACAGGGCTGAAAGAACAGAGGATGAGGGAAAACTTCTTTCACTTGTGTATTTTTGTGCTCTGTTTGAGTTTTTTTTTTAACCATTTGCTTGCATTTCTTTTTCAGTTAAAATAATGTGTAATGGAGCAAAGGAGTAACTAGCTTAGCAAATACAGCAGCCATGGAATCACTAAGTCATCACTTTTGATTTAAGCCAGAAAGCATTTATTGACTCTCTCCAATGTGCTCAGTCCTGCTTTAAGACTCCTTTTATATTATTATTATTATAATAATACTATTATTATTTCTAGTACTATTACTATTACTATTATTACTATTATTTTATGAAATAATAACATGGTATACCTCACCCCTGCCCATGGCTGGTGGAAAACCAACTGAGTTATTCTTGAGTTGTTTTCCAAGGAGTAGAGATGAGTTTATAAACAGAACACATCTCAAGGGCAAAACAGGCAGTGTGCATTACCAGCAGGCCAGACAGCAATGAAGGGTTTTCAATAGAGGCGCCCAGAAGCTGAGAGAGAAAGCCTCCAGGACACTACAAAAAGCTGCCCAAACTGCCATCTCCATGGTACTACTGAAATAGGAAAGAACAAATCTGACTCCATATTTGATCTGTTTCTTTGACTTTAACAAAGCCAAGTTAATATGCTCCGGTCTTTTCATGGGTTATGATGTCACAGAGGAAACGGAGAGGTCAACAAGGAACCACTCTGCCGTGATCACAGAGCTGGGGAAAGGGATGGGCTGCAAGATGTATGAAGCAGCCACAACTGTGCCCGTGCTTCTAGGCAGGTATCCAAAATCGCCTCGACAAGGTGTCAAACATTTATGCCCATGTCCTCATCAACAGACATGTATTAAAGACAAATGGAAACATATAAAAGGCCAATACCCTTGCTGGGTACACCGTCCAAAGAACAAAGTCTCAGTTTGACAACTGGCCATCTCGGTTCCATGGGATTCATTCTTGGAGAACCTTAAAAACCACTCTTCTGTCCTCAAGAATTGCTGCATATTTGTCCTATCTTTGGCTCAGGGATGCAGCACGTTCAAGTGAACTTTAATGTCTGCACAGATTTGACTGTCTTTCTCCAGGTTCATTTGTCCATTCCAATGAGGCCTGAGCTAAGTCCATCCTCTGTAAGATCTAGTCCCTCCAGTGACAGCTCATTGAGCCTGCAATTAAAAGCCAAGTGAACAAGACTCTCCTCAGCTAAAAATTTCACCCACCCTTCACTGTTTTCTTAATCTCCTCTCCTGGCTAAGTGCAACAGACTAACACCTCCCTCCACCAAGATTACCAACTATGTCATTTTGTCTCCCCAAAGAGAAAGTAAGGTCCATAATAGAGGAGACAACTACATAGTCACCTCTGAATTCGTAGCATATAGAAATGTTAATAAATAGAACTATGATCATGGCTTCTTTCCTTTAAAACCTTTCTGGTTATTTGAATGAGACCTTGGAAGGGAGGTGTTCGCTGTCCAGTATCTTGATCCACAAGACTCTGGAGGCCTTTTTCAGAATGGCTGTTCACTGATTCATTCAAAACACAACTTATCAATCAAGGAGTAGCTGTGCTTTTCTGCCAGGTGTTTGTGGTCACTCTAATGCCAGAACAACTTTAAACTATATCCTTACTTTGGATTTGTTATTTTTCCCCTCTTCCAACAAAATTGACTTTCCTTATTTTCTTGCCTTGAGGAATTCTTTTTTTTCCTATTTCACCCTTTAGTAAACCAAGATCCTCAGGATGGGCTTGGCCCATAATATGATCCCCCATCCAACTCCTAGTGTCAGAGGCCTGGGGCTCACATCCTGCCCTCCTGTCAAGGCAACTGAAAATCAGTTCAGGATCGAACCAGCACCCCAGGGATTCTAAGGCTCGCATATCTCCCAGAAACCCTGCTTTCTCATTTGCTAGGCTTCTGAGAATTTCCCCTCACTTTCTTGACAATTAGTTGTGCAGCTTGAAAGATGAGGAAGGAAGGTTTTATTTCTTAATCAGCATTTTAAGGAACTTATGTAATGAAAGTTTTCACGAGTTTCTAGAACCCTCCATTGCCGAGATAGAAAACACACTAGACATTTTCTAAATTTAGCTCCCATGTGCATTTTTTCTTTGTTTTTGTTTTCTTAACTGTTAACAGACATTTTTTAATTAAAAAAAAATAAGGCCCCAAAAAGGATAGAACACTGAAGGGGCAATCAAAATTAAAGGGCAAAGACAGAAAAATGATAACTACTCTACAAAGTTAATATAATACATACACTATGTATCAGATCAGCAATTCTCAGTAACAGCTAATTGAAACATGACCATGAGGTAAAATTTCTCTCCTGTCAGGACATGGCCAACAGAAAATACAATTAAACCAACAAACTAATATCCTAAGTCTGGCGAGGTACAGAAGGCTACAAGCTAAATGTGTCTTCTTCTGGAAAAGAGGAAGACACACCAGCTCTTTTCTGTGGAGCCTGAGCCCACGGGAGGACGGTGAAGTGAGCTCTGTAAGTACCCAATTAGCAAACTGAGTGATGAAGAAATAGACGTGAGCTTTGATGACAGAGGTGATACTACTATTCATTTGTTCTGTAAAGTATGACTTCCGTTCAGTGATCAATACTTCGGTGTCCTCAGGAGTTGACATTATTCGAAAATGCACAGCCTGGGCCCAGACCTCCTCTTTCAGTTCGTGACACTGCAGTTAGATGACACAAGGGCACCTCCAACTCCACCTGCAAAGAGCTGACTTCACGGTGCTCCTCCAATAGCCGTCCTGCCCAGGGCCTCTGGTCCGGGGCTAAGTTCTCCGTGCCTCTCCCAACTCAGACCCATCACTCACAGATGTGAATGGACCCCTCCTTCAGGGCCCAGATATCCTCAGACACCGAGTCCCACCACCCACACCTGACCTACCAGATACTCACTGTCACTCACTCAGCACTGACTCTGTGCTGGGACCATGCTGCACACTGCAAACGTTATCTCACTGGATCTCCACAACAGTCCTGGGAATTGGGTACATCACTGCTTCAATTGATTAGATAAATTGTTTCACTTCCTTGAGTGCGTCATTCAAACTGACACGGCTACTGAGCCACAAGCCTGGGCCTGAAAACAACTTGAAAATTGAACACTGCTACACCTCGCAGCCACCCTACTCTGACTCATCACATCACCTCCTGCCAAGCCTTCTAAATGTTTCCAAGCATTCTACAAGACAAAAGTGAACTACGAGAGCACCCCACTCTCCAACATAAAATCTGTCAATGATGGTCCACTGCCCTTAGGAGAAAGCCCCACCGGGCCTGAGCACAGCCCAACGGCCCAGCATCCGCGTTCCCTGCGCGGCCGCGCCGCCTCACCCAGTACGCAGCTCTACACGTGCCTTCTCTAGGACAGGGATGCTGACTCCGCACAACCCAGGGCTTGTCTCACTTGAACAATGATCACCTTCTTCAGTGTTCATCTTCTTCTTTGCTGACCCTCAGAAAAATGTTTTCTCATGATGAATCAATATCTTTTTCCTTATAACTTCCCATCATTGATAATGAGCTCCCCCAAAAGAGAGAAGACCTAATTGTCTGTCTCCTTATCTGTAAAGTGAGATTAACAAGGAAATATGTGAGGTTTTATGAGAAATAATATTCATGTGAGGCTGAGGGACAATTCCATCATACAATAAGCACTCAATATGTGCTTAATTAATATTAATAAGATTATATTGCATTCCAGCAATCTTCAATCAATTTTTAATGACTTTGTCCAACAGACTACTGACAAACTGTTGGACGAACCACTTTGAGCAGATCAGCACAAGCGTACTGGGATAGGTAAGCGCTGACTCAAGTTGCAGCTGCAGCCACCCAGCACTATGGGGTAGGGGCAGTTTGCTCAAGCTCTTACATGTTGCTTGAGCATTTAGTTGTCGTTATTGATTAAAGACAGGTGTTCTTTAGTCAAAGCCCCTGAAACATAAATCTTCAAAGATTGATGCAAATTAGGTTTCAAGAACAACACTCTCATTAGAAATTATTTGAAAATCATAGTCTTAGCTACTCCGCACATCAAAAGGGCATGTTCTTAATGTATCTGACTAAATACACCGAAAGGGTTGTTTAAAAGAAATTACGATGAAGCCATCCTGAATAAGCTCCAGTATCATCTGCACAAAGCCCCACCCAAGGGTCTCATTTCACATTTCCACATAGGTGTTCAGGTAGCTTAACTTGGGTCTTGGTTTCTTATAACACGGGGTGGGGTATTGTTGTGGATAGATTTAAGTAGCAAATATATAACTAGGGTAATTGCTGTTAAGGAATTCTAGAAATAAGAAGATTGATATATAGTCCCACCCATAAGAAACTCAGCATTTCCAATTACAGCAGCATTAAAAATAAAATGAGAGATACATTTAACAAAAATTTACAAGATTTGTACATTGAACTTTTTGAAGTATCACCAAAATAAATTTTAAAAGATCTACATATATGGAAGACATCCCATTTCCATGGAATGATAGACAGTATTATTAAAAATATTAAGACTCCTCAAAATGATCTACATATACAGTGGAATCCCTATCAAAATTCCAGCTGACTTCTTTGCAAAAATTGAAAAACTGATCCCAAAATTAATATGGACGTGCAAGGGGCCCAGGATAGCCAAAACAACCTTGCAAAAGAAGAGTAAAGTTGGAGGACTCACTTTAAAAGGTACTAAAATGCTATAGTAATAAGTCAGTATGTTGCTGGCATAAGTTTGGATAAATAAATCTATGAGACACAATAAAAACCCACGGGGAAAAACTTACATTTACAGACAGTTTTCCACTAGGGGGCCAAAAACACCCCATTGAAAGAATAGTCTATTCAACAAATTGTGCAGGGACAGCTGGGTGTCTGCAGGCAAAAGAATCAATCTGGAATCTGAACACCCATATTTTATATAACAAATAAAAATTAAAACAAAGTAGATCACAGACAGAAATGTAAAAATTAAACCTATAAACTTTCTAAAAGAAGACACAGTATAAATCTTTGTGGTCCTAGGATAGGCTTTGGTTTCCTGGATACAATACCAAGAGCACAAGTGATAGAAGAAAAAAGCAGATAAACTGGACTTCATCAAAATTAAAACCCTTTTCTTACAAAGGACATCATCAAGAAAGTGAAATGACAGGGGAAATGGGTATCTCAAGTCAGAGAGTGCTTGCTTAGCAAGAAAAATAAAATAAATCATTACATCTAACTACCTCCCCTGTAAAGAAATTGTTTTAATGTTTAAAAAAATATAGTGAAAGACAATGTGTAGAATAGGAGAACAATTTTGCAAAACATGTATCTAATAAGAGAGTAGCATCCAGGATATATAACGAATTCTTACAACTGAACAATACAATAAAACAGACCCAATTTTTAAATTTACCACGAATTTAGATACATATACAAATGGCCATTAAGCATATGAAAAGATGCTCAACATCACTAGACAAATCAAAATCAAAATGAGATCTCATTTTACACCCACTAGGATGGTTATTACCAAATCACGGACAATAACAAATGTCGTTCAGGAGGCAGAGAAACCTCATATGTGGCCAGGGGAAAGGGACAATTGTGCAACTTCTTTGGAGAAGCCTGGTATTTCCTCAAAAGCTTAGAGTTATATGGCTCAGCAATTCCACTCCTATATGTAGAGTCATCCCTCAATACCCTTGGGGGGTTGGTTTCAGGAACCCCACACCCTGGATACCATAATCCAAGGATGTTCGAGTCCCTTTACAATCAGCCATCTGGATCCATGTAGTGGAAACTACAGATATGGAGGGCCAACTGTACAGCCAACAGAATGAAAACATATTCTCATAAAAATTTCACATCAATATTCATAGCAGTATCATTCAGAGTAGCCAAAAGTTACTAACAATATCCATCCATCAATGAACGGATAAACACATTTACCAAGAATAGGCCCACAAACTTTTGGTCATTGAAACTTTGACAAAGGAGGTGAGAACATACAATGGAGTAAAGAGAGCTTCTTCAGCAAATGGTGTAGGGAAAACTGCACAGCTGCATGTAAATCAATGAAGTTAGACTACTCCCTCACAGCATACACAAAAATGAATTCAAAATGTGTTAAAGAATTAAACATATAGACAAGACACTATAAACCTCTTAGAAGCAACCATAGGCAAAACATGTGACATACATCTCAGCAATGTTTTCCTAGAGCAGTCTACTCAAGCAATAGAAAAACAACCAAAAATATACAAGAGGGATCTAATTAAACTTACAAACTTTTGCACAGCTAAGGAAACAGTAAGCAAAACAAAAAGACTACCAACCTATGGAATGGGAGAAAATATTTGCAATAAATGAAACTGCTAGGGGCTTAATTCCCAGAATATGTAAACAGCTTTTACATTTAATAAGAAAGAAAAACAAACAATTCAATTCAAAAAATGGCAGAAGTCCTAAAGAAACATTTCTCCAATGAAGACGCACAAATGGCCAGTAGGCACATGAAAAAATGTTCAATATCATTATCAGAGAAATGCAAATCAAAACTGCAATCAAATATCACCTCTCACCAGTCAGAATAGCCATCATTGAGAAGTTCACAGACAATAAATACTGGAGAGGCTGCGGAGAATTGGGAACCCTCCTACACTGTGGTGGGAATGCAGTTTGGTGGAGCCATTGTGGAAAAATGTATAGAGGTTCATCAAAAGACAAAACCTTGACCTCCCAGATGACCCAGGAATCCCACTCCTGGGCATATATCCGGAAGGAACCCTAATTAAAAAAGACACCTACACCCCAATGATCACAGCAGCACTATTTACAATAGCAAGACATGGAAACAACCGAAATGTCCACTGACAGATGGCTGGATAAAGAGGTTGTAGCATATTTGTCCAATAGACTACTATTCAGCCATAAAATAATAATAAAATAATGCCATTTGCAGCAACATCAATGGACATGGAGAATGTCATTCTAAGTGAAGTAAGCCAGAAAGAGAAAGGAAAATACCATATGAGATTGCTGACATGTGGAATCTAAAAAAAAAAAAAGAAAGAAACAAAAAAATAAACTTATCTACAGAACAGAAACAGACACAGAGTCACAGAAAACAAACTGTGGTTACCAGAGGGGGGAGGGTGTGGGAAGGAATAAATTGGGAGTTCAAGATTTGCAGTTACTGAGTATGTAAAGAATAAACAGCAAGTTTATACTGTATAGCACAGGAGAATATATTTAATATCTTATAGTAACTTATGTTTAAAAACAGTATGAAAATGAATGCAGGTATGTTGTTTTTTAACTGAAGTCTTTTGCTGTAGACAAGAAACTGACACAACATTATAAACTGACTAGACTTCAATGAAAATATTTTTAAATAGACTAAAACCAAAAAAAAATGGAAAAGGATATTATCAAACAAAAAGAATAAAGTACTGATTCAGGCTACAATATGGATGAACCTTGAAATTTTATGCTAAAATAAGCCAGACACAGAAAGCCAAATAGTGCCCTTTAAAGTGAACTGTATCTAAGCGTTTATTGTACTACTCCTGTAAATTTTCCAGAGGTTTGAAATCTATCAATATCAAAATAAAATGTATTATGCATTAAAAACTTAAAATGCTTCCTCACAGGAGGGCTTTAATTATTAAATGCAGAAACGCATATAAAGCTCTTGGAAAAACAATTTGCACGTCCACACACAGTCACTGCTGTCACTGCCACTCAGAGGGTGGTGCCAGCGCTGATGAGAGCTGCCTCCACTCGCTCCCCTGCAGAAAGGAGTGAAGGCCTGAGCTCTGACAGGCAGGGTGAGCGTGAACCTGAGTCATACACAGCCACGTTCCAGACTCTGCGTTACCCAACTTTCTTATACAAACTGCAACATGTAATGTAAACACGCTAGAGGGATGTATCTTACAACACAGGGAATACAGACAATGTTTTACAGTAACTATAAATGGAGCATCTATTGTACACCTGAAACTAATATCATATTTTAAATCAGCTATATTTTTATGAAAAATTAAAAAATATTTTTAAAATGCTATCACTTTAATATTCAATTCGGTTTTTAAGTTACTACTAAACAGCTCAGAATGTATAAAAGCATTTAATTGTGCTGTTTGCTTACATATTTATTTACATTCAGCCTCTTGCTAAAAGAGAATTTAAACAATTCTGTTAAACACAGCTTAACAACCATAACAACAAAAATGCAAAACGGAGAGTGAAGAGAAAATGGAGATTCAATACTAAAATGAAACCAGGGGGAGATAAACTCATAAAAATGGATTCCATGAAGTCAGGGCAAGTGTTAAAGGCCGACTACAAATTCAGCTGTAAGATTCTTGGCAGCTAAAGCAAAAAGAAAATGATGAAGGGGCGGGTGGTAGAGCATGTGCTTAGCGTGCACAGGGTCCTGGGTTCAAGCCCCAGGGCCTCCACTAACAGATAAATACATCTAATTACCTCCCCCGCAAAAGAACCCCAAAGAAAAGATAAAGAGAAATTTCTTTCCCAAAAAACCCTGATATTAAATTTGGGTTAAATACTTAAAAAAAGATAAAAAGAAAAATAAAAAATATAAGTGACACTGTGAAGGAAAACCCCAGCTGGGCTAACAAGCTAAGTCACAAATCTAAGTGTGATAAGTGTCGGTTTACTGATCTAAGTTTTGCTGAGCTACCTGGTAAACCTGAAGTTTAGTGTCAGTTTAATGGGCTAATAAGCTAACACGTAAATCCAAGGACAACAATTGTCAGTAACGGGATCTGTTCCAAATTGATAAGCTTCAGTGTACTGATTCCTTGCTTTTTGTTGTTTGAGCCTTATTGGCTAATAGCCCCATACTTGTAATTAACCCTATAAAACCTCATGTGCACGTCTTGGAGGTGCTCAGAGCTTTGGAAATGAAGCCCCTCTGAGCGTGCCAGCGAAATAAATCTCAGTACTACAACCTTGTGAGTTATACTTGTTTCTTGGCTTGCCTGTTGTTTCTATAACAACACAAGCGATAATGCCCGTGAGATAAATCTGCGGAGGTTGCTGTCAGGTCCCCATGTCTCACGTAGGAAAATCTGAAACATTTTTCTCACCATTCAGGGTCATCATAAGCCCAACTCACACCTCCCACTTTTAAATGCAGGAGCACAGGTAGGGCCCGACCTTTGCTGTCTCTGTGTCATCACAGTGAGACAGGATGGAAGGGGGAAGAACACAGCCATTCAAGGAAGGCCACAGCAATTAACATCAAAATGTTAAAGGATTCAAACCCCAATAGGCCTTGAGGCTCAGGATGAAGAGATTTAACTTCTAGCAGATCTTGAGCTTCAGTAAACATCCATTGTAATAGTAACTTGGTGAATAACATGCCCCAGGCAACATGGCAGTCCCAATGCTAGCCACAAAAGGTCAAAGGGTGGGAAATGGCCAACTCCCTGGGAATCCTAGCCCCTTGCCCTAAGGCTGGTCCTTCTACTTATTAGCATATGAAACCACCAAGCCCAAGAAAACAAGCAACACAGCGCCACCTCGCGGTCACCACTCTCTCTCCCTCTTTGGGGAAGGCCCACAATGTGTGGAGTGTGTACCTACTTCTAATATGAGCATCAAACCCCCACACCTCGTGATGTTTCTCTTGCCTATCAATGTATCTCTCTGAATAAATCTACCTTTACTCAACACTGGCTTGCTCTTGAATTCTTTACTGCATGAAGTTAAGAAACAAAATCTGGTGGGGCACATCCCAGGGGCTCAATGAAAGCCTGGGACACAGCCCTTCTCATGCCCAACGTTTTTTATTCTTGTATCAACAGGACTGGGCTGTGAAGGGAGGTCTGAGGCCACAGCTAAGGGACAGAAGCAGCCTCCAGGGCTCCAATTAGTGGGCAGTCTCTCCCCCAGCATGGGTCTTGGGGTCTGCCCGGTTCTCTGTGTTTCTCTGTTGTGCTGACTCCCCAGACATACAGCGTACTCCTAGGCTTGTCCCCACAAAACCCTTCTCTCCAAAATACAAGCACGTCATGTCACAATCCTCTTGTTCAACAAGGAAATGTTCAGCCCACTTTTTTCCTCCCCAATAAAGTACCCAACTGTCCTCGCTCCCATCACACCACTATTTTCTTTGTGAAAACTCTGCACTCGCCACACCCCATCCTGAACACAGGTGCCTTACTGGCTGTGATTGAGATGTTTCTTTCTTACACAGCAAGCGTCCTTTCACTTTCCCCTTGTTACCTTAAAAAAGCATTTCCTGAGTCACTCACCCCTCTGATTCTGAACTAACAAAGTGCTGAGTTTGCAGTCACTATATGCATACATCCCAGTTTTGGCTAGGTTTCCATCACAAGATCTTCATTAAGGAGCTGCATCAAGAAGTTTAAAGAGGCTATTCTTACATCTGAGTGGAGGAGCCTGCAAAAAAGCTGAATGGCTTTGAAGAGAGAGTTAACCAGGGACAAAGAAGTTGCAGGTCCTAGTCAAAAGTGTCATGAGGCAAAATGTTCTCCCAAGACTCAGTGTGGCTTATGAACACGGAGTCGGCGGGGAGGAGGTGACAGGCAGTGAGTAGGGTGAGTGATACAGGTTACGCTCCCCCAGCTGGGGAAGAAAAGGTTTTTTCCAGTTTTCCAAACAATTTCTTACTACCTTTTTCTATTATTGTCACATACTATTTCCAACGAATTAAGCATATCAATGTCAGTCATTTGGGCCACTTGGGAGAAGCTACACGATGCCATTCACAGGGCTGGGACATGACAGCCCCACCAGTCTAGATTGAAAGAATAGTCAGGGTATTTGCAAGGTAATCACGGGCATGCAGCAAACTCCCCAGCTTCAATGACCTCATCTCAATGCTGGGGCCAATAAAACTACCAAGCAAAGTGCGTGATGATTATGGCCAACATCTGTTTATTAGTTAAGTGCCCGAGACAACTGTCGCTTAATGGGGAATGAGTAAGATCAACGAGGCCCTGTCTACCTGGCCACACGCGCCCTGCCTTCCTGCCTTGGTGCAGCAGCAGAACTTGTTTAGCTGAGATGAACACCCCCAGAGCAGCCCAGACGGGAAAGCTCCCAGCTCTGCACGGCGAGACAAGTTCCTTTCCTTCTCAGAGCTGATCACAATTTGCTGTCGTCTGTTTTTATGTTTATCCCTTTTGTAACTGTCTCTCCTTCAGAGTTTTTGCTCAAGCAGCACAGGGCCAGATGTGTCTTGCGGCCTGCCGGATATTCTGGGCAGGGAAACAGCCGACTCCATATCTGGCTCTGGTGCTGAACAGAGAGGGCAGAAGGCCCAGGGGCCCATGCTGAACCGAGGCCTCTGCACCCAAAATTATGGTCTGATTTTGGGCAAATTATACAGTCTTTTTACCATGAGATTCCTCATCTGTCCATGAAAATAACTGTCCATGGCACATAGAATTACAAGGATTATAGGAAATCACCAAATTCATAACCTAGCCAAGGGGCTGCAAGTGCATCCTCAACAGACAAATGCTGCCTTTACGGCTCTGACACATGCTAAGCGGGGCGGCCCCACACAGTGAACACTGCTAAGTGCCAGTGGGTTAAGTGCTTCATGTGTGCTATAATACTCTTTAGATCTTACAACAATCCCAGGGTGAAACGAATCTTATGCCCATTTCACAGATTCACCAACAGGTTAAGAGATTTTGAATTCTATTCCAAGGCCCTATGGTGAAGAAATGGCAATTTAAACCGGAATCTGGGCCCAGGCCTTGGCTCCATCTCTCTCCAATCCACCTGACCACTTGCCTTTGAATTCCACCTCTCCAATACACAAGTTTCAGCCGGCCAGCTCTTAAATGCAATTTGTGCAGTTTGTCAATGTTGGTTAATTACCATAAACTGTTCTCAGAAACCACTACAGTAAAGAAAGGTGGACGTAAGGAATTCTGCATTGCGTTCTCCTGCAATGTGCAGGATCCCTTTCCTACACCTCCAAATCCAAGTGTATGCTTCCTCCCTGTTTATGTTTGCACACGGCTTATTAAAGCAGAAGGTACCTGCAGTAATTCCATCTCGGTTGCTTTCCAAGGTTGCAGATTATCCATAATCAGTCTGTGAACGAAAATACTACAATGTGAATGAGAATACTGCAACCATGACAGTAAACAAAGAATACTGAAACCAAGTCATTAAAGGCTGCCGCCACCCCACAGCTAGGACAGGCCTGCAGCTCAGCTGCTACAGCAACTCACAATGGTGTCATCTGAGCAGACTCAGAATAAGAAAGGACAGGCTACTGGCCCGAGATAGCTAGGTGCTTGTCTAAAAAATGAATTCAGTGAGTCCAAATATTTGCTTCCTCTCACACATACAAAAGTACTAAATTCTTGAACTTGAGATACCTGGCTTTCTTTAGATAACAAGCAATCTTTTATTGTTCCAACAACCTGGTCTTTGTTGTAAAGCTCCTATATATCCTAGCTCTGCCTCAACCTCTTGGGAGCAGTCCCTCAGAGAGTTCTGACAGGCTGTCATCCTGGCTCGAGTCCTCCCGCCAAATGAAACATAACTCTTAACTTTTAGGCTGCACATGTATTTCAGTCAACAGTTTTGGACACCATGAAGCACCACAGCAGATTTCTCTCCACCTGAACTCTCCAAGTAACCGGAGCCTTGGTACCAGCAGTGGCCCTTTGTGCCCATCCACCTCCTCGGGGAGTCCAGATGAATTTGGGTGAGTCTCTCTAGGTTCTCGGATCTCACATATTGGTTGATGATCCTAAGTTTTATCTGGCGGTGTATCTAGGTACGTGGCCCTCCAGTTGAAAGAAACTGAGGTGAATTACCCACCCAGTGGGACATATTGAGTGGGGCCTGGTTGAAAGATAACAGGAAATATCCACCTTGAGGATATGTCCAAAGTGGGGCTGGTGGAAACATATGAGGAAAATACTCACCCAGTGGAGACATCCTGAGTGAGTCCAAGTTGAAAGACACTGGGTTCAGGACTGAGTGGTTAGGTAAGAGTCTGGTCTAATATTTTCCTCAATTTGGTTACCTCCATTGAATTTTTCAGGATAAAAGTAAAACTCTTATGAGGAAACTTTCAACTCCAAAATTCGGACCATCCTCCTGGCTGGTAACAGCTTTCTCGGGTGACAGAGAATCTTCCAGGAGTGGTAGACACAAAGACTTCATGACACAGAGTTGTCCCTGTGGGAAATCTTACTAGCAAATTTATTCTGAGAACCCGACCTTACAATGGGGAATAGAACTTTCAAAAAAAAAAAATAAAGAACAGAAAGAAAAGAAAAAGAAATGACAGATTGCCAGTCCCCAACTATTACCCCAGCCAGGTTTATGTACATACAAAATTTACAACATTAATTGGGAATAAGAAAAAAAAAAAAAACTCACTCTGAAAATAACTAACCAGGCCTGATAAAAACATTTTTTGGAATTCTGAACTTATAAAAACAAAATCCCCTTTAGGGGTAACTTGGATTTCTCTTCCTGTGTCCTTGAATTGTAAATGTTTTATCTTTCTCTGGGTGTTTTAAGTGTGTGTATGTATGTATATGTATGTTTAGTTTATTTTTTAAAGGAAACCTTGGACTCCACCATACAAAAGTTTCAAGTATTGTGTACATATGGTGGCCACGCAAATAAATTGGGATTCTAAGCAATTCTTTGATTGTACCAATTTTCAGATATTTTGCCATCTTAAACTTGGCTGCATCAGCCTGGACCACAAAGGCTTTTAGCTTTTGGAGAGTAAACCTTTGAATTTTATTTAGGCAACACCCCGACTCTCATGTGGAAGTGCCTCTTCATCATATTGGTTTAAAATCACTATATATATATTATATTTGTATATAAATTGACGGCCATATGATGGATTTTTTAATTTGGAAAACTTTTTAATTGGTGAAAGTTTAAAGAGATCTCATTATAAACAGTTGTTTTATGGTTTCTATTAAAATCAAGTTTAAATGTAGAAAAATATATCTAATGGTTAACCTAAGAACTTAGTTAAAAAAATAAAACTGGTTTGAAAAGCTACGTTTGTGTTTTCCTTTCTGATAAATGTTTCTAGATATGCTAATAAAAACTTAGAATAATTAATGTTAATTAGGTTGAATAACTGGAAAAATGATTGTAAAAATGTCGAAAAAAAAAATAAGTGGCTTATCCCAAAAGGATAAATATTTTTATATGGTTATTTTGAATCAAATAAATAAAATGGACATTTTTGGATTTACATACAGGGTTTTGATACTACACAACGTAAAGTTAAAAAAAAAAAGGGCCAAAGAGTTCACCTACTCCCCCCCAAGATTAAAGTTCAAACAAGCCCATTTTACTTACCACAGTTTGAAATATATGTATATATAGACTGAAATACTTGATCAATAATTGGGATAACAGACCAATTAATGAAATTAAAAACTGAGAAGTGCCTAAGCTCTTTGGCTGAATCTTGGGCATCCTAGAGACTTCTATAAAATTATATACAATGCACACACACACAAAAAAAGGTTTCTGGCACTCCTTCTAGAAATAAGAATTATTGATTAAACTTAATAAATATAAAAATTAAAGGTATAAGATTTAATAAAATTGAGATAAAAGTTTGTGAAATTGGTATATTTAAATGGTCTTTATACAAAACTTTTGCTTATGTTGTGGGATACATATGTTTAAGAGGAAAAACACTTCCCCTTCTTGGTATTATAAGGCTAGGCACATATCTGTCCCTCTGAAAATATTAATTGAACAAATTAAAATAAACCAATATAGTTACATAAGCCGTCCAATATAATGTAAAACTAAAAACTAATTTGAGTGGCTAATAAAAAAAATACAGGTTTACCCTGGGTTTAACTTATAACACAAGGAAAAGAGATCTTACTAAATGCCTTATGCAAGTTTTGGAAGACATATTTAAGTAAGCCTTAAAGTTTTAAAACATGGAATTCTTTGTTTACAGCTCTTCTCACTGATACAAAAATGCCATTTAAGGAGATAAAATACGGCCTGGGTGAGAGAGCAGTTCTCTGGGGACCTGGAAGACAGTGTATTTGTCTTGCACATCAGAAATATAAATACAACAAACAGTGACCTAGGACTGAGTCTAATTAGCTCAACGAAATAAACCTTAAGGCCAAGAAATTTTTGGCATATTAGAACTCAGAACTCTGAAGGGTCCTTCAGACATTGTGAAGAAATTTTAACTGTCTGTTTCATAAATAGTAAGCCTTAATGATTTGAGCAAGCAAATTCAGCTTACTCCAACTATTATTATACCTATCTTATAAGTAAGTTTTAAAGTGAAGCTATGAGATCTCTAGCTTTTTTCTGATTATAAGCCTGTGTACACATTATAGAAGTGAGATATTTCTACTGCTAAAGAAAAAAAATTCAGAGTCATAGAGCTCTGCTTAATTGACGTAAAAATATAAGAGCTTACACATTAAGTATTTTTAAAATAACAACTGAACAAATTGACTTTCAGCGTCATGTGAAATGGAAAATATTCAATATTAAGATAATATTTGATATTGTTTAGTTTAAGTATGTTCTAATTAATATAGACATCTTTAAAGTCATCAATATTATGTATAATACCTTTACTGTACCTAGGTTTAATGAAAGTCAAATAAGATCCTGTTATATCTGTTGCAGATTTGTCAAAAAAAAATAAAAGTAATGTGCTGTGGTAAAATTTTAAGTAAATTAAATGCAAATGAGATGAGAGCTTTGGGTAAATATTTAAAATATATTTTTAAAATGTATGTTTAAGATAATCTCTAAGTGTTTGGTATCTTTAAATTCTAGTGTTGTGCTAAATTAAGTTAAATGACAAGATTTTATTAAATAGCTATGCCATTTTCAGATAAAATAACATTGAAATACGAATTACTTAACATTTAACTTCCTCTTACAGTGAAACTAAAGGTATATAGAAATATTAATAAATGGTTGGTGCCACACTGAAATAGTCTCTATTAGTAAGGGAATGATCTCAGTATCCTAGGAAAGTAATATAAATGCGTAAAGGAAGATATAAGAATGGAATTATATTTTGTTAATGAAAAATAGTGACTTTCTCCTGAACCTGGTTACTTCTGAATAGAAGAAAAATAAGGGACACACTAATATAAGTATAGAAAGCTGTGGAAGGCTTGTGGAAAAGGAACCCTGAGGGAAGAGTTTTGTACATGGTCAGAATTGGCTAAGTTTAGAAACAAATTTGGCAACGTAAATGAATCTTAGAAGTAAGCTGGTACAAGATTAGAATTGTTTTTCTCTCTGTTAAGAGGAAAAAATTTTCTTAAAATGTTAATCCTCCTTCAGTAACAGATTGTAAAACTTCTTATACCACTTAGCTGATCTGTTCTGCCTTTACCTTTGACGTATTTTCTTGTTAATGAATTAGTACTACTTTACAGTGATCTATATGTTTATCTGATCAAGTGTTCTGAAATCTTTCAAAAAGCTCCCCAAATATAAAATTCTAATTAATTAAATAAAAATTAATTTAATTAATTAAAATTCTTTTAATCTCCAGTTAAGTTTGGGATGCTACAGAAGGCCCCTGAAACATCCCAAAGAGAGATTTTTAACTATAAAGTTTCATTTGGCATTTTAAATAACATGGAATTGTCAAATGAATCATAAAACTTCTAAGGTTATATTGAATGAGACAATATTATTAATATAGATATTGTAGAAATTATATGGACTCCCTAAAATTCTGGTATATCTGAAATGTTACCAGTGATAATTATGGGTATAGTGAACAGATTTCTTTATTGATTATAGTGCAACGGTGTTTAACCATGCTTTTAAATCTTTTGTCATTTATAGACAGTTAATTGTTTTCTTCTGATGGTTTTGCAAAATGCTTTCTCTTCAAGGAGATTTACTGATTCCTAATAAATTTCACACTATAGCACTGAACTAAACTGGGTAAGACATTTTAAAGTTCTAATGAAAACTCTCATTAAAAGAATTAGTTACATGGGACTGATTAACCTGCTGAATATGGTTATAATTTTTGATATTGTTTGAAATACTACTGGCTTTTAACCTGTTTCCCAGACGTAAAGAATCTCTTCTTCTTAAGCTAGTTATGGTTCACAGCAATTTGATAAATTATACCTATGTAATCACACTTGGAACACTTATCTTTTCTCTCTATCTGATCCCTCAAGAGACTAAAAACACTTAGGTCCCCAGTGGCTCTATCAAACAAATTAGGGAGATCATCTCCTAACAGATATAGGAGTATAAAGATATTTTAAGGATTTTAAAGAGAAAAGAATTTACCTAAATCTGTAAGGCAGAAACCCATGAAAAGCCTTGACGTGTCTTTCTTGGCCTTAGCAAACCTTAACATTCTACCCTGAGACTCCGTATTAAAACTTCCAACACAGCCAATTTAAAAAAGCCTATATGATCAAATAATCAGACTTAACTTGTAAAAAATTAATCTTGATTTGGCTATATTTGAGAAAACTGAGGGTAACTTAAGAGAGAAAATAAATTATATTTTAGTGGATATTAAATTCTAGTTTTGTTAATTGAGGTCCATATTTACTAAGACACTTCCCAGATCATTCCTTGCTGTTATGTCACATTACTGTACGGTTTAATTGAATTATGAAAAGGATACTCTAGGTTTGTTTCTGAAGCTCAGAAATCTATCCTTGGGTAAAGTTCCAATGCCCCATGACCTGCAGCCAGGGGATTATACATACTGCAACAGGCATGACTTAAAGAACTGTCTCCAACCTGAATGGAAGGACCCTTTTTCAGGTACTCTTTACCAGACCATACACACCAAAGCTGAAGGAAACGGAGTCTCGGATTCATTTCCTATCTGAAACAGCCCCTGCATTGCACTGGCCTATCGAGTGCTTCTCACCTTAAAACAATGCCCAAATGGAGAAAAAGCTACCAGACCAGGATGAGAAGAAGATGACATCTGAGCTAGACAGCTGACCCAAGACACCGGACCAGGACTGTATACCAATTACTTTGATAATTTCTCCAACCTTTGATTATGATCTACTCCACTTGTTAAGTTTATGATAAATTACCTATGTCTAGTACTTCTGTGTTACCTTGGTGGGTTTCCCTACTCCAAGGTTCTAATTAGATAGCCCTCAGAAACATTATTCTAAAAAGAAATTATAGTTCTGTTTAGGCCACTGTTGATCTTACAAGGTGGGAGATTTCAACTGGCCAATTAATACCTGCTCTGACCCTGACCATAAATATGAACTTTCTCATAGGATCAAACTCAGAAACACAAGCAAAATTTTAACCCAAAAATACAACTTCTCGACTATTAAATTCTTACTCGTGACTTTATTAACGTTACTAGCTGTATTACTTATATCCTGTCTATTTTATAAAATTGTTGTCTGTTACATTTCCCAATGTGTAACTAGGCCCACAAGATTGATGATGGCTAAACATCTTGAAGAAACAGATAAAATTTATAACCCTGAATAAAATAAATATAATAGTGTGATTCTATTTATGGGAATGAGCAAAGATGGGTAAACACTTTCTGTATCATAATAGACTAGTAAGACAGGTGATCCAGAGAACTTTTAGTATCAACAGGGCCTGACAAAAAAAAACTTACACCTTGAATGGCATCTTAGAAGATTCTTCACCTGAACTAGGAATGAGCCATCCTAGCACTGTGGGACAAAATTGGTCATGAAATGTCTCTCAAAATATTGGTCAAATTTAGGACCAAGTGGGAGCACTGTGAATGAAAATACTACAATGTGCATGAAAATACTGCAACCATGAGAGTAAACAAAGAATGCTGAATCCGAGTCATCAGCGGCTGCTGCCAACCCCCAGCGAGTACATGCCTACAGCCCGGCCTCTCAGCCACTCACAGTGGTGCCCTCTGAGCAGACTCAGAGTAAGAAAGGACAGGATACTGGCCCTAGATAGCCAGGGGCTTGCCAAAGGAATGAATTCAATGACTCAAATGTTTGCTTCTCACCATACATAGAAAAGCAGTAAATACTTGAACTTGAGATATCTGGTTTTCTTTAGATAACAAGCAATATTTTATTGTTCCAATTACCTGGTCTTTGTTGTAAGCTTCTATATATCCTAGCTCCTCCCCTACCTCTTGGGAGCAGTCCCTCAGAGTGATCTGAGAGGCTGTCATCCCGGCTCGAGTCCTCCAGCCAAATAAAACAAAGCCCTTAACATATAGGCTGAACGTTTATTTCAATGACGTTCCAGAATAGACACAACTCATCAATTCTGTAATGGAACACACTGAATCAGGAACCAAAGCGTGTTTTAGTCCGGAAAATCTCCGGGTTCCTATTTCTTCCTGTCATTATACAATCCCTCTAGAACTCATTAATTTGCTGTCTGCACCTCTGGCAACAAAACTCGTAGAAGACTCAACTCAGCAGAGCGCCCTGCTGGGGAGAACACCCCGCAGAAGCACTGCAGGCTGCCTGCCCTCCTGCACGCTCTGCTGACCCTTGGTGTCCTCCGTGGAGACCAGGCCAACAGAGATGTTCCTAACAGCTACAAATTCGCACACGTTAAATAAATCATTTTATTTTATATGATATTTTACGTATATACACATCTCTGAAAACAGCTTTGCAGAAGCTCAAATCTTCAACATCAATCCCCAAAGGCAAATCCGGTCCCCAAGGGGAAACAAGACTTAAGACGACGCTAAGGCCTCCAAAGTCCTCTCAAGGACCGTCAACCAAACTACCTGCAGGTCTGCAGCTGCAGGCTGTTACATGTCTGCTTTTAAAGCAACCCCTTCCTGCCCTCAGGTATTACAGTGTCCCTCTATGCCCTCCCGTCTCAGGGTAAAAGCAGCCGTTGCAGAACCTTGCAGGGAAGCACTGACAGGAGTCGACAAAGAGGATCAGAGCTAAGCTAATACTTCTGATGACACGACCTTGTCACTGTGTCACTTTACAGATGAAGATATATATAGAGAGAGGTGGGGTGATATTGCTCAAAGTCACACAGCTAATAAGTGGCAAAGTCTATAACTCTGCTCTTCCCTTCGGCGTGACGCCCCAGCTGGGACGCCCACAGGGTTGTCTCATGCCTGCCTGAACAATCCTCTCCTGTCACTCATAACCCACCACAGGGTCTGACCCTAGCCTGCCTTTTCAGCATCTATTCCCTCCAGTCTCTCAGGAATAAGGCCGTTTGGGCCACTGTATGACTTCCGGCTCCCGGAAACATCAGTGCTCATGCTGGTCTTGCCTGTGCATCCGGCCCGCTGCTCAGAGGCTCTTCCTCCCCTGCAGGAGTACGTTTCCACTCTCCGCAGGGACACCTCCTCAGGGGAGCCCTCTTCTCGCTCTCAGCACGGCAGGGCCACATCCCGAGCTGCCCCATTAGGACAGTGTGCGCCCAGGTCTGTTAATCAGACCAGCAGCATCAGAGCTAGGGATTATGCCCGGGCTACCCTGCAAAACTACTGCCCGCCACACAGCCCCCAGCCAGCAGGTCACCTGGAAGTCACAGCAAGTGCCCCACCCAATCCAGAAGCCTCTTCATTTGCCAGCATCGCTGATGACTGGTTTCCAAACTTTGGTCAGTTTCGCACAAAACAGCACCTTCAACTGTGAAGCAGAGGGTTTCGCTTCTGCTCCCCATCCTTACTGGTAATGTCAAGGAAAACAAAGAGGCCTTTTCTCAACACTTTTATAATGACACCCTCCCACCCACAATACTCATATGCTCAAGAGCTTTGGATCCACGTGATTTTCTTTCCCTTATGATAAGCGGCTCAAAACACTGCGGGATTCCTTCTATTTAGAGGGTATTTGTACTCAGTTTATCGGCTTTAATCTGTTTTTGTCTCTCTTCAATATCCCTAGCAGTTGCCACCTCTTACTCCCTTCAGCAGCCTCCCTCCCAACATCTACTCTAGGAAATCAGCTGTGATGAGGGGCCCTGGGGCAATCACAGACGATGCAACTAAGGCAAAGAGAAGGTCCATAATTTGCCCGAGAAGATCAGCTTCAACCCCCAACAATGTGTGTCACGTCCCTGTGTTTAACTCTTATGCTAAGCAAGATAACTTTTTGTAGATTATGGTTATAAACAGATGAGGTATAAAAATACATACAAGGACACACATCTACTCTAAGATGCTCACTAACTCCACTATTTTGTTTCTACTTATTTCTATTAAAAAATATTAAGAACCTCTGCAGTCAGTATAGCAAAATGTTACTGGGCTTTAAATCCAGAATATAGAGGTGTTAAATGTGTCATTACTCATACTTATTTGTATGTTCACAATACAAAATTATTTGAAAGTCCCTCTCACCTCCCCCTACTCACTACTGGCTCTCACCTGAGCTCCCAGACCACACATCTAACAACCTTTCACTTTACCCACAGCTGAACTCATCAGTTTTCCGCAGAACTCCCTCTGCAGCTTTCCCTCCTCAGAGCACAGAAGGACCATCATTTACCTCATTAATCCACCCAGAAACCTGGGCCTTACTCCATCCTGCATTCACAGCCAGCCTTCATCCTTTCCTTTTTACCATCTAAACATGCCTTCAATATGTTCGCTTTTAAACACTGACCGTCCCACCGCTCAAGTGGAAGCCAACAACACTGCCCACCTGGACTCACGAGTCTCCTAAGTGGCCCCACAGCCGCTCTCCCCTACTTGAGACAAATGGGACTGTGCCACTCCCGTGCTTTTTGGACTCTTTTAAGACCCACTCTTCTTAGAAGAAACTCCAAGTTCTTCACCAGGTGAAAGTCTTTGCCATGAAATTGTCACCTCAGGGAGGGCAGGACCCGCCCTCTCCCCTCGGCCCCGCCCTCTGGCAAAGCATCAGCTTGGGAGGACCTGCTGAGCTACACCAACCTGTATTCTAAACCTGGTCTGAGTTCTTAGCAAACAGCTTCACTTATCCATACAATTCCAAGGTAAATTAGAAAGATTTTAGATGTTGAGCTAGACTATTGATTTTGGGATTTTGCACTAGCAACCTGCAAGGACATGTTCTAAAGATTCTGTCTTCTTAAAACCACACCCAGGTTAAAGGAGTATTTGTGGAATGTCTTCGGAGGAAAAGGGACTGTACTTTTACAGGCTTTATGTTTTATAACATGAACAACCCGGACAGGGTCACAAATGGAACCGCCTCACAAGTGACAGAAGACAGGTGAGAGGCACAAAGCAACAGGTTGCAAAGATGGTAAGAGTAAACATGATTCTCCAACCCCCCCAAAAAATTTTTGAAACAACCAAAAATTCTGAATTTTAAAAGTAAAAGAGTATCATATAGAGAAATGAAATAAATAATGCTCTTCATCAGGGTTTCAAGATCTCACTCCAGAGTTTTTAGCAGGCCATACTGAATCCTAGCACAGAAAAATCAAATGGACTTGTAGTGAGAAAGTTCCAGGAAAACTGCAGTAATTCCTCCACTTGTGTAAGGACATACACTCACCTGCTGAATGTGAATGTAAACCGCATTCTGGATAAATTCGAAAGCTTCCAGGCTCCGCTTCTGGATGCCAAGGACATGGACAGCTTGGAAGCATGCTTCTAACTCAGTCACCGGCATTTTTACACTGCAGGGGAAACGGAGGCACCCAGTCAAGAGCAGAGATGTTCCTGTCGTGTCTCACAGGCCGTGCCTCGGGGATTCAGTGCCCTGCAGCAGCCCGGCCCCAGGCAAGGACCAGCAGCGTTTTCCACCCAAGCAGGAGGGGCACTGTGCTTGAGAAAGCCCATCTCCGATGGGGGCAAGAGGGGCTGGTGGGGTTCAGTGAACCTATAAATGCCCACAGAAATATGCCTGCATTCATTCAAGTGATGCAAACAACTGTAGCAGGCTATTTAACAAAATTTCAATTGTCAGTGGAAATTTTGCCATTCCTTTCCGCTTGTCCCCTGCACTCTGAGACAGGCTTAGGCTCTCTTACACCTGCAGCTCTGTGCAATAGTTGTGAAGTCATTTTACTTTACAGATACCACGGTTCTGCCCAGGGTGATATCCAGCCCAGAGAGGTGGCCCAGGCCAATTTAAAGCTATGTGGCTTGCGTGCAGGGACAATTACAGGAGCTGGTTCCGGAGCCAGGCCCCTCCCCACCTCTGCTCCCCTCTCTCCCGAGGCCCCGCTGCCAAGCAC
Source organism: Vicugna pacos (assembly GCF_048564905.1). Lineage (NCBI taxonomy): Eukaryota > Metazoa > Chordata > Mammalia > Artiodactyla > Camelidae > Vicugna > Vicugna pacos. The sequence continues at coordinate 359,492 of NW_027328798.1, forward strand.
TCAGGCTCCGTGATCTTAAGTCCTACTCTTCTACTCTACTCCAAACCCTTTTCCTTTTCTTTTTTTTCCCTAATTATTCCCAGCTGGAGTGATTTTTCAATCTCAATATCTGAAAAAAATTCCTGCAGCCGAAAAAGAGGTCTCCAGAGGTCAATGCCCATATGCTGGTTCCTGAAGAGAGCCCCTGGCTACGGGGACCCTCACCAACACTCACGGGGCATCAGAGATGTTGCAGGGTCGGCCACCCCCTACAAGAGTTTGCTGTCACCCCAATGCCTGCACAGCATCCCTGCTCACAAAATATAGTTGGTACACTTATCGGTTATTAAGAAGCAAAAATACAAAATTGCTCATATTTCTTACTAATATTATCTATGAAGCTGGAAACGGAATTGTAATAAAATGTAACAGTTTTTACCCTATGTTAAATCTGTTCCTTTGAGTTTAAACCTGTGCCCTGTTTCCTAGGCTCAGACTTGGTAGCTCTGCACCATTTGAAAAAGAAAGTTACCTTTAGCCTGAAATCTGCAGGAAAGCCTATTCTCCTGGCCCTGATCTTTAAAAATGTTAGCTCATCTGCACTTCTGTAGAGATGGCAAGTTGCATAATAGAGAATAGCCTTTGTTTTTTTGGAGGTTTTACAGGGGTATCATGATTTGATCCACATGGACAGCTGCAAGAACAGCGGATTCAAAGGACAAACAATTCATAAAGCAAGAAGTATGCAACAACCAACCACAACCCCCCCCTTTTTAGTATAAAAGGAGACTGAATTCATTCTTGGGGAAGATAGTTCTCCAGGACATCAGTCTGCCGTCTTCTGGGTCTGCCAGCATTGCAAGTGAAGTCACTATTCCTTGCTCCAACACCTCATCTCCCGGTTTATTGGCCTGTCATGTGGCAAGCAGAACGAGTTTGGACTCGGTAACAAAATGACTGCATTGGAGGTAGTATGTCTCCAATGTTTCCTCGTTTCCAATATGTAACATGCACATCATTTATGATCTAGTGCAAATAATTCATCAAAGACAACCACAAAAAGAAACTATACTCACCTAGCTATCAACACTGAAGTCACAACCTGTCAATTTTATATGATGTTGAACAACACAATGGAAAAACCTAACATAGGGAGTTGATTCCACGGAAATAAAATTATTTCTACTCCTTCAATACTTTTTCTTTTCTTTTCTATTTTATTTTGTTTTGCTTATTGAAAGGAAAATAAAAGTCAAGTCATTTTATTTCACGTATTTTTGTTATAGCTACATTCTTTAAATACTACAAAGAGATTTAAACTGCAAAAAAATTGTTCATATATTAGTATAAAGATATATACACAATCAATGGGGATTAGGAAAGGAATGGACATTTACTAAAAATCCACTGCAATCTTGTCTTTTACAAGCATATCCTGGAATATAAGCTGTATGTTTCAGGGGGCCCCACCCCCATTCTCACTGTTGAGTCCCTTAGCAATCAACTACTAAGGCACCAGCATAGAACCATGTGATCAGTATTTGAGGAATAAATTAGGGAATTAGCACATTCAATTCTAAAACTAAAACCCTAAAATAAATACTGAACTTATTTACAGATAAAGAAAATTGGATCCAAAAAAGTAGTTATTTCCCCAAGGTCACAAAGCTAATAACTGGTAAAGACAAGATTTGAACTCATCTGCCTGATTCTAAAAACTAAGGTGGAAATCCCATTCGACTGGGGAGGGTCCAGCAGCAGAGCCTATCACCCTATCTTTGTTCAGATCTAGCCTTAGACAGCCTGAGACAGCACCCCATTCCTATGGAACTCGAGGGAAAATGATAACAATAAGGATTTTATATCCAGTAGTTTGTTAGGTCTCATTTATATAAAGTGTCAGCAGGTCAGCAGAAAAACTCTGGAAAATATGAGTGGGTCCAGAGCTTTCTGCTGATTAGTAACTCAGTCTCTCAGGACATAGTGACCTTCCCATGAGAGGCCTCATGGACATAAACTAAAGGCAGCTGAGCAATGAAAACTAACAAGAACCTGGAACTCAAGCAAGAAGGTTCCCTGCCATCCCCCACCCAGTTGCCTCTTCACCCGCATGGACACGATGGCAGGAGACCCATATTCTTGTCCAAGTTACATCATCATGGATTCTCATCCATAATAATGTATGACTCTATGCCGCCTTATGTCCATTAAAACTCAAATATGATAACACCAATATCTCAGCAGAATATCTATGTCTCCACTTCCTGTCTTCTAATAGGAGAATATTTTTATGGACAAAAAGCAGAAATCCAATTTAAAAAACCATGCACGAAGCCAGGTGAAATTCTGCTTAAGAGACTGCTCTCACGCTGAGTAAATGAAAACTCAGAAAAAGTGGCCCTTCTCCCTCAGTAAATGGGAGGTAGCCTGATGTGTGTGTGTGTGTGTGTGTGCACGTGTGTGTGTGTGTAAATCAAATACAATGAATTCTGGGATGTGTACAGTTTTTTTAAGTCACTGTCATTTCATGGGAATGAGCCAACATTTAAATAATTTGAATCTAGTGTTCTGAGAGAGTCTCGGGCTCTTGGTGGAGGAGGTGAAAGGGGAGAGTGAAGGAGGAAAGAGGTACATGAAGCAAAGAAGTAAGAATACTGCCAGGGAAAGGCAAGACGTTAGTTTTGTTCTTCCTTGCACCACATACAAATTAGGGACTCGCTTTCTGCTGATGACTTATCGAGCACTGAGTTGCAGGAGAAGAGGGGACAGCTCATTGCTCACTGAGCTTGTGACTGTATGTGGCATCTTATAGACACAAATCATTTACCCTGATCAAACACTCTAGCAGCAGGCTGTAATTCTTCTGTTTTGAGAGACAACAAAGCAGGAGTTCAAACAGGATGCATAACTTGACAAAAGTCAGAGGTCCAGTAAACTAAAGAGGATTAATTCAAACTCAGATCTGAATGCAGAGTCTTATCTTCCCACTCCCAGGGCTGGAAAATCCTTAACACAGGCTCCCCAGCTCCCCTGCATTGTTCCTGGCACCAAGCATTTGCCATGGCAATGGTCACCATTTCTCACAGACACAGCGCTCTGTGCAGCAAATGACCTTGATCAGACCTTGATCATCTACCTGCCACGCCCACCAGGCTTCACCATACAGGCAGGAAAGCTGGCTTTCAAGTGCATACAAAGCCATTCCTTGTCTAACCTGGGCTCTTCTGTGGTTTCTCCAGCCTAAAGGCAGCCATGAAACTGCTCACAGTTTGTACATGAGCCACACTACCTCTCTCCATCTGTCTCCCCACCTATACTACTTAGCTATGAACATTTTGAGAATCTTCGACACAAATTTTTAAAAACAAAAAAGAAAGGATTCTGGAACAACTACTTAATACTTACAATTTTAAATGACAAATTACAAAGTGAGTATTTACAAACCGAATCTTCCTTTCTAAATTTCAGTTTTAAGCGTTTAAAAATATAATAGCAAAAAATTTTCACTTACAAAATTGACAAAAACATAAACAATAATCTGGAATAAGTTAAAAAATAATGCCCATGTTCTAAATGGAGAAACTTCAGGGCTGTACTGAGGGGTAAAGTAAGAGGTGAGAATGTAGAGACATCAACAAATTGCATGGAGGAAAGCAGTTTTGTAAAGATGTAAGTTCTCATCAGAATAATTCAAAACTTACTGAAAACTCCCATGACAACTCCAATCTGATTTTTTTTTAACTTGAACAAAATATTTTGGAATTCTTCAGGAATAATAAAATCATAATACTAGACAAGAAAATTTGGGATGGAAGAAAAGAATGAAAAAAAATTCAGACTGCCAATTATAAAATAAATTTTTACAATATGTAAGTTATGGTGCTGGAGTAAGAAAGGCAGATTGACAGAAGGGAACCATGAGCTCAAAAAGAGACTCTAGTGTACATAAGTATTTTGTAAAGGTGGGATTTCAAATCAAAGAGAAAAGTATGACTTCAGTAATTGTCCTGAGACAATCAGACAATCACCTAGAAAGAATAAATACTATTCCTCTCATAAGGACCACAAGATAATTTACAGACAGTGATGTAAATATAAAAAAGTACTAATAACAGCAAATACAACACTTTGTTCTTATTAACTCAACTTACCCTTACATTAACAAGTACTATTATCATCTCCATCTTAGAGATTAAAAAAAACCTACAGAGGAGATTTATTCCAGTATAATTATTTTTAAGAATAATTTCAAAGATAAAACACATAAGGAATACATTTATTATCATAAGAATATTTTGAGACACTACCAAAATTAAAATCCTCCTAAACAAAATGAAAGGCAAGAAATGACAAGAAAAAGCTCTGTGATACATGTTGTTGAAGACAAGAAGTTAATGTTCATAACATACAAAGAGCTGTCACAAAGCAACAAGAAGCTCCCCCACTTAAATGTGTGCAAAGGATAAAAGGAATCATTCATTTTAAAAAAGTCAAATGGCTAATGAGTGAAAAATGCTCAATACCTCACTGGTCATCAAATGCAAACTAAAACAATGAAAAAGCACTTTTGCTCATCATATTGGCAAATATTTTTAAAAGATATTCTGTCTAGTGTCCATCTGTGGGAGAAGAAACCATGAGCGACATTTTCAGAGGACGACATGTCAATGGATATGTAAACTCTGAAAAACGTACGTACACACTGACTCAACACCACTTCTACGAATCGTTTCCTCTAGGAAAAAACAAATTTAGTCCAAAAAGATGTACCCATCAGGGCATTTACACAGCACTGTTTACAATGGTGGGAAGAAAAACTGAAGTGAAATCATATCCAGCAATAGAGAATTGGTTACATAAGTAATTGTGCATCTTTTCATTCCCCTATGGAAGGAATTTCTAGAGTTACTTGAATGGAGTCTGTGATGAATGTAAATGTCACATCCAGGGACTAAATTTCCAGAAGCCTTAACTAAAGGAATATTCATAAAAGATCACAGGAATGTCTGTACAAGAAGGATGCCAGTCAAATATCCTTTCTGACAGTGGAAAATGGAGAAAACTTAACTGTCCACCATCAAGACAATGATGCGTTAAATCACGACGAGCTGCGAGCAATGAGGGAGCCGGCGTTTCGCCGTGGTCCAGGGCCTTGTCCACAGCATTCTCTCACCAAAGGTGTGCGTGGGAAAGAGACCACACCCGCAAATCAGGAGACCCCTCCACTCTATCTGAAAGGACCGTGTGAGTCTGGAGTGGGAGGACGTCTATGATATACACCTGAGTGATTAAAGCGAGCTGCAGAAAAACATATAGTATGGTCTCATTTTTAAATAAAGCATATATACACACACGTATACATGGAATTCTCATATGTGTGTATATATGTATGTCATAGGCATAAAGGTCATGAAACATATATATCAAATTTTCAACAGTTTTTACTCTTCGGAAATAAGGGGAAGGGAGGTAGGGCCTTCCTCTACCACCACAGTTCTCTTTTCAGTATTTCAGTTAAGTATACTTGGAATTTAAAAGTTTATTTAAGTCCGAAGTAAAATGGACAATGCCTCCACAAGACAGAATGCTATACTGGTCATCAAAAATCATGCCAGAGGAGATAGAATATTGTAGAAAAACATATAAAAAGCCGAATGGAAAATGGAGGTGTCCACACAGTAAACAGTCACAGAGTGCTCTCTGGTTTTTTATGACAGAGGTGATCCACACTGATGAAAATATACGTTAACGTGTTAATTATTATCTTTGAATAGCGGGACAAGGATAGCCTTTTTTGCCCCCTTTTTCAGAGTTATTATTTTAAATGCACATTATTTTTCATCTGAAAAAAAGCATTTTTAGGTGTGTAGTACTATGCATTGGAGAATAATACAAGAATACTTAGAGAAACAAGTAACTAGGAGACAAAGCAGCAGCATCACACAATGTAGGACGGGCGATCCTGATTAACACCACGCAGTTACATAAGGACCCACAAAGTGAGAGCACCTGCTGTAACAGGGCGTGGCCCCCTTCTATTTGTCAGCAGTGTCTTCAGGGCTGAGGCAGTTCTGAGCACGGCCAGTGTCAGTGCTGGTGTCTGGATGGATGCTACTGGGGGTGAGGGCACCTGCAAGCCGAGAGGAAGAACAGAAATCATCCTCTGCCTTTTCTGTCTTTTTTCTTTGTTACTTTAAAAGAGAGCCATATATAAGATAAACCGTGTATCTCCCCAAATGAAATTTCAGTAATGAAACCGTTTTTAAAGACTTCACAGCTTATATTCTGCCTATAACTGTCTTTTCAACAAAGATCATATTTATTAAATGTTAATTAACTCAGTTAATTAACTCCCTGTTGAAACATTCTAGTAAAGAACATGAAATGCAGTATGTAAAAGAACCACACCTGCAGTGACTAGCTCAGCTGTCTTGACGGCAGTGCAGTCAGCCCCCACCATCCCGTGGCCCTGAGCTCCTGATGCTGGTAAGAGATTACGCTGCCGCCTCAGATGGAGAGAAACGGTGAAAGCATTTCTTGAACCCTACAGCACTGACAAAACATAACTGACAAATCCCAGGCCCCTTTGAGGCTCTCATTTTCTGTTTCTGGCCAACCCCCATCAATGAGCAGAACCACCCAATCCCCGAGCCATGGGACTCACGTGGGAAGCAGTTTTGGAGAAATTTCCAGGTATAGAATGTAACCAACTATACATAGAACTCTGAAAAAGGAAAAGATGCCATACTCTGATTTTGGAAGACACTCAAAATATTCTCCTAAGCCTTAGTAGCTGGAAAGGCTGGGCTTCTCCTAAGTCACTTATTTATTTCACAGCCAGTAAGCATCTCCCTCAAATCCTGCTTCCCTGTGTCTGCTGGGAGCTTGAAGCACACTGCTGCTGTCGATCTTATAAGTCACATGGCAGAGGCATGTGTCTCACGCCTGCAACCCTCACACAGGCTCGCCTCCTAGCCTCACTGTCTGAACTGGGCCCCATTTTCTCACCTGTTTATTTGGTATCTGTTCTTTTGTAAGCTACCTGAAATGCATTTTGGAACATGTCAGAAGAAGCAGTGGGTTGAGAAATGGACAGATTGAGAGGTGAGAGATTGGCAGACAGAGAGAGAGACTCCAAGAAAAGGGGAACAAATAAAATTTCCTATGCAAAACCCTCTTCTAATCAGGGAAGGAAACCACCACGGAAAAGTGTGAAGAGGCAGGTAGCTTAGGACTGTTTCCTGGATTCCATGAAAAGTAACACCAAGAGATGAGAGGGTAGAACTTTAAATAGTAAAAGAAAAAAAGCACGCATGCTTGAAAAATATATCTACAATATGTACTTTCTAAAGAATAGACTGAAATCAGCAGGACCCAATAACACTATACTTGGGTATTTACAGAAGTGAGAATCCCATCTCCAAACCACAAGGCATCCCTTCAGAGCACTGACAGTCTACATGGGGCGGTCATAAAGCCATCACCGCAAAAGCTATGCTACCCTGCACTTACGAGGAATGAGCAGCTGTGCTCAGGCTGCCCACGCGCGTCATTTACACCCCACAGCACCTCTACGGGGGGGGGACGCCTAGCGAGCCCCGTCTCTGCAGGACAGAAAACCAGTTCTGGAGAGGCTAAGCCGACTTACCAGTTCTCCATCTCACAGGACTGGTCTCTCCAGAGCAGGACACGAACTCGGACCCACGATTGTAACCATGGTACTACAGTGCTTTGTGTGCTGTTTGTGTGTATAATACATTTGTTTCTATCATGAAAGGTTATTTAATAAATGATCGGTTGTCTTGTCTATCTCATTAGCTCACAATCAATCTTTATACTGTTGAATTGTACTCTTTTCCCCTGAAGAAAGGAACGGAAACAGCGGGGGTCAGAAAGAGGTGGGGCTCCATTCTTTATCTGGGATCTCATCTCATTGAAGTCCCCAAACAGGGAAAAGGAGCAAATGTTCTCTTTATCTTTTAAAGAGAGGGCTCCAGTGATGGTGACTTATTCAATTACAAAATCAAGGCTGGGGAAAGGGCACATGCAGCAACTAGAGCAGTATCAGCTGTAGGAAGGTCAAAAGTGCTCACGGGAGGGCTCAGGGGGCAGCCTCATTTAATTTCAATCAATAAAACAATAACAAACTCTAAAAATACTGGCCTACAATGGATTAGCTCTTTCTTGACATCTAGCAAGTTTCCACAGCCCACATGTAACATTATCGGGAACCAGTGAAAGGAAGAGTCCACAGACAAGGAAAATCAATGCCACAGGCAGGCTGAAACCCAGGCTGGAGTTTAGGAAGAGAAAGGGCATAGTTAAGAACTGGGGAAAGGCTGGGGAAAAAAATCATCACAAGGACTCTCAAGCATCATCCAACAATCATATAATCATTCATTCAAGAGAGAGTTACTGAGGTCGTATTCTGTGCAAGATTGTACAGCAGGTGAAGCAAGAGCGCAGCGTCCATGGTGGCAGCAAGTTGCGGGGCTCAAATACACTTCTGATCCCAGTACCTTGCACACTTGTCCTCAATATAAAGGCAAAGATAATTAAAGTAAAATAATACTCTGTAAACTCAAAGCATTGTTGAAAAAAAAAGTTAAAGAAGACCTAAATACCAGGACAGACACTCCACACACATTCCCCTATCAAAAGAAAGTGCTCTTGGAATGGCAGTGCTCCCCAGAGCGATCCGTATATTCAACGTGGTCTCGATCACAATCCCAGCGGGCTCCTCTGCAGAAACTGACTATCTGCTGCTACAATTCATATGGGAATTCGAGGATCTCAGTAACCTATACGTACTTGAAAAAGAAAAATTTGAGAGGACATATAATTCTCAATTTCAAACCTTACAACTGTATCTCCAGGTGAGATTAGAGGCCATTGTGAAGTTATTACTGTGTTAATCCTTATTTACTAAATTCTCTACAATGAATATTACTGTTACAATAAGAAAAATAAAAAGTAAGTTATCCTTTAAAACATGCACACCAATTCATTCATTGGGAAAAATTATTCTATCAATTAAGAGATAAATATCTATTGAAAAAGGACAACTTAAAAACAAGAGTGCATTTGCATTTTTCATAAATTGAAAACTGAAAAGCACAAAGACGTCAAGTTTCTAGGGAGACCAATGCAACATATTAATAGTTATTTTCAGAAATTCTAATTTAACAATGAAAACTCTGGAAAGGGAAAATCGTGACTGAGAGCCAACTGCAAACACATGGAGAGCAAAGGCCTAGAAATCACAGTTCCTTTAACTCTGCTCCTAACACAATAGGAGAGGAAATTCCTCACTGAGGGGACAGTGGAATCCCATGCATAAGACAGGATACACAGTACAAACTGCACTAGAATTGGGGGTGAATTTTTTAGAAGAATTCTAAAGTTACAAAATTGCTGAAAAACTATTAAAACACTGACAGAAAGATTAAAACACACAGTCATATATATTATATAGAAACATATGTAGTCTGCTCCCATGTTGCATTTAAATACAAATATATTTGTTCATTTATGGGCACTTATGACTTTATCCCTGGTAGAATATTTCAACTAAAACAAATAATCAATATAACACTCCTTTGTCAAATCTACTTGATAAGTTACTCTGCTATGTAAACATAATGTGTCTAAGATAGATCTAAAATTAGTGAAAAAGAGCTTTGTATGGCTTCTTGAACTATTCTCAAAATTCAAAGCTTAATTTTAAAACAGATCTGAACAGTAATTCTATATTACCTTTCCCGTCGTGAAATGAACAACACAGTCTGTTGTCAAAATTCTGTCCTTACAATGATTCACGAGCACCGTATCCTCACAAAACTGCTGGACAGCAAGGCACTATCCAGACACTGTGACCCAACAAATGAAACACAATGAAGACAGTGACCCTATTTTGGAGGGCTTATAGTCTGTGTCAACACCAGGGTTTTATTTGATTGGTTTGATTGGTTGGCAAAATAAAATCAATCAAGTACTTTCTTCTTTGAGCATTCTATAAGTCATGACTCTGCTGTTAGTGTCATGAGCAGGAAAGAAGCATGACTTGATTAGATCAACTAGCAACAATCATCACTGGAGAGTGAGTAATAAAGAAGTTAACTGATAGCAATGCTTCTCCCTACATGAGACCTAAAATAAATCGACACTGATATCCGAAAAGAAAATGAGAATTTGAGGTCCCCAATAAGAAAAAAATCTAACAAGAAATCAAAAAAGTAAAGATTTTTTCATTAACGTTTCCTGGAAAGATTGGAGCATGGTGGTGTTGAGCTCAGATGCTAGGGAAAAACATGAGGGTCTGAATTCCCACAGCACTGGGTAGCTTTGACACTAATATGTCAGTCAAATTCTCTGCACCTCAGTCTCCGATGCATAGACTGGGGACAACAACCGCACCCATCTCCTAGAACGGTCCTAAGAATTAAGTTATTTTATATATACAAGTTTTAATAAAATACATCAGATATTAAATATTACCCCAAAAGCACAAGGAAAAATGAAAACAGAGATAAATTGGAGTTCATTAAACTTTAAAACTTTGCTTCAAAAAACACCATCCAGAAAGTGAAAAAACAACACTCAGGAGAAAATTTTTTCAAATCATTTATCTGATAAGGAATTTGTGTATCAAAAAAAAAATTCCACAGCTCAACAATAAAAAGGCAACTCAATTAAAAAATGAAAAAAGAATCTGAAAAGATATTTTTCAAGGAAAATATACAAATGGCCAATAAGCACAATGAAACGGTGTTCAATAACATTAGCTCTAAAGGAAATCAAGTCAAAACAACTAGGAGAAACCGCTTCACATTCACTACAATAGGTTAAAATCAAAAAAAGATTAACAAGCACTAATGAGGGCACAGAGGAAGCGGAGCCCGCAGCCATTGCTGGTGAGGATGTAACACAGCGTGACCACTTTGGAAAACATCCTGGCACGTCCTCAGAGAGTTGAACATTTGGCTTCTGAATGATCCAGCAATTCTGCTTCCTGGGCACACAAGTAAGAGAACTGAAAACAAATGTTAACATAAAAACTCCTATAGGAATATTCACCATTACTTTTCGCCATTAATTTTCAGAGCCAAAAAACAGAAACAACCCAAATGTCTATCACGTGATGAATGGGTAAACAAAGGGGCCCAGCCATACAGTGAAATATTATTCAGCAATAGCAAAGCATAGAGTACTGATCCAGGCCACAACGTGGACAAACATTGAAAACGTTACTCAGTGTGAAAGAAGTCAGTCAAAATAGACGGTTCCACTTACATGAAGTGACTCGATTTGCATGAAATGTTCAGCACAGGCAAATTCACAGAGACAGAAGAGTGGCTCCCTGGGGCTTGGGGAGGATGGGGAAGTTGATAATGTCTGCTTATGCGTACTGGGTTTCCTGTTGGGGGGAAGAAAATATTCTAAGATTGACTGGGATGCACATTTCTGGGCATAGAGTAAAATCCGCTGTACATTTTAATGGGTGATTTGTATTAAAACTGTTAAGAACAAAAGCACCTCGGATTAGTACCTTCCATAGTAAATGCAAATTGCTAACATTTATTACAGGAAGAAGAAACTGCCCTCAGCATGAAAGCAGGAGATCAGCAAATATTAGTTAACCGAAATTGGACAAGAGCATTTCACTTGAAACTGTTGCTGAGTGTACAAGAAATATTCAGACATGACAAGGAAAATCAGTTTGACATCACGAAGAAGCATTCTGCTTCAAATGCAAATCAAGGATTCGGCAAGCCCAGCTGCTACAAATGACCAGAGAAGAAACCTGGTTCTTAAAACAAGCACCAGAGCCAACAAGGAAATGGTGGTGAGGAAAGCAGGCGGCCTAAAATCTGGAACAGTGTGCTACAAATAATTTCTCCACTGAAAATTCAAAAATAAAATGAAAGTGATGTAATGCTGTGTTGAACTCACGTGAATGGGCTTCCTGCAGTGCTTGACAGTTCTGTAACCCCGAATGACTCAGGAGAATCAGCATGGCTCCTGGGAGTCCCCAAGTAACTGCCCATCAGCACGCTGACCACCATCACATCTGCCAGGGTTGAATTGCAGAGAAGAGAGCAACCTCTGAAAGGCACAGGGAATGTTGACAAGGGAATAAAAGGCTGCGGTCAATCCTGGGACAGAGGCCCTGTGAGCAGAGGCCAGAAGGCTGCAGGTGAACTGGAGTGGCCCTGGGGCAGGAAGGGACCACAGGGGAGCATATCTCAATTATCTCCTCTCTCTCCCTCGGGTAGAAGGGATAAAGTCTGCATCCTTCTCACCTGGAACTGTGGGTTCTGGCTGGCGGAAGTCTTACCGACACGGAATGAATTTCTCAAGACTGCGGAAAAAGGAAAGAAAGCGAGAGGGATTAGGGAGCCAAATCCACGAGTCTCTCAAATGCTCCCATATTTATTGTGTATAATCAAAGTAAAAAGTCAATAACAGTTGTGAGATAGTAGGCAGGAACTTGGGGAAAGAAGGGATGAGACAGAGATTGTAGACTCCACCATGAGTACTAAGGCTTAGTTTACCTTTAGGGAAGTCATGGGCTGAGGGGAACAAGATACATTTTTTAGACATGTTCATTACAAAGCAGACCACCAGACCAGCCTGGTCCCTGTTTTGGGGATAATAGACTATCTAACACCACGCAGGCCTGGCGTTTATAGCTGAGGGCCTGGGTCATTGCTCTGCAATAAGCAGTGTGCTATCTATAACCTCAAACATGCAAGCAAGGCATTGTCTCTGCTTTTTATGGCAAGGAGACAGGAGTGAGGATGCACAGGTGTTTGCTTTAAAGCAGTTAATAAGCACAATTTTTTTCTTAAAGTTGACAGGCGGCTGGGATGTGTTACAACTTGTTAACTCAATCATGGGCTCCCACATGGAACCATTATGGAGGACATCCTAGGATGAAAAATCCTGGCTCTGGATCTTTTCCTGCCAGCTTCGGCCACTCCAGCAGGGTCTAGACACATCCCTGAATAACGATCCCACAGAACCACCTAAACTCTTAACTCCTGGTGCTTGAAACTTAATTTTAGCTCTACACAACTTAATGTAGAAAAGTTTCAGAAATAAAAGATATTATATTCTTTTTATATCTCATCATAAGACTGATTTTTCTGATTGCTCTAAGCTGCTTCTACATGGTAAAGCACCTAATTCTGCAGGTGAATTCAGTACTTTCCTTTGGGCATAACTAGACAGTCTGGGCTGTCTGACTTCTATTAGTCAAATACCAATACACTTAATTGATTTCTTTGTTCATCAATTTCAGCCTGGAGGTGAGGGTCTATCACTATTTTCCTCAGCCCACCCTCTACTCTTTTCTCATCAGCATCTCAGGCCTCCTGAAAACAAAACAAAGCATTTGTTTCCCTTCATCTACACTTTCCACAAAGGCAACAGGAATCATCATGCCTAGAGAATGAATTCAACACAAATGTTAAAACAAAAATCTATAAACCTGAAGCAACTCCATCTCCGACTCATGATACACAATGACATGAGAGTAAGTGTGTCAGGTACAAAGCATGCGTGAGCCTGACCACCTCATTTCTATTCTTCAAAGGAAGGAAGGTTTTCGTATATTTTATTATCATTCTTTGTCATTGTTTCTGATTAAGCCAAAAAATTTTTTATGAAATAATTAAGCACTGCAATAACAGATTTTCGCTGTATCAATTACAGAAGGAATTCAGAGGGGATAGGAAAACCCACCTCTGTAAAAAATGCAAAATTCCTTCCCCTGTTAAGAACACGAATACAAAATGCAACAGAGAATTCAAATTCTTGTGGAGAGGACAAAAGCCACAGAATCAAAGCAAAGTCATTATTATGACTCAATCCAAAATTCACTGGACAAACATGCTCAATGCATTCAAATAATTTTTAAGGCACACTGCAAACCATTCACTTAATTATCTACAGGCTAGAGGAAGAATTTCCCTCTATAACAGACAACATAAATCAATAGGTTGCCCCACCAAACAAGGAACAAACATCAGGTTTTTTGCAGTTCTGATAAATCAGCAAGTTTTAAAGATCAAAATCCAGAAATTTTAAACATTCATTCACACCAGAATGAATCAAGCACTTAAAAAAAATAAATAACCCAAAGAAACTAAACACATTGATCACGTACCTGGATCAATGAGAAATTCTTGTACAGCTGGAAAAAAAGAACAGTCTATAGACTTATACTTGAAAAATAAAACTACTTTTAAAGATAACTGCTAAAACACATTTCATCATTCATGTTGCCTTGAAAAATCTGAGGCACTTGTCTCTGATCAGAAAAGCAATTCTGAGTATTAGTATGTTACAATTCAGTGCCAGTTTGCTTTAGAAGAAAAAAGAAAAGCTACTGTTTCTCATCTTGCACAAAGTTTAAAGAACCTCCCTGCCTCTATCTCCTCCCATTTTCTAAGCTCATGCTCCCCAACCCTTCTGAAACAATTATGAGAACCTCTTATTCCCACCAATATGCCAAATCACAAAAGAGTATCAATTTATTTGTGTAAATATATACCTACACCTTGAACTGGAGGAGAAAGATTTCAGAAGGCTATATGGAACTTATTGCTACATTCCTGAAATCACACACATACACGTTCACAGAGACACAGACATATACAAACTGAATTACTGGGCACTTCACAAGCTAAGGACTTACAACTTCTAGAAGATAACTTTGTAGTTAGTTTAAAATACAAAACGGTCAGCATTTGAAAGCCTTGAACATTGCAAAATCATCCAAATATCAATGAGATCCAATTAGCCTTCTCTGTAGAATGTAATTCCCCATGATGGCAAAGCAGACCCTAAGAAGTAGTGGATCCAAGACTCGTGTTTTTCACTAGCTATGATCGTTTTAAAACACGTAAACAGATTTAGAAAGGTATGTCCCTATGACATTTATTCTTATTGAGATGGCATATGTATTCAATTGTCTATGCAGAAAATAGGACCCATGATGGTGTTTAAGAAATATTTTGTGTATTGAAATATTTATTTTTAAGTGCAGACAAGGAGGGTGGGTATTACTCCATTGTAGAGCACCTGTTGTGCACGCACATGTTCCTGGCTTCAATCCCCTGTACCTTCATGAAAATAAATAAATACAAGTGCTTACTTAAAAATAAGAATAAATTTATATAAAAAAATAAATGCAGACTAAAAACCACTGCAATCTAGGAGCCACAATTATAATAAAAAACAAGTGTTTCTATCAAATATTGACTATACACCAATCACAGAGACAACCAAAAGTCACACCTGACAACCATC
This sequence comes from Vicugna pacos, assembly GCF_048564905.1. Classification (NCBI taxonomy): domain Eukaryota; kingdom Metazoa; phylum Chordata; class Mammalia; order Artiodactyla; family Camelidae; genus Vicugna; species Vicugna pacos. The sequence continues at coordinate 374,786 of NW_027328798.1, forward strand.
ACGTGTGATTCTCAGCAATCCTACTAAGTAGACACGGATGAGAAACCCGGCTCTGCGGATGAGGAGACGGAGCTCGGAGGAGCCGGGGACACTGACTGTCCTGCTCCCCATGACACCGCGTCAGCCCAGGGCAAGCGCTGACAGAGCTGCACTGAGGGGACACCTAGCTGCATGGAACCATGGGGGATTGGGGAGTCCTAGAAAATACTCAAAAGTGTTCAATGAAAAACCAGCTCAAATATGTTACTCTGTGCCCCATCCTCTAAACACAGAACATGTCTTGGACCTTTTTGATGCCTCCGTGTCCTTTCTGCCATCATCAGTTACGTGCCCTCTCAGCGCGACCAGTCATGAACTGGACCCCATACGAAGTGCACTCAGATGGAAGAGCTTTAAAAGCTGTTTTATGAAGTTTGTAAGACTCTGTCTATTCCTCACACAGGCGGTCATCCAGCACTACTCACCGGTGCGGATGTACCACCTGAAATCACACCTTTCTGCTTTTTAAAATCCCTTCATGTAATACAGACTTTTAAACAGCAAAGAAGCAGCTCAACCACAGACAGTGGACATCTTTCCACCAAACGGACTCAAACAGCCCATCGGACTACCTGGAAGCCCTTTTCTTCTATTAAACCCACTTCCAGGTACTTCATCTGATTGGTGGACTCGGCCTCTGAATGGCCTACTCAGAGAGATCCCATCCTCACATCCGGGGGTGGGAGAGGACCCTGCTGCTGGGAGAAATCAGTGAGGAAGGTGGACATCCTCCAGCCATTTCTGCACGGGTAGAAATGCCACATGCTCAGAAATTATACCGTCAGCACCCCTCGGCTCCCATGGACTGGTTTCACATTAAGCAAACTTATGACACACTGATGCAAGAAAACCAGAAATTCAATTTATTAATGTAACAGGAGATGTGAAACTACAAACCAGATTGAAATATCAGAGTTCAACCATGAGTACAGATTCTCCTCCACGGCCCAATCTCGGGCAGGCAGTCACATGGCAAGCGTGGACAGAAGCAGAGCAGGAAGGGTTTCTAGATTAACTCAATGGACTAAATTTCTGTTATAAGAACAGATCTACTGCCTGGAAAACAATTAATGCCAATCACGGGGCACACACCATGGACAGTGGCTGAAACACGACTGTGAGTACCTGTATAACTCCACTTTCCCTGTCCTTTCTGGTCTAACTGATGCAGAGGTACAGAGATCCAGGGATGCAGATACCTGTAAACACCCAAAGCCCATCCCTGGGAGCCTGGAAACCAGATAGCCAGGATTTAAATCCCAGCTCTGCCACTTACTAGCTCTGTTACCTTGGCCAAATTACTTACCCTCTGTGTGCCTCAATTTCCACACTGTAAACCTGGGATAACAATCAAATCTTTCTTACTCACTTGTTGTGAAAATTGGAGGATTCATTTCTGTAAAACTCTCAGAAAAGAATGTAGCACATTTTTGGTGCCCAACAAATTTCAATTTAATAAGAAAGTGATTTACAAGTCTCCCATCTAATCATCTTCTGTGTTTCATGACTATTCTGAGTCCCAAAGGAAATCCTTATTTCCCCTCTTATAAACTCTTGAGGAGCACCCTTCTGTTTCAAGCCACCACCTGTTTAATCTGAGGGGGGATTCCCTCCTCCCCACTCCTCTGGTCCATGGGAGACTGCTTCTCCCTTCACACCCCTGACCACTGGCCCACGGCTAGCCCTCCTCACACTAACAGATTGAGGTGTGAGTCCGGGGAGACAAGCAGGGCATATGAAAGCTTTCCTTCCCCTCCAGTGTTGGCCACCCTTAGGAAGCAGCCGGGATGCTCAGTTCCATGGCAAGACAGTCCTGTGCATTATGGGTCAGAATCTCTCAAGGGAATGCTCGCTGTGGACCAGAGTTACCTGGGACTGCGTAAGTCTCTAATTCTGGGACATAGTGTCATGACACTCACTCTCCCACAGCCCTGAATTTCATGGAGAACGTGGCTTCATCAGTAATAAAGGAGACATTTATCGCCTGCCTGTTCTTCTTTGTCATCTCTCAGTTGGCTGCTGGACACAACATGTGTATAAGTATTGGGTCCCCTTAAGCCCCAACATATATGAAGTAACAAAAATTCTGTGGCTTAACATTGGTTCAGGGCGACTGTGTAACTGTCCTGACTCTGCTGATGCTAAATTATGTGTATAGGAACTATGGAACCTCCTCAAATATCTTTCATCATAAAACCAGCTTTTCTTATTTTCCTGTTTCTCAGTAATTGCCAAAGACTATCAAATGATGGCTTCACACCAAACAGCAGTTAAGATTATGAGCCCTCTTGTCATACACACTGTGCTAAACACTTTACATAATTTCTAATTCTCACAATTCTACAAAGCAGAAATGAGTGTCCCCATCTCACAGACGAGGGAAAAACTCAGAAAGAACTGACTCAGGATCACGTAGCTCAGTGGCAGCGCGTGCACGCAAACCCAAGTCAAAACACCACACCCCTTTGTATATGTACCAAATCTCCTACCACCCATTGACACACAGCGGTGGGGATAATACTTAGGGAACTCAGTACACTTTTCAGCTTTAAGGTGCTCCAGAGGCCGCTTCTAGCTCTTTTATAAAATCCCGGCTCACTGGTTTCTAACACTGCAAGAAAAGTCCGATGTTGCAACTGTTTGCACAGGAAGTCTGAAATGTTCACAGCGAGATGATAGAATAAAACTAAGACATAAGCAGAATAATAGTTCCAGGTAGTCAGACATAATGGACATTGTGCTACCCTGAAGCACTAAGCAAAGGAATCAAAAAAAAAAAAAACAAAACGTTGTTTAAGACTTCCTTTACAAACAGGAAAGTTAAGACTGTAAGAAGGTGTAACAGCGCCACCTATGGCTTAAAAGGCCTTCCTGGTTGCCTGGAAAGGTGCAACACAAAAATTGCCTGTGGATCAGAAACAAGAATCAGATAACTAAAAGCTTATGTAGCACATACTGCTCTCCTAGTCCTCATGTCTTGCACTGTAGCAAAAACCAACAGACCTGTACTAGGCCTATATTCATAAAAGTCATGTCTGTATTTTTCCAACAGGAGGTAATCTAAGTATCTTGCAAAATACTTCTCAAAGAGCCAGGAAATCATAGAAGTGTATTGAAATACAAAAACATTTATTTACATATTAAAACAGCATGAGCTTTTTTCTATTAAAAAAGCTGACATGTCAAATCAATGTTTTGATATTTTAAAACCTATTAAGAGTGCAGAAAAATAAATCAAAATTTTCTTTAATCACAAAAGAGAGAAGCTTATTCCCTGAAAATGATCAATGTGGATTTTTCTAAACTTAATGCTTCTGGTCAGAGTCCTACGAATTTAAATGTCTGAGTGTATAGTTACACGGCAGCATGAACACTGAGTTGTAACAATACACATTCTGTGTAAATAATCTTCAAGGTCGTCTGCTTAAGTCAATTTAACTAGTCCCTGTCTCAATAGAATGATACAGATTTCATTAAAACTTCATACTGCACGCACACACACACACAAAACCCTGAATCCTTGTTACTTTAAGCCATATTCATATATATCCATATTGAATATGCATCAGAAACAAGCCACCCTCTTTAGTATTCACAGTTGATCCTTCTAAACTATCTGTCATTGTGACAGCACATTTTTACTAAGCAGCTCTTGGATGCTTTGTATACAAGGCGTCTACCTCTCACAGTCAGACATGGTAAACGGCATCACTCAAATTTCACAAATGAGGAAATATACTTAAGCCATGGAAACAACGTACATATTTATCATCAGGAAAGAAAAGAGTAAAGATTTTACTTTCAATATGCACTGACAAACTTTTCCTCCATACTAAGACTACATACATAAAACAAATTCAGTCATTGTAAATTATTCTGTCAATAAGCACCACTAGAGAAAAACAAGCAACATCATTAGCAATGATTGGACTTTCAAAGCCCACTCCTATTTTGCACTATAATCATTTTTAATGTTTTGTTTTTAGTGCTTACATAGCACTAATATAAAGAAAACATAAACTATTTAAGTCATTACCTGAGAATGCAACATTTGTGAAAATGTACAATTTTAATTTATGCCACTCTGTCTCACATTCTCACTGGTGTCTCTCCTTTGAAGGCCTCATCAGGCTGAGATCGCCAAAATCGGTCATTTATGGACTCACAGGAGTTCGGGAAACCACTCAACAGGAGGCTGATCAGAGGAGAAATTGAGAATGCATCCTGTGCAGCCTGGGTTCCAGCACCGAGCTAGGCACCGCCAGCTGCGTTTGATTTGGGACAAGCTGCCCACCTCTCAATCCCTCAGCTGCAAAAAGGAGACATTGATACCTACCGTCAAACACCTGCTTTGAAGTAAAACATGAGAAAAACAGTTTAGCCTTTGGTAGGTGTCCACTCACAGCAAGCTTGGTCATTATGATGATGAGGATTACTTTTAATAAGTTAAGCTAGACCAAAAATTAGAAATCACCATAAAGGAGAAACATTTTAACTCAATAAGCATTTCCTTTTGAATGGATTGATAAAAGTTCTAATGATTTTTTTTAATAAACCAAATTTTGTCCATTAATTTTAGATTTACCGGTTTATGGACAAGTCTCCAAAAAAAGAATTAGAGGCCTCTAAACTCTGAATACTAAGAAAGTAAAGTTTAAAAAAATTATGGGGGAGAGTATACCTCAGTTGAGAGAGTATGTGCTCAGCACGCATGAGGCCCTCAGTTCAGTCCCCAGTAACTCCATTTAAAAATTTTTATTTAAAAAAAAGGAGAATTAAAGGAAAAAGATGGAGGACTACAGAATTTTTTTAGAGAATCCACTCAGATTTAAGATGGGGAAAAAATATCCATTTCTCACAGGAAATCTTGAGAACTATGTAAACCGGATCTGAGTTGTCTAGTCTTTAACATTATTCATGAATTCATATTACCAAGTCTTAAAACTACCTGATAACCCACAGTGGTGATAGTGATCATAAAACCTGCCAATGCGGATCGAACTCCGGCTAGGACTGCTCTGTTCTGACATCTCTGCCCCTGAGGCCTCACCAGGCTGAGAGCACTAAATTTTGTCATTCATGAGCATCTCGTGTAAGTCTTCCATTTGTGCTTCTCAGTCTCCTCTCACCAGCCCCTCTGAGGGAAGCACTGTTATCATCTTCCCCACACGCAGATAAGGTCACTGAGGTACAGAACTAAACCTGCTCCAGGTCACATCGGCATTAAAGGACGTCTGTATTTCTGCTGTTTTGCGATTGACAAAGGAATCTGAGATATCAATACAAGATAGACTGTTAAATAATCAAGTCTGTCAGCTCTTCACCTCAAAGAGCAGATACTATAAATTCCTGATGTAGGATGAGGCTGCCGCCACAAAATGACTCAGCTAGAAATTAATATCCAAGATGAAGCAGCGGATACACATAAATATTCATGACTGTCAACTCCTCTCACGGGTCTTGGCCCTTCACTGCCTGAATGGGGGTGAAATCCCCACCCGTGTCTGGGAGGGTAGCGCGGCTCTTCCAAGTCTCACCCAGGCTTCACAGGCTGTTTCCCCCTACAGACTGTCCTAAATGATTAAAAAGCTCACAAGATTTTTACACCGGCCAAAACTGAAAGACATTTCTGCATATGGAGCACTTTCTCAGGCTTAAACCATTTTTGCCTACACTCAGCAAGGGGGAAAAAAGAAACATGACTCTGCAAAGTCTCTTAGCCTTACCACTCACAGGAGTTGAATGGTCTCAGCACAAGATGACCCTTCACATTACAGGATGAGAACAAAATAAAGCCGCCCCAACAACAAGCACTCCCAGAGACAGCGCTCAGCAGTCTTCTGCACACTCACGGTTGTGCAGCCCTCACCACCATCTATTTCCAGAACACTTCATCACCCCAATAGAACACCCCTGTCACTAGCAGTCACTCCACAACCCCCCTCCACCCAGCCCCTTGCAACCATCATCTGCTCTCTGCCACTGCATGAGCCAATTCTGGGCATTTCTAAGATCACTGAAATCAACAATATGTGGCCGTTTGTGTCTGGTTCCTTTCAGTTAACGTGCTGTTATCAAGGCTTTCCCATGTTGAAGTGGTATCAGCATGTCTCTTTTTTTTTGAAAATGTTAAACTTTATTAGAAGGTGGTAAATACTATCAAAAATAGTTAGAGTGGGGTATAAGGGGTGGGGTTTCAAAGGGAAAAGGCCGGGTTGAGCAGTCAGGGTGGACTACCCAGAGCAGATGGCTTTTTTCATATTCCCCTTTATTTATTTTTTCTTTTTTATTCACTCTTATGTCTGAATAATATTCCACTAAATGGAGATACTACATTTTGTTCTTTCATTCAGCAGCTATATATGGACGAGGTCCAGAAGAATGAGTGTAAGTGGTGGCTAGCAGGGATGGCATTTAAGCAAAGGGCAAGATGTGCTTTCAAAAAAAAAAGTGAACAATCAGAGGCACAAGGAAATTCAGCGCGTTTCTGAGAAAGTGCATGGTTGCTTCAGTAGGACTGCCATGCAGGGCTGTGGGGGATAGTGACAGGAGACACAGTGAGGGAGTCACCTGAGAATATTCCCCACTGTAAGCAGCTCAGCCAATTCTCCTCCCTCATCCTGTATTTTAGAGACATTTTTGCTAGCTTTTCTCTTATTTCAAGTAACAGTACTTTAGTTACACATCTGATCATCTGCATCAGACCACATTAGCTCCAAGCCACAGAAAATCATTCACTGACCGGAGCAGCTCCAAGACATAACATTGATGGACCAGGGAGTCCTGCAGCATCCCATCCTGCAGGCACAAACCACACATGTTCCCTGGTGATGTCCGGAAAGTAAAATGCATGGAAATATCTCACTGCTGCTGCACGACATCTGCCCACAAATTGCCCCCAAATCATGCTGGCACAGCACTACTCAACCCTCGCACTACCCAAAAAAAAAAAAAAAAAAAAAGAGAGAGAGAAAAGAAAAGAAAAGAGAAGAAAAGAAAAGAAAAGAAAATATAAGAAAAGAAAAGAATAAAGCTAAGAAAGCAAATTTAGGCTCTTCCATTGAAAACCAGCAACCATCACTGCCAGTATCTGAGCTGGAATGATCCTGACTTCAAAAACCACTGTGCAGTTACTATTCAAATGTGACAGACATATATGTATTTCACTTAGATGATATTACAATAGGATTTTTCTTTTCAAAATTTCCAGTTGCAACAATAGCACAAGAAAGTTTATGTTTCATTTTTTAAAAAAAATCAATTATTTTCCACTTTGTTAATTTTGAATCTATTATTATTTTATAAAGGGAGCTATGCTGCAGATTATAAACCAAATATCTGGCTTCTGCAAACAAGACCTATATGACTTCACTATTTCAGAGCAAGCTTTAATGATGCTTTCAAATTGGGGGCGCTCACTAACAGCTCTTTAAATACTGTCAAAGATGTGCTATTATGTAATGCAAAGGGTCTACCTACACATCAACTCAGAAACCAAAGAAACTACACGAAAGCCTTAGTTTATCATTTTAAAATATTCCTATTATTTTGAATATTAAATTTCTTAAAAGATAAGATTTTTTTTGAGAAAGACATCAGTTGTATTAAAATTCCTCTCACCAAGAAAGCAATCTTTATCAAGAATTACTACCCCTATGAAAATCCAAAATACAGGACGTTTCTAGCTAAGTTAACTTACAGATCTCAACACAAGCCTAAATCCTATCTGCTCTCACTTGAACGAGCCCAGCAAAGTCCTGGGCTACTCTGGAACTTAGCTCTTCTGTTCCATATGTTGGCAGAGCTAAGATCATCACACAAGGCAGGGAAGGAGAGAAGAGGTAAGTCCACCTGGCGGCCTCCATCTGTTTACTTCCAGCCACAAGGTGTCGCTAGAGCGACCCCGCTAACAAGCCCTCCACACAAGGAAACCCGGCATCCACTCTGCCCCTGCGGTCCCCAAGCAGCCCCGACGCCCCTCTCCCACTGGTGGCCTCCGAGCCTGTGAATGGTCTTCTAATGACCCTCCCAGTTGGTGACACTCTCCCCCTCTTCCCCGCTACACTCACACACACACACACACACACACACACACACACACACACACAGCCAAGGCAGCCTTCCCAAAGCACAAATTTGATTACATCTCCCCCACTTCAAACCCATCAAAGGCTCCCTGGTAGAGTTCTAGCCCCACCCCCGACCCTGCTTGTCCATCCTCACCTCAGTACCAGGTCCCCAGTGACCTCAGGGGCCCCGTGACCTGCTGCTACTTCCCACTAGCCTCCAGGCTCATTTTAACTGTTTGTCAAGGAAGTCTTCCTTCCCTCCAACCTCCGCACTTTGGATTAGGTGCCCTGCTGTGTTAATAAAACATTTTAATCTAAGTCAACTTCTGACACTGCTAAGCTCTCAAGAAGCAAGTACATTTTGCTTACTACTGTGGGTCCACCCCCTCTCCCCTAGACACTCAGAATTGCGTGTGTTGTGAATAAAAGAATGAAGGGGTGGGACTCAAAAGGACAGGCAGAGCTGCTCTCCTAAGGGTCACTTCCTGCTGACATCCTTCACTGCCTCTTCTGTGTCAGTTCTAGTAAAAACCAAGCTCCTCCAAAGCCCTCCACCCCTAGGCCCTCTCCAGTGTCCTTCAAAGCAGGGTCACCCACCACCCTGGACCACACAGGGCAGTCTCCCCGAGTCCCCACCCCACAAGCCTCCAGGCCTCTACCCGGGCTGCTCCTGCCACCTGAGTCACCCTCTTGATTCCTTCCCCTGGCTGACTCTTACTCTGTCCTCAGAACTGAATGTAGAGCCAATTTCTTCCAGGAAGTCCTCCCTGATGATGTCCTTTAGCTCTTGGCTGGGCTCCATCTACAGCAGCACTGCTTGGCGACCAACTGGTATTTGTCCACCTGCTCCTATGAGACCATGACCTCTTGGAGGCCACGTAGGAAAAAGGACTGAGGTGACAAGAGGGGTGGGAAGAGCAAACAGGAAAGTCGCAGCTCAAGTCCCAAATTCAAGGATTCTGTCTCAGATAAAAAGAATAAACTGTTTCATACGTGTGTCATTTGGCTATGATTTTTGTGGCTCATGGAAAACAAGAGCTTGGTGTTCAAGCCTGAAATCCAAGTTACATGCAAAGAAATGTATATATTCATATCCAAAGGAAACCAGAGCTGCTCAACAACACTTTGCAGTTAAAATCCAAAGGAACTTTGATAAAGGCAATCTCCCTCTCTCTCTTTATTTTTATTTATTTATTTTTTTTGGTATCATATAGTTTTAGAAGTATTTGTATAACTAAGTGATGGCTACAGCCTATGATTCTGCACTGGAGTGTTTGGGGCTAAGGAAGCCCAGATTACATGCACTGTGTAAATGCAATCACACCAACACAATGACAGGCGCCGTAGTGGCTGAGCTGAAGTTCCAAAGCAGAGAACCTTATGTTGGAAGACAGCTCTCAGTAGAAAGTAAGAAATGCAATGTTCTGTACTCAATTTCATTAGCTTTATGAGCCATTAACAGATAGTATGTCTTGTCTAATGAAACCCCAAAATATATTGTCAACTTCGATTTTCTCCATCTGACTGTTTTATGCTAAATTTGGATATCAAACCCTCACTCCATACGGAAAGCTCAGGCCTTAGCTGCAGCACAGTTACATCCCGTGGAAGAAAGCCGATCAAGGGAGAACAGGAGAGTTTCCCTTCAGAAGCTGCTAAGTGTGGTTTTGCACCTGTATGTCATTTACAACCACGCCATCGTCAAAGGAGTAAGACCTTACATCTGTGGGGCAAAAAGCACTGCGGTGGTTCCGAACTATGAAAGAACACTGAGCTTTGTGCAACAGTCCTGAGGCACTTAAAGCGTACTTTCTCTGAAAGGCTCCGAAACTGACTCACTTCACCATTTCAGGTACAACCGGAATTAGTAGAGAGAACATGCCCTTGAAGTCTGACAAGGCCCTGCTGGAATCCTGCTACAGCATTTACTAGCTGCTAAATGAACCAATTCCTTAAACCTCTGAGGAGGCTTCCCAATCTTCAAAACGGGGCTGCCACCGCCCACTTGGGAGGCATGGATGTGAATGCAACACGCAAGTAGGGCGGCCGACTGGTACGTGACACGGGACCTGGCTAGTTTCCCTCCGCTGCCCTTCTGCCCCTTTAAACTTGCACTGTTCCCCCTGGTAAGGGTGAAGCCCCAGGAACAGACTGCCCGATTCTTCTGTATATCCCCGGATACATACCTTACCCTTAGGAGGTCAGAAAAACAACTGCCTCCTCCCCAGTCACTATCAATATTCTTAAGAGTCTGGGTTTTTTTAACTCTATGTTTCAGGGAGACTATTCAAGAATTGTTCAACCACCGTTCTCCAGGTTGGCTCCTCTCCCAAAGCCCATCCCTTCTTACCTCAAATCTTCTGTCTGATTGCCTTTTGTTCGTGGGAAAGAGAGTCCGCTAGGGTGCGGACTCCCTAGGCCTCCCTCCCTTCATCACAGGAGAGTGTGACTACATTCTCCCAACTCCCCACTCTGACTCCAGCTTCTGAGGAGTTTCCCCTTCTGGACCCTGCAGCCTCTGGATCGTCCCAAGACGCGCACACGTGGCCAAAACCCTCTCTTCAGATTTCTTCCTGTGTGGCCCTGCCCACCCCCCAGAACCTTAAGGATAAATGCCATTGCTCTGAAAATCACAAACGCCGCTGACTGACACACCAAAGCTGCATGGTCCGGGCTTTCCTCCAAACCAGGCACAGCCCTGCCCCCACTCAGACACAGTCTGCACCTCTTGAGATGAGCTGATCCACTTGCACGGCTGTGAACACCAGCTAAGAATGACGAATCCCAATGTGTATCTCTAGTCCGGCTCCTTCACCTGAGCCCCAGGCTCATAGACACGAGTGCCTCTTGGAAGTCCTAACTTGGATGACAAATGGCATCTTAAAAATGCCATATGTCAAAAAAAAGGCCTTATGTCCACCATTTACTCTAGACTTCGATTCCTGGCAGGTACCTCCCAGGCTCCCCATTTTAGTAACAGCCCCAGCACCCACCTAGGTGTTTGAGGTCACATTCAATTTCCACTGTTCCCTCCACCTGGCCCTGCCCTGGAATCAGTCTTGTTATTTCTGTCGCTAAGCCAGTCTCAAGTCTGGTTCTGCAGGGAGCACGATGGAAACCCACAAGCTCACAGCAAGGTGCACTGAGTCACAGTCCTCCGAAGGGAGTTCCCTGGAGGGGGAGGCATCTCCTGCTGCCAGTCACCTCAGAAGGCACTGGATTCTCACAAAGAAGGACCAGAAGAAGGGACTCAAGGATCGCCCGTGATCTGAGGTTTGAAGGGCCCGAGGTCTGGGGGAGCTCCTAGTTAGCTGACACTCCTGTCAGTGAGCAGATGAGGATGGTAGGAACCCAGGCAAGTCTGTTCTCGCTCCGACCCCTTTTCTCTCGGGAGCCACGGGAAAGGCCAGTTTCCAGGGCACAGACCGGCCATCACAGATCCCAGCCTGCATTTGCCAACCCAGACAGCCTAGACTCCTACTTGCGACTCTTACTTCTGTTCTGTTCCCCCCCAGAATGTGATGGACTCTTTCAGAAAGTCTGGACTGTCTCAAGCGAGACCAAGTCAGTGAAGGATGAAGTGTCCACATTTGGACCAGAGCATGAAAGGAGAAACAAGGCCTCATGTCCAGCATGACGGTGGTGGCCAAGCCCTTTCCCTGGGTGAGATGAACCAGGGTCGGGGTGAGAATGCAAGGTCCCTTCACGGCTGACAGGGGTGTTGGAGACTCACTACCGCAAAATAACCACACGGCCGTCAGTGGTGGACATCAGCTGCAACAGACACAGAGTCAGCTATTTACTGCCAAAAAGGGGTAAAAGTAAAGGCCGGTGCAGGGAGGCCTGCACGGCTGCTGAGGCAAACCACAGACCCGGCTCTGAATGCCCACTGGCTGAAGCAGAGAGGAAGCTACGTCCCCTTTAGCGGTCCCTGTGTCCACCAGATCCAAGTGAACCAGTTACTTAGGACAAGGCAATGTTTTCCTGATACTTAGAAAAACCAGCCTCATAAAGGGAACAAAAGAGTGGCATGGTTTTAGGCCCGCTCCTGCCCCTCTATGAATGCAAAGTAAAGTAAATGGCACTGGGAAGGTGAATGCAAAAAAAAAAAACCAAAAAACAAAAAACCGGTGACTGCTTCCTCCAACAGCGTCCCCTGCAGCTGCTCACCTCCGAGCCGGCAACTTCCTCACCAGTGACCGCCGGCCAGGAAGCGCCGTCACGCACGTCACACAGCGACAGCCAGGAACCATGTGCCGAGCACGTTTGTGTAAAAGCCAGAATCAAAGAAGGTGCTGCAGAATTTGACTTTCCAAGTTTAAATACTCCATGAAAAAATCCCTCAGCAGCCGCCTAAATCAATTCGCATCTCACTTCTTCAAAACAAATAAACAAAATTAGTAAGAGAGCATTTGTTACCAAATATAAGGACGAACTAACAGGTTCCTCAAAGCAAGGACTTTAACAGATATCAAACTCCAGTGGGTGATGTGCTAACATAGCAAAAATTCCAAAAAAGTAGAAAATAAGATGACTAGGATAATATACGAATCATGGCAACTGTTAAGTTTTTGCTTTTTATAGCGATGGAGACGGCACAGAGGGCGATTTGGCTATTCCAATGCAGGGTGTGCACAGCCCACATTTTCAGACCCAACAACAAGCTCACGGGGTGGTATAAGGGAAAAAGGAAAATAGAAAAAGGAATAGAGGAACAGCCAAAATTAGAAACACACGAGAACAAAAATGACTTTGACAGCATTTACAAGAAATTACGTCAGTGTGATGAGGACAGGGACGCAGGGACGGTGAGACCCACCCTCACCTCCTGATCCAGGGGAGGCAGGGGCCTGAGGGAAGCGATGGTGCTGGGGGACCCCAACGTGGTCAGCGCCCCAAACCAAAACTTCACCTAGATGCGTGTAGACAGCTTTTGAGCTACAAAATGTGGTCGCATTTCAAGCTGGACAACTTTACTCACTCCCACCAAGAGGAACAGGGGAGAATTAGGTTCTGCTCCTGAACCAAAGCATTGTTTAAAAAATTAATGACTGTGTAATAGTAAAAGCAACAATGGAGTAAAAGTCACTGGAGGAGAACGTGCTTGACCCGAGCTCACTGGCCACGTTATCTCACTGACGTTCAGATGCTGGCTGAGCCCTTATGGTACCAGAACAGACAGACCCACCAGGAGGGAGGTTTAATGCGCTGCTGTATTTTGATGCCGGCAGCCATGCCTGGTACACGAGGTTCTGGGTAAACAATGGTGACAGTGTCAACCACTATGGGCTAAGCACACATCCAGCTACTCCGCCAAATCCCAAGGGCAGACTTCAAAAGGCAAAAACAAGCTGGCATTCTCTGTTGGCTCTGCAGAATCAGAGCCAAGCAGTTGCTGAGCAAAAATGTCACCAGTGCCTCCTATGACAAAATAGGAGGCACTGGCGTGGGGCTGGGGCAGGGCTCCAGGCTTCCACTGATCACCCACCAGTCTGTCCAGGGGGTGAAGGAGGTCCCTGCTTTCATTGCACCGATGCACCTACCTTGAATGACGCCTTAGGACTCAACAGGAGGTGACAGGTGAGGTGAACGGAGCCAGCCTTGGTGTAACACGGTTCTGGCAGCTATGCCCTCAGCAGTGCCCAGTTTCCTAAACCTGACACCTCATCTCCAAGGAGCAGAAGTGTAGTGTGGGCATGTAGATCACAGGGCCCTGTGAGGACAAGTACAGATCATGGCCACGACATGCCTCTCCCCTTCCTTAAGCCATAGAGGAATGTCCGGGGAGGAAGTGAAAATTATTCCAGAGCCCGCCAGGCACCACACGCAGGTGGGACACGGATCCCCTGTGTCTGTCATTCACAGGACTGGTGTGGATTTTCTTTTTATCAATTCTCTGGCATCTTCTCCTCCATCTTACCAACAACAAGAAAGTAGAATCTGACCTTAGAATCACAGAGAATCACAGAGCCCCTCCTGCACAGCGGGCCCGGCAGCACGTGCCATGTCCTCAGACCGTCACCTGTGGGACCGCCATGAGCGCTCTCCAGACTCAAGGCCCGAGGCCGTAGGCCGGGGGGACACAGCTCACCTCACTCTCCCCAGTAAAGGGGGACCACCTCTCGGCAAAGACGTCTCACCCTCTTCTGCCCGAGGGACAGCTTGAAAGATACACAGGGAAACATAGTAGAGGGTGAGGGGTTAGGCAGCCCTGAAGTGATCGTCTGCACTTCCAAGGCAGAGTGGGGCCTTTGACCTAATCACAGGGACAAAGTGAGGACGAATTTTTCCCTGCTGTGTCCCATACACCGTGACACGCCTTTCCCTGCGTAAGGAGCTAATTCGGAAGCCCCTGGCAGTGTTTCTGATGTCCTAACTTGGCATGGTGGCTGTCAGGCAGGGGAGAGGGCCTGAGCCGTGCTGGTGCTGGGCCTGGGAGGCAGGAGACATCGGCTCCACCCTGAGCTCAACCAGCACCTCGTTCTGCGTCTCGGGATTCAGAGTCTCATTTATAAGCAAAGGGATGAAACTGTCCCAGGACAGGCTGTCCAACAGGAATGAAATGAGAGTCATGTAAATAACGTTTCCCAGTTGCCACGTTTAAAATGTAACAAAAAAAAACCAAGTAACTGATTTTAAGAACAGACCTTACTTATTCTACTGTATGTAAAATACTATCATTTTGACGTGTAATCAATATAGAAAGTAACAAGATAGTTTATATTCTTTTTACTAGACAAGTTTCAGCGTCTGATGTGCATTTGAACTACAGCACATCTCAGCTCAGACCGGCCTCCTCCCCAGCACTACTAACAACAGTAGCTGTGGCTACTCTATTGGACAGCAACTCCAGGGGTCCCCCCAAGTGTCCTGGCTGAAAAGGGGGAGTAAGTGTCCACACTAACCCTAAAAGGATCTCTCTGAAACAAAGGCGGATTTAGTTTTAAACGTCTGAAAACCGGCGGGCTACACCTCCTTCCCGCCTTGGCTACAAGAAAGCCCTCCTCCTTGATGATCCCATTCTGGATGTAGGGAAGCAATCTGTCACACAGCCAGGGTGGCCCGGCCTTCAGGTTGACTTGCCTGCTGTCTGTGTCCAGTCCCACGAAGTCCTCCTTCTCAAATAGGATGTAGAGGAGGGGGGTCTTCTCCCCAGAATTTTCGGGGTCCCCATCCAGCCACTTGGACTTGGGCAAGATGAAGAGTGACTCAGTGAAGTCGTCGATCCTCTTCTCCACCACCCTGCAGTCCTCGTAGATTGAAGGCCACGTCGGTGTGCGGCTGCTCGGCCACCTCCCCATACAGCACAAAGACAAAGAGCTGAGAGTCGTAGAGCGTGGTGCCATACAGCTCCTCTGTGCGTGGAGCTTCTAGAAGGTCTTGGCCAAGAGGCAGTCAGTAATGGTGACAAGGCCCATGACATTGCGGTGGGTCTGGAAGTCACTCCATCCATTCTCGGGCACATAGAGATACCTATAGTAGATACAGAGTGCCCACTGGGAGCCGCACGGTCTGATCTGGCTCACCAAGGAGATTCCATTATAGATGCAAAAGAAATTCTCTAAGATGATCCCCACGGGTTGGACCACAATCGGGAGAGTCTGGTGGTCCTCAGCGCACTGCCCGTAGTCAGGGGCGTTCATGTTGCAGGCCCTGCCGAGAAGGGAGGGTAAATCGATGTACACACTGTGCTGTGGGCTGCGGGCCTCACTGGGATGAGGCGACCTGGTGTGCACCAGCCAGAAGGCAAGGGAAGTCCAAGCAAATCGGGGATAATTTTGTCCTCAGCGTCTGCACATGGCTACTGAAGCTCAGATCACATTACCCAGCTTTTGGTCTAGGCTTCCATCCCCTGCAGAAAAGGATCATTTCTTGTTTTCTGTTTCCAAGCACCTAGGCAGGCCCTGATGCAAAGTCGGTGCTCAAAACTGCTGAATAAATGAATGAATAAAGGAACTGCTTCCCCACCCCTCAGCAGGATATAATGCAAAGAACCATAGTAGGATCAAAATATCTGGATTTCAACGCCAATTTATTTGAACTCCTAAGGTGCAGAATAATGGGTAAGAAAACTTGCTTTGGGGAGGAGGGTACAGTTCAGTGGTAGAGCACGTGCTTAGCATGTTCAAGGACCTAGGCTCAATCCTCAGTACCTCATTTTAGAAAAATGAAACAAATAAATAGACTTAATTAACCCCCTCAAAAAATATTTTCTCCATTCAAATTTCAAAAAAACCCACCTTGCAATTGACACAACATTGTAAACTTGACTATACTTCAATTAAAAAAAAACTTGCCTTACAAGAATATATCTGGATTATGGAAGTTTGCAAATGTAAAATGCCTAGGGTACCACCTGCATAAGAAGAAGGAACTGTACAAATGTACTATCCCTCATTTATGAGCTATTTTTCCTTTGGGGAGATTATAACCTCTCAGAGATATTTTTCTCATATTAAAAAAAAAAAGAAAAAGAAAACATTACCTGATTCTCCATACTGCTGAAGAATCAGATAACCCTATGAAAGCATCTGACCCACAGAGTTTATTCAATAAATGTTTGTTGAATGAATGAATAAACAAGCAAAGTGAATGCTGCTCCCTGCCACAGACCATCATAATGGTACTGCTTGGAAATGCCAAGCCCACGTTCCACCCAAATCTTCACTAACCACGTGGGTGACCTGGGCAGACCTGTGTGCTTCTCTCAACACCAGTTTATTCATAAATAGAAATGAGGGCAATAACACAAACCTAAAAGGGTTAGTGAGTCACGAATGAATAGTACCCCAACTTTGCAAGATGGAACTATTAAAGAAAATTGGGCAAAGAGTCCATAGGCCCTCTCCATATTATCTCTTACAACTACATGGGAATCTACATTACATCTAAAAATAAAAAGTCTATTATTTTAAAGAGGCTATTGAGTTTAAATCAGCTCACCGTCTCAAATAAGGAACACACAGTACAAATAAGGCAATGCGCAGCCCATGAGATGCACTCAGTAAATATTCCCACTGAACCCACTGGTCCCTCCAAATTCAGAGCATGAGGATGTGTCCTCGTGGCCAGAGGCCACTGCACCTGAAGCTAAAAAAGCTAATGGTCCCCACTTTCAAAAGCCCCTGCCACAAACCTAGGTCTAATTTTGTATTTGTAATTTTTTTTCTTTTTATAAAATAGAAATCCCCAATTGCATAGCCTTCAGGTCACCAAAACCTGACCACAGAGATCATGATGGCAACCCTCCTTGGTGAAACAATAAAATGAAAAGCCATTTCCACAAGACCTGTGTGTAAATCTACTAGGGAACTTCATCCTGGACTGAGAGGAAGAGGACTGGGGAGGAGGGGGCAATCTGAGGCACACAGACCCATGGGCCACCTGTCCCACGATGGACATTACACTCAACCCTCACCCTCCAGGAACTTCAAAATACACACAGACAGAGTGATGTGGACAATATATATGTATTTTTAAAGAAATTCCGACTCTCTAGCAGGTCTTGTATCTACCGAGACACAAATGGCTTATGTGTATAATGTTTCACAAAAGCCTTAAAACATTACCACCCCAACTTGACACATTAAGAAGCTAGGGATAGAGGTTTATCACATTGTGCAAGATTAGAGAGTTGCCACATCAGACACTGTATTTAAACCCAAGCCTTTGCTCCAGTGCTCACACAAGAAAGTGTGACATACTGCCCCTTTCCTGCCCTCTCCCTGCAATAAATCTCTGAAGAGTCTTTTCTGTGCCACGTGGAATCACAATCACGTCAATTTACCACAAAGAGCTATGTGACTCCTTGGAGGACGTGTCAAAATCTAAAGGGTTGTGATGGGTGGAGAGATTTGAATTTTCTGTTTCTCAAAGGAAATATGGCTTTAAAAGAAACTGAAAAGCACTTATCTCGTCTAAGCCCTCATTGTGCAGAGAAGGAAATGGAGGCTCAGAAGAGATGAGGAAAGGGACTTATTAACAAATATTGCCTCAGTGCAGCACCAAGCCAGCCCTGGGCCCTACTGGGGGAGTACCTGGAAGGCCCAGGAAAATGATTGTTAGAAAAAGGAAAGAGAAGAAGCATACAAGGCCCTGTCTCTACACCACCATACCATGAAGTTCCACCAAATTATCCAGTATTGGGTGCAGCCAAAATTTAGGTGGGCTAAAGAGGTTATAGAAACCTGGAAGTCTCAACCATAGTGGAAATTCCAACATTTACTGTTTTTTTCCAAGTTCAAGCATCAGTTCAGTGGGCACTCCATACGAGGGACTACACGAGGCCTGGAGTTCTCCCAAATACAGTTCTCTATTATCACGTGTGCAAACCACACACAGGCCCACCAGAAGAAAAACGCCCACACATAAGATGGAACTACTGAAACAGAAAAGAGCCAACCAGCATATATTGCTAGCAAAAACGGTGCTGCTAGAAATAGACTCATGGACATAGAAAGCAAACTGTTGTTAGCAGGCAGGAAAGGGAGGATTAACAGATACACATTAATAAATATAAAATAAATGACAAGGACCTACTATATAGCACAGGGTACTATTTTCAATTTCTTGTAATGAGTTGTACTAAAAACAATCTGAAAAACATTTATATACATATGCATAAGCTTATAACTGAATCTCTGCTGTACATCTGAAGCTAACATGGTAAATTTACAACACTTCAATAAAAAATAATTTTATATAATAAGTAAAAATAAAAGCAACGCCATAAAAAAAAAAGTAAAAGAACACGGTAATCCCCTTAGCTGTAGGTGGTGGAGAACTCTGCAAGCACCAAGTCCACTCGAATACTCCAGCACTGGCGGTCACTCATTCTAACCATCAGAGAATCACTTGGCTTCTACGAGGTTACTTTTCTCTTCAGTGAAAGGCTACAGTTGCATCTAATGATGTATTGAATCTCATCATTCACAAACCCAAGAATTAATGAGGATTTCCCATAGGCCTGGCTCTGGACAGATGAAAAGATAGGGTCCCAGATATATTCATGTGTAGAAGAAGTTTATGCCATAAAGACATTAATTCTTCCTGCTTTGATAGACAGATTCATTGCAATTCTGATTAGAATTCCTCCCAGATATTTCATGGAATGTAACAAGTTAATTTATGGTCAGGAACAGCCAAGAAACTTCTTTAGAACCACCACTGGGAAGGGGTGGATAGGTCATGCATTTCAACTGGTCTTTCTGATGTGATGAAAACGTTCTGGAATAATAATGGTTGCACAAATGTGAATATGCTAAAAGCTGCTGAATTGTAACATTCAAGTGGGTGGACTTCATGGTGTGTGAACAATATCACAATAAAGCTGTTATATGAAAAAATCCTTCTTGCCAATTATTTTTCCCTCTATACTACTAGTCTGTCCCACAATTTAAGTAAAACAAACAAACAAAAAAAACAAAACAAACCAGATTTTGCCAGGAGCTCTTTAGGAGTGCAATGTCCCTGGGTCTCCAACGCCTCAGGTTGTGCTGTTCCTGTTAACACACAATAGCTGGGCTGGACTAGTTAGGGACTATAAGTATCTTTTTAAGATCGAGGGTCTCACGTTTCACCCTGGGAGAGTGAATGATGGAGGATGAGACAGCCTCATGCCTTCAGCTCATTTTTAACTGAACCAAGCCCTGCTTTCACCACTGTAATCCCTCTCAGTATAAAAACATGTGACATCAACAAGCACCGCCATCATAACACCTGAAAGTGTTCAAGGTACTTACCTGGGGCAGAAATCCTGATCAAGGAGACAGAAGCTCCCTCAGCACTGCCGCTCCCTTTTCCCGACTCCACCAGGAGAAGCTGGGAGTTACAGCCGCGGGCTCTCAGCCTGGGGAGCAGCGCCCACGCCGCTAATCTGGACCTCAGGGATCGGGAAAGGGAGAGGAAGGCAGCCCCGGGGTCGCGGGGCAGGGAGAGTGGGGTGGGGGACGCGGGCTGCAGCCCCGCTCGGAGGCCAGCCCCAGCCCCAGCCCAAGCCGCCCGCCCCGTCCGGGTGTGCAGACCCCGCCCGCCCGGGACACAGCCCGCCCAGTGGTGGGGACGGGTCGGCGGGCTAGGAGAGGAAGCCCGGGAGGGGAGGACTCGCGGGCGGGAGAGGGGAAGCGGACGCCAGCCGCGGACTGAGGGGAGCCCGGCTGGGCCAAGAGGCGGCAGGGGCACACCTGGCCCTGGACAGCTGTGGCCGGGGCGCCGGGGCAGGTGGCGCGGGCAGAGGGGTCTGGCCCGAGCAATCCAGCTGAACACACGCTGACTGGTGCCCTGGGGGCTGTGACACGCCGACCGCCCTCCCGCAGCCGCCTCACCCCTTTCCCGATATCCCCTCACCTTGCACTTCCACAGCCAGAGGCCCCGGCCCCAGGCAGTAGTCAAAGGCCTACAGGGCGACAGAGCTGAGAAGCCATTGGGGCCGATCCCCGGCTCGGAGCTGGAGCTTCCAACCCGCGGTCCAGCTGGCAGCAACTGCGCATGCGCAGGAGGGCCAGCGATCCGCTCTGGGTCCTGAGAGAGAAGGGGAACCGAGGGAGGGAGAATAGGGGAGGAGGAGGGGAGGCGGGGAAAAGTGGAGGGAGACACATGGACAGGAGGAGCAGAGGGAAGGCAGTTATCTGGAATTGGGAGGGGAGTAACAGAGATGGGGAGAAAGCGTTTTACCTCTTGTGGCACCCCGAAGGAGGCAGCAGTCCTGCCTATACACCCTTCTCTTACCCGTCATTGCCCACAGCTCATATTTTACGTCCCTGGCCCAGCCCTCCAGCTAAGGTCTCTGCAGAAACCCTACGGGTATCATACCCGTTGCCCCCACAAGGAGCTAGGTTTACTGTTGCTCAGGGAACCAAGCACCCGCAGGTGTTGTTTCTCAGAACTACCTTGGGAAGAGTACATGTTCCCCTTTTACACGCTGGGAAACAGGCAGGCACGATCTCTGCCTTAGCTCCACTGTCCCAAATGTTGGGCTGGCAGGGAGAGGGAGGTAAAATGTCAGAGACCCAGAAGGAGCAGACTGCCTGAGTGTTGGTGTAGAGTCCCCATCCCTCCTGGGTAAACCACACCCCAACCTCGGGGAATAATCAAGGGCTCACAGTAGGCCCCTGTGTGTGGGAGAGCTGCCCTCAGTCCCAGTGTCCAACTTGCTAGGTAGGTAGAAGTGTTATTGAGTCCAAATTCATTCTCCTCAGTGCAGGACAGGCCAGTAAGTTGGGAGACCAAGTGTTGGGGCATGGAATAGCAAGTTTCTGTAGACCTAGATGGCAAACTAATGTCCTGGAAAACCATCTCCCCAAGTCAGAATTCAGGCTGCTTTCCTATGTGCTTGGTTTTTGCAAACTTCTTGGTGTAGGAATTCCTTCTTGTTAGAATCCTTTGTTCTTGCAGCTATCTCCCTGGGTCAGATCCCTGTAAACCTCCAACAAAACAAACGTTATTTTCTATTCTGCAACGTGTTATCTTTATATGATTGGAAAAGTGTTAAATACCCTTAAAGGTCAGAGCCTTCAGAATAGGCTCTCCTGTATATTTTAGGCTCTAGGCAACATTGTTTTACAAGCAAGAAGAAGCCTAGGAGACAGAGCACAGGGTTAAAGTCAAAGGAACAGATTTAATATGGAGTCAGATTTCTTCTTTTCTATTACTGTGGCAGAAGCCACTTGAGGATTTAAATCCCTTAAAGTTAAAAATAAGTAAAACTTTAAAGGAATTTACATACATTGGTGGGAACTTGCATAGCATATCTGGAAAAGCACACAAAGGATTGTAAACATTGGCATCTCCAGGGAGGCGTGTAAGAACAGAGGATGAGGGAAAACTTCTTTCACTTGAGTATTTTTTGCTCTGTTTGAATTTTTTTAACCATATGCATATATTTCTTTTTCAGTTAAAATAAATGTGTAATGGAGCAAAGGAGTAACTAGCTCAGCAAATACAGCAGCCATAGACTCACTGAGTCATCATTTTCGATTTAAGCCAGGAAGCATTGATTGTCTCTCTCCTATGTGCCCAGTGCTGTTTTAAAACTCTTTTATATATTTTTTTAATAAAATAATAACATGCTATCCCTCACCCCTGCTCAGGGCTGGTGGGAAACCAACTGAGTTTTTATTGAGTTGTTTTCCAAGGAGTAGAGATGAGTTATAAACAGAACACAACTTCAGGGCAAAACAGGCGGACTGGTTTTCCAGCAGGCCAGATAGCGATGACGGGTTTTCAATAGAGGCGCACAGAGGCTGAGAGAGAAAGCCTCCAGGACCCTACAGAAAGCTGCCCACAGTGCCTTCTCCATGGCACTACTGAAATAGGAAAGAACAAATCTGACTCCATATTAGATCTGTTCCTTTGACTTTAAACCTGTGCCCTGTTTCCTAGGCTTAGTCTTGCTGTTTCTGCACCTTTTGTGAAACAATGTTGCCTAGATCCTGAAATATACAGGAGACCCTATTCTCAAGGCTCTGACTTTGAAGGATATTATCACTTTTCCATTCGTATAAAGATAACAAGATACAGAATAGAAAATAACATTTGCTTGTTGGAGGTTTACACGGATCTGACCCAGGTGAAGAGCTGCAAGAACAAAGGATTCTAAAAACAAAGAATTCATACACCAAGTTTGCATCAACCAAGCATTCCCGCTTCCCCTTTTTAATATAAGAAGAGCCTGAATTCTGACTTGGGATGATGGTTCTCCAGGACATTGGTCTACCATCTTCTCCACTGGCTTTACAAATTAAAGCCACTATTTCTTGCCCCAAATCCTTGTCTCCTGATGTGTTGGCCTATAATGCACGAGTAGAACAAGCGTGGACTCGGAAACACAAACATACATTGAAAGTACGCATTTGGTATATTAAATGACCTGCTTCCACTCGTATTCCTGAGGTTTTCTTCTCTTGACCACTCCTACTTTATTTATGAAAAACCTGTCATGTGGACACATTTCCTTCTCTAGCCACTACCCTTCCATGTAAAAACTGATGCCAAGAAGGCAATGGAAGTTGCTAGAAGGTATTACCTGGCCAAAATAGAGCAGAAGTGGGTTCTGGCTGATGTTCAGGAGCAGGCCGGGGCACCTGACAAGATGTCATAAGTACGGATAGACAGCTGGGCACCAAAGGAGAAGCTTCTAAACTTCCATGAGGGACTTGGATAGGAAGGAACAGTCCCAGACTATAGCTCTGATCCCACCACGAGCTTCCTGGGCAAGGCTGGGCAAGTCATTTAAATTCTCTAGACCCGTGCTGTCCAACACGGGAGCCACCAGCCACATGCAGGATTATGATGTTATTCTGTAGCCAGACAGAATTATAAATAAACACTTTATTACAAAGGGTCAGCAGGTATAATATTTAAAAACATTATTGGTTATCTTGCCTTAACAAGTTATTTTTGTATGTCTAGCTTTCTGTGGGTTGTAATGCCTGCGACTAATGTTTCCCTTACAGTGAGGTATTTTGAAATTATAAGTTACTGGACACAGTACACTCATATCACAGTTGAAAAAAACTGATTAAATAAGCAAGGTGATCTGACTTAGTAGTTATGAGCAGGGGCTCTGGGGCCAGCCTGCATAAGTATTAATTCTCACTCTCCCTCCAGGGATTTCTGTGTGAATCTTGGACAAATTATTGTTGCTGTTGTTGTTGTTGTTGTCGTTGTCATTGTTATTATTTGTGCCTCTTTTTCCTTACCTTTTAAATAGCGAGGAAAATGTAGACTCTATCCCCTACAGTGTTGGCAGGATTAAATGAGTAAACGTCTGTGCTGCCCACTTCCCTGGGTTTCAGCATTCTCCAGGCAATCAGTGCAAAACACAGTGGCATTCTCCACTGTCTTCGTCAGTCTGGGATTCTGTAACAAATTACCGTGTGTCGGGTGGCTTAAACTACCAGCATATTCCTTATGGTTTGGAGGCTGAGGCTTTCAAGGTCAATGTATCTGGGAGAGGATTGCCAGCTCGAAGATGGCTGTCTTCCCACTATCTTCATGGCCCAGAGAGGAGAGAGAAGCAAGCACTTTGGGGCCCTGTATAAGAACACTAATACCATTCATGAGGGCTCTACTCTCATGACCTCATTTTATCCTACTAATCACCTCCCAAAGGCCCCGCATCCCTATATCATCACCCTGGGAGATGAGGTTTCGACATATGGATTTTGAGGGGATGCATTCAGTCCACACATCGGCTAACTCTCCCAAACATGCAGTCATCAAACCTGTAGCTAATTTCAAAATAATGTTTATATCTCTCTGCCCATTTCCATTCCTACATCTACTAACACTGAAGCCCTGCTACATTTTATTTCTTATTTTCCTTGTGAGGTTTAATTGATTCCTCTAACTCCAAGGATTCGCTCACTCCAGTCTGCTTGACAGCCCTGCCAGGTAGGTCTTCCTTAAAACACCTTCCCCCTTCACCTGGTTGTTTTTTAGGTGTAAATGTCAGAATTCTCTCCACACCCCATCCTAGACCTTTAATCCCTTACACTACCACTCACTATGTTATTTTCCTATTACCACTGTAACAAATTCCCATAAGCTTAATAGCTTAAACCAGCACAGACTTATCAGCTTATGGCTGTGGATGTCAGAGATCCAACACAGTTCTCATTGGGATAAATTCAAGATACCAGCAGGGTTCCTTCCTTCTAGAGGGTCTAGAAGAGAATGTTTCCTTTTTTTTTTCCAGTTTACAGAGGTCACCCACCTTCCTTAGCTTGTGCCCCTCAACTTCCTCCATTTTCATGGTCAGCAGCCTTTCTGAACATTGCTCCATCGCTACACCTCCCTCTGATTTTAAACTCAGCTGGGAAATATCCTCCATTTTAAGGACCCCTGTGATTACATTCAGCCCACCTGGACAATCCAGACTACTCACCCTATTGTCTCATCTCAGGATCCCCTTGTCCCATCCCACTCAGGCAGTATGTATGTGGCTGTGACATTCACCTTGTGTAACATTTCCTCATGAGCAATTTATGGTTCAAGGCACTTATAAGTGACTTTTTGTTTTTCTTCCTTATCCTTTCTACATTCAGTTTGTCTGGTGAGATTATATGAATCCTTTTTATTTGTGCCCCTGCACTAATCTATAATAATGTATCATGGGTTTAAAGGCTAACTAATAGACAATTTAGGAGACAGAAATCCTCTAAGATTTTTAATCCTAAAATATCTGTCATCCCTTTTGCCATGTACAGTAACATGTCACAGGTGGCTACCCTGTGGCCGGGGAGGGACATGATTCTGCCATCACACTCCCCTCATTCTCACCAATGTGCTGATCAACTAACCAAGGATCTATGCTCTCCAATTCACTCACTTCCTCCTCCTTTCCATTGACTATCCTGTTCCCACCGCTTCCTTCATTCACCACATCAGGATTTCATGACCACATTCTCCCCTAAATGAAATGGGTATCTTGCATCTAATGTCTGACAGCTGTTCTTATTGTATATGCACACACTGACCTACACATAATCCCGTCCATCTCTTTATTTTCCTAGAATCTTCCAGAAGAATCAGTTCCATGTTGATGATGATGATACTGACAATGATGACAGGGGCCTCTCAAGGATTCTGATAAAGAGGGAATCGATAAAGGGAGGGAATCATTGCAAAATTGCCCCAGAAACAGGCTTAAAGGTAAATAACTCTTATAGTGTTTAATGAAATTGACTAATATTTAACTATTTTTAAGACTTTATATCACTGAATTTAAAATTTTAACGGGAATTTTCATTCACCACTAACCAAGATTCAAATCTGGGACCAAAATTTAAGGGTTTCTGTCTTCTAAAAAATTGTCCACTAGCCTTTTAAACACGTGATCCTTTTAAAAAGTTTAGTGCTGGGCTGAAAATAAGCAGGATTCATATAATCTCACGAGACACAGTGAATGTGGAAAGACAAAGAAATAAAAACAAAAAGCCATTCATAACGTCTTGAACTTTACGTTGCTCACAGGAGAAAATGTTTGCCAATGTGTGTGTCACATCAACATGATGACTGAGTGGGATGGGGAAGCTGATCTTCCTCATCAGTCATTTATGCTGATTTGTTAGATGCCAAAACAGTTTCCTCATTGAAATTGCTTCTAACAAGTATGGAAGAATTTAGGTTCTACCAAAAGCAGGCTAAATATTTTCCCCTGCTTTCAGGTCTCTGGACTGAATGTCCCCACAAGAAGGACATGGTTATGTTTCATAGGGAAGTCTTCCTGAGAAGCAACAGGCTTTTCTAGGGCAGAACTGCAGGGCCCCCCATGGAGGGCTGGAGGAGGTCTAGAGGGGACACTGGAAAAACAGCAGGAGTGAATTCAGATACTGCTGCTCAGGTCGCCAAAGACAGCATTGCTATCTCTAAGGATATGACATTCTCCCAAATTTTCCATGAGTGAAGGAGCCTGTGAACACTAAGCAGGTTGTTAAGACACAGCAGCACATAATTTGCGTGACAACACAATTAGAGTATGATTTGATATTTGGAAAATAACTAGCCCATTGTTCTTTGAAACTGCAGCAGTAGCAATAGAAATAAAAAAGACTGAGCCGTCTTGGAGACAACAATCAATAAACAATTCTAAATCTGCAGAATTCCTTGACAATATTCAAGCAATGAGCTAGATGTGTGCTGCAGATACCTCTTACTGCAGGGCTCACTCCTGCAAAGCATAGAACTAGTTTCTCAGCACACAGAGGGAACCAAGTCAAGATTCCTAATCTTATGAGATTTACTAAATGGCTGGAAAGGTCAGACAAGTACATACAGGCAAATATGATTAAATGTAATCAAATAATATCAAATGTGATTTGAGCACAGACGAAAGAGAAATTCCTTTCACCTGGGATCTAGAGAGACTTCTTCAGAAAATGTGGCTTTGGAGACGGCCAAAGACATGGGTGGAATTTTGGCAGAACAGGATGTAAGGAATTTAAAAACTTATTCTATAATTCATATAAAAATTCAAAGGATCCCAAAAATCCAAAACAACTTTGAACAAGAAAAACAAAGTTGGAAGACTTGCACTATCTGATTTTCAAACTTTTTTTATAAAGCTACAGTAATCAGAAATTATGGTGTTGGTGTAAAACAGAAAAATAGAATAATGGAACACAATAGAATGTTCAGAACTAAACCAAGACTTATACAGACAATTGATTCTCAAAAAGGATGCTGTGGAGAAAGGATCTTTTCAGCATGTAGTGCTGGAACAATTAGATCGTGATACGCAAAAAAAAAAAAAAAAATGAACTTTGATCCACACCTCACAAAATATACAAAATTTACCTCAAAATGGATCATAGATCTTAATAGGAAATCTAAAACTATAAAACAGCTAGGAGAACAAGCATAGGCTTAAGGTTTATGGCCTTGGGTTTGGCAAATTTTTCTTTGCTATGACACCAAAAGTATCATCTATTTTAAAAAGAAACTGATAGAGTGAACTTTATGAACATGAAGACTCTTCAATGCTCTTCTAAACACTGCTAAGCAAATGAAAAGGCAAGCCATAGACAGAAGCTATTTGCAGATCATATATCTGATAAAGTTCTCTCATTGTATCTGATCCAGAATAAAGAGGTCTCAAAATTCAATAATAATTCAAACACCTGAATGAATGAGGCCAGAAAACACACTTCAGTAAAGATATCCAGATGGATAATAAGCATATGAAAAGATGCTGATTAAAGGTGTCATTAGTCATTAGAGAAATACTTTTAAAAACCACAGTGAGATACTAGTTCACATACATACTAGAATGAATACAGTTAGAAAGACTGACCTTACAAGGTGCTGGCAAGGAAGTAGAGCAACCAGAACTGATACACACCACGAGGAATTTACAATAGTACAACCATTTTGGAAAAGTCTTTAACAGATTCTTTTAAAAAGGTAAACACCTGTGTACCATATAATCCAGACATTCCTCATCTGGTGCTTTAGAAAGGAAAAGCATATGTCCATACAAAGACTTGTAACCAAATATTCACTGCTATTTTATTTATAATAGCACAAGTTGTAAATAACCCATGCATCCATCAAGAAGTAAATGCAGAAAGAAATGATGGTCTATACAAACACTGCTCACAATAAACTCTTCAGTAAAATCTCAGCACTAAACAATACTCTACTATAAGACAAACAAGCTATTAATACAGCAACACAGATGATTCTCAAAATAATTACACTGAATGAAAGAAGTCAGACAACATAGAGTAGATACTGCATGAATCCATTCATATAAGGATCTTGAAAATGCAAACCAATATGTTGTGATAGAAAGCAGATCAATGGTTCCCAGGAGAAGAGACGGGGAGGGAGGGAGGGACAACAAAAGTCAGGAGAGAAGCTTTGTGGGTGATGGGTATGTTCACTGTCTTGAGTGTGGTCATGGTTCCTTGGGGATATACTTACGTCAAAACGTATTAAGCTGTACACTTTAAACGTGTGAAAATTATTTTGCCAAGTATACCTCAAAGCTGTTTTAAGAAAAAAGGCACTTTAGTCCTGATCCACCTCAGCGCCTGATTGGAGTGACATGATCAGTCCCTCACACTGTCTGCCTAACGGGAAGGTAGAAAAGCTCTCACGGAAGATAACATGGATTTTTCATTTGCAATGTCTGCCATGTAATAAAGAATTTCTAGACATGCAACATGTCCAGACTATATGACAGATAACATGAGAATAAGGAGCATTAGACAAAGGATGCAAACCCCAGGTGATGTAGGCATCAGAGTTACCAATAAAGGCTATAAAATACTTTTAATATATTCAAGAAAATAAGGAAATGATGGGACAATAGATAACAGGGTAGAGACTTTCACCAGAGAAATATACTGGAATGTATTTTTAGGAAAAATCAAACTGATACTCTAGAACTGAAGCTTTCAGCTCTGGAAACAGGTAAACAGAGCTAATTAGGATCCCTTTTAAGTAAAACTTTCAGTAATTCTGGGTAAAATATAACAACAAATTAACACAGAGCTAACTATGGAGAGAGAAGTTCCCTGATGACAATACAAAGAGGACACTTAAAGCCCAGAGTGGTCATCTTGTGAGCTGATGCCACCGCACCCTGGAGGGAAGGGGTTTTCATCTGCACATAAATAGGGATACAATGTCCATGTAGGAAAAAGGGTCCATACCAGATGTAGAAGACTCTTCCTCTATATCTATATAGTCAGAGACAGAGATGTAAAGTGGCAGCAGAGGTCACAGTGACACAGGGCCCTGGGCCAAGGAGTGTGAGCACCTCTGCAAGCTGGGAAAGGTAGGATGACGAATCCCTCCCAAGAGCCTCGGTGTGGAACTTAGCCTTGGCCACTCGTTGGTTTTAGCCCACTGACATTGACTTTGCACTACTGCACCCTAGAACAGTGAGAAGATGAATGTGTATTGCTTTAAGCCACTGAGTCTGTGGTCCTTTGTTACAACAGCAATAGGAAAGGAACTCAGGAACCAATATGAACTTGAACCACAGGCTGCCTGCTGTGCTGGCAGGAAGTCCTTTGTCTCTGATCCTGGGGGAGTGTCCTGTCCTCTGGCAGCATCCACAAACTACCTCATGCTAACTTGGCAGTTTGCAGAGGGTTAAATCTTATCCCTGCGCAGTTCTTGATATTTAGTTAATAAAAATGATGGTGTCATCATGGGTATTTTTCCATCTTTTAAATACCCTTCAGTCTTCTAATAAAGCTACTTCTAATTAAGAGACCGTGTAAATAGTTTTCAATCTTCATAATAAATAACTGTGGTTTTATCTGGTTACTTAAATTATGAATAATAATGTTCACATTTGTAAAAGTTATTAAAATCAACATTGTTTAATGAAAATATCATTTCTTTTCGCATGAACATGTATTAACTACAAGAAATGTTCCATGCTTTCTTCTACGATTTACTGTTAGAGCCTTAAAGAATAATATTTTCCTCAAAAGATATTACGGCAAAGGGATTTCTTTTGGTGGAACTGTTCCGGCATCAAATCTGGTGCATGTCTCAGGCCACTGGCAACATAGAGATGATAGAAATTAGGAGGCATTATAAACACAGAATCATTTTTAAAGGAATTAAAAAAACTGGATGTGTGTAAACAAAGAATCAGAGAATATTCTGGTGAAATAAATGTATTTTTCAGCTTAAGCAAGACATGGGGTGAATAAATCTGAAATGAAAAAACCACCCAGAGATTAGCAGCGAGTCATGCATGCAGTGTGAATGATCAAAACCAAGTTGTTTCCAAACCAGTGTGCAGGCTTGATGCCTTCATGAATCAAATCTGTGTGGCACCAGGCCACCTCGAATACATGTTGATGAGGTATTTATAAGCCCTTCACCATCCCAAATCAAAGCCCACGCACGAGCCACAAGACCATCACCTACACATTTGGAAAACACACAACATGGTGAATAGCACTTTTCTTGTTCAGTAGCCGGTGGCAGCGAACTGTCAGCAGACAGAGATACAGGGACACAGAGGCACCTCCCCTCACTCAGCTGATAAACTTCCGTGCATCCCTGGGGACAGGATTGTCATAAAATGCACCATGGATTGATCCTCCTCCTAGGAAAGGAACCGTAGTGCTGTCATTAGGTTTGAGCAGGGGTGGGTGGAGGATCTCAGAAGAGTTGTTTCAGCACACCAATAGAATTCTTGGCCACCGTGACCACGAAAGACAAGTCCCCTGCCATCCCGGTAGGCACTTGGGCTCCTGACAAAAGCTGGGCTCAGTAAAGGGTTGAGTAGAAGGCACAGACCTGAGGGATGCCCCAGCAATAGGCAGGAGGTAGGGCCTGGTTTATACTGCTCTGGGTGTATCCCAGACTCATCCGAATACGAAATCAGAAATTTGCAAAACAGCAGAGCTGGGGTGGGTCATCTACTCCAGACTCCTCACCTTACAGTTAAAAGGGTGGCAACCCTGACAGGCAAAGCAACGTGCTAAAGGCAGAGCGTGGAAGTGGCAGTGCCAGATGAAACGCAGCGTGCAACCCCCGTTCAAGGCCGCTGACTCTGACGACGGGGCCAAGGTTTCCAATGAGGAGAATAAGACAGTGTAAATACTTTGTTCCCCCTAAAACCCCAAATGTTTTTTAAAGGCACAAAAACTCACCTTAACTAGATCTCTTCTGAGGGGGCTCTCTTCTGCTTCTTCGTCTTTCTGTCTCCATTTCCCTCTCTCAGACACAAACACATTCAGTTTTGTGAAAGGGGACTTCCTTCCATACAAAGACAGACTTCACATCTTCAGAAAGATACCTGAGAAAGCACGTTTCTCAATTCAAGTCTTTGTGTGAGTTCTGGGCAACTGGCTTATTTTCTAGAACAATCGGTAGTTACAAAATCAGGAAATCATCTTCCACAAAGGCAGAGTTCTGGTCCGTGTTGATAAAGTTGGGGATGTCACATTTCATGAGTCTGTTCGGCTCCTCCTCTGGCCACCTGCTGCATCTGATGGCTTCCTGGAGCCGAATAACACTGTAAAGGGCTATGGTAGCGATACCAGCTTTGGCCTTGTCCAAGTGGTCCACTTCATTGATGTAGCAGTGAAAGAGGGACCTAGATTCGTCATTGCACTGCCAGAGAACACCTTGGGCAGCAGCGGTCTTCCAAAGTCTGACACAAAGCTGTTGAGTCTAAATCTCTTCTCGGGAGACTCTGCATTGCTACAAAGAAAACCAAAATAAAATATCGTTCACAGTGTAGCTCGGTGACCTGAAGAATCATAGTTTTTGCCATCTACTGAGAGTAAATCCCTGCACAGAGCATGCTGACATGCACTGGAATTGAAAGACATCACTTCTGAACACATACAATTAAACCCAAGGCAAAAGTCTAAAGTGAGGGCCCATGGACCATCCTAAAAAGACATCGTTCCCTGAGAATCCTCAATATTGGTGCCTCGCACACCAGTGTTTCTCCGTGGGACACTCAGATCTCTTCATCAGGATTCGTTAAAGTGCTTCTTAAAATGCAGAATTCTGGGGTGCACACCCTCAGAGTCTCCAGAGGTAGCGACTGGTAGTCTGTATTTTCATAGCCACCAGGATAACTAAACATGCTCAGGTTTAGCACCGCAGTCTACATCGGGTCACCTGAGCATCGACAATTCTGTCTCACGGGATGGGGGGTGCCATGTGTGTCAGGGTGCTGTCCTACCCATGTGTCTCCCCTGATTCTCAGAACTGACAGTGCTGCCCCATTGGGCACGAAATACCACCGTTTCACAATGCATACGCAGGGCGCCCGACTGAAAAACAATCAGTGATAGGAGAGGGGACAAAACTCAGCTTCCTGTTACCTTGTTTCACTTACTGTGGGACGAGTGATCAATTCAAGGGTAATAAATCAGTGAATGAGTGAATAACATGACTCGCGTTAGTCCCACGAGTGCCTGGAAGAGCAAGCCTGTGCACATTGAGAACCATAACAGCCCATCTACTTAAATGTCATCCTCCACAGATCTATGTAAAGGTTACTTCCACCCAGGCAGTGACTCCAGAAGGGCAAGAATCATGTATGAACACACTCTCAAATCCAGAACAGAACCTGACAACAATTAGGCTCTGGAGTCTGTGTTTAGCGAGTGTGGAATCTCAGTGATTCCAGCTCTTACACCTTGCCTTCCCATCCCACCACACACGATATGGCCCTTATGTCCAGTTCTCCCGGGGCTGGGGCCACGGAACCCATTTATAGGACTGGAAGAATCTGATCATTTAAACCATCCCCCAGATTATCATCAAGAGTCACCTGCATTTCAGGGATCAGTAATCCCAGAAGCTTTGCAGTTCAGGCAGCTGAGGGATTTTTATATCAGCTCTGTCTTCTACTGTGACTGCCTGGGTGACATCAGACAAGGAACTCTGAAAAGCCTGAACTTTTCCTTTCAGGAATAATCTAATTAACAAATCTCGTTGACCACTCAACAAATGTGATGTGAAGATCAATAATTTACACAGGAGTACAACATTCACTAGGTCGTGGATTTAGAATCAGAGGAAAATCATTTTAGAAAGATTGACAGAATGTAGCTTTAATGCGAATTTAAGTATTCTTACCTTTCAGTAAATCATCTTCCCCTACTTATCACTTCACCCAAGTTTAAAAGATGTCTGAGAACAGGGATGAGTGTGTCAGCAATCTGAGACCCAATAACCTAAAATGTCACCTAGGAAAAAGAGGGGAGTAACACATTTTTAAAAAGCATGGTGAGGATGGCGGGGCCATCCCCAACCCCAGACTAAGAAGCTCTGAGTAATAGCTTTCCTGCCTGCCTGGGGCATCAGCTGATGTGAAAATCCACCCAGAAACCTCACTGTCCAGCAGCTCTTCCATAACACAGGCTACACTTTCTCAGAATTAAGAATTGCGTCCAGTAACCACTTCGCTGAAGAATAAAGACAAAGGAGAACAAGAGAGTTCTGCCCCTCCCAAGGGAGAGCCCAGACCTCGGGCTGCATGCACTGCGCCCACCTCCCTGGAGAAGAATAAACTGGAGAAGGGCGTTCTGCGAAACTGCGGCAGCAAAGGTTGAGATGGGAACAAATTGACCAGCTGGCCAGGGACAGCCCCCTCCGTCGCTGCCTTGGCGGCTGCCTCAGCCCTCTCAGCCCATCCTGCCCACCTCCGGTGGCTAAGCTGTCAGAGAAATTGCTTTGCGACCTGGAGCAACAGAGGCTGCCCTCAGGCCAATCTGCGGAAAAGATGGGAGCTAAACCCCCAGCTCCCGAGCGGCAGGCTCCATACCCCCGCCAACACCCCGACGCCCCCGCACCCTACCGCAACCCCGGGGAAATATGACCCGAAGAAGTGTGACCTGGGAACGAGGGGCAGCAGAGGCCGCCCCCACGTCAGGCCTGCAGAGAGATGGGAGCTTATCCTCCAGCTCTCCAGGGGCAGCCCCTGTCCTCTCCACCTCCTGATCTCACCGCGCCCACCTTCCAGGAGCAATCAGACCAGGTGTGGGGTGTCAGGCGAATCTTGCGCCAGAGAGGACGTCCCCAGGCCAGGTCAGGGGAGAGGAGAAGAAGTGGCCCCATTAGGCGGGGCAGCCGGCCGTCGCAACTGCCTCTGCCCCTCGACCACATCGGGCCCGTCTCCCAGGAGCAAGCTGACCTGGAGACGGGCATCCGGCTTCTTGGGCAGCAGAGGACGCCCCCAGGATTGGTCACGGGGAAGAGGAGAGCAAATTGACAGGCTCCGCGCTGCAGGTCTTCTACCCCCGCCATCGCCACCCCCGCACCTTAAAGGCACCGCCCAGGGCGCCCCTCCCCCAGCAGGCTGAGTGGGACAGGTGCGTCTGGTGACCTGGGGCAGGAGAGGCCACTCCCACACCAGGCCATCGGGGAGACGGGAGCCAATCCACCAGCTACCAAAGGCAGCCCCTACCCCCGCAGCAGCCACCACTCTTGCCCATGACCTCACAGTGGCCTTCTCTAGGGAGCAGGCTGACCTGGAGATGGACGTCCGACGAACTTGGGACAACAGGGACCGCCCCCAGGGCAAACCATGGGGGGAAGTGGGAGCAAATGGACAAGTTCCATGGGAAAACCTGCCGCTGCTGCCACCACCCCCAAAGTACCAAGTCCAACTCCCGGGGTCAGGCCGACTAGGATACACGCGTCTCATAACACAGGGCAACAGCGACCGCCCCCAGGACAAGACGCGGGGAAGATGGGAGCAAATGGTCCGCTCCCCCGCTGCAGGCCCCCGACCACCGCCACCCCTGCACCCTGACTACCCTGCCTCCCGCCCCCAGCAGGCAAAGTGGGACAGGGGTGTCCCGGGACCTGGAGCAGCAGAGGCCGCCTTCAGGCCACGCGGTGCAGACATGGAGCTAATCCACAATCTCCTCCGGGGCAGCCTCCCTATGCCTGCAGCCACCACCTTACCAGCCCCCTGACCGCACTGCACCCATCTCCCAGGAGCAAGCTCACCTGGAGTCGGACCTCAGGCAAATCTCCGGCGGCAGACGTCGCCCCCAAGCCAGGCCGTGGGGGAGAGAAGAAATGGAGCAACTCCCTGGAACACATCCCCTGCCCCTGCCGCCTCCGCCGCCGCCTCCCAGGAGCAAGTTCATCTGGAGACCCGCGTCCCGCCTCTAGGGCAGCAGAAGCCGCCCCTGGCTCCGCCTCCGGGGAGAGCGGAGCGAATTGATCGGCTCCCCCGCGGCAGCCTCCCTCCCCCCGTGGGTCCCGCACCTTAACGGCCCCGCCCCCACTCCGCACTCAGCAAGCTGAGTGGGACAGGAGTGTCCGGCGACCTGGGGAAGAAGAGGCCGCTCCCAGGCCCAGCAGCCGGGACAAGGCAGCTATTCCACCCGTTCACCAGGGGTAGACCCGCTCCGCCCCTCTGCCGCTGCCACCGCCCTCTGACCTAACCGCCCCACCTACCAGGAGCAAGCTTACCTGGAGTGCAACATTTGGTGAATCTCCGGCGGCCAAGCCCCACCCCAGGCCAGGCTGCAGGGAAGAGAAGAAATCGATCGGCTTGCCCGGGCAGCCTCCCAACCGCCACCGCCGCCGCCGCCGCCCAAAAGCATTGCAATAGCCTACCGGGGTCAGGCTGACTGCAAGGATGTGCACTTGCCTTCTTATCCTGGCCAGGTCCCTGAGCACCTCCCTGCATCCCTACACTCCCTGCACCTCTGCACCCCTGCTACTCTCTGCAATTCTGCATCCCTCCTCCCCCACATCCCCTGAAATGCCTGCGCCCTCCACAGCCCCTGCACCCCTGTCACCAGTTACACTTTTGCGCTGCTTACACTCCTGCACCCCTGCATGTCCCACACACCACCTCTTGGGCCTTTGGCAGAGCCTCTGCTGTTAGACCAATGCACAGTGACTCACTCTTTGCCAGTATATGATGCATCAGTGGACGTCAGGGGTTGCCTGCAGGAAGGTACATGTTCCCGGTCACTAGCCTGGGCCACTAGGGTGATCTCTGTGAGGTCACCCAGGACGGGTTCAGAGATGCTGTTCTCTGGGAAGAGAGGAGTTGAAACCGGTCTTGAGGGCAGAGCTGTGCTCACCAGGCCGTCCACGCTTCATGTTTTACACAGGGCTTCGGAGAAGTGAAATGGATCCGGCCAAGTAATACCGGCCTGCTGTGAGCCCACCTCAGTCCTGGGCTCTGAGTCAGACCGACTGGCTCCCTCAATCAGGGCCCAGTTTGGGCACCTGAATGGTCCCTTTGAGGCATCCCAACAGTTCTCAGGATGAAGTCTGGCTGCTTCCACCCCATGGCCCTCCCTCCTACTGTGCTGGCCTCAGGAAGGTTCCTTATATGGGGAAGAAGGCAGCCCACACCCTACCCCACCCCTCACCTTTCTCTAACCCAGGCTGGTGCTCTCTCTGCCCCTCAGAGTCTGGGAAGCCATCCCTCTTCAGTTATGTCCCTTCTGAGATGGACTTGCTTCCACTCAATTCTAGGCGAGGATGCACCATGGAATGCACTGGGTAAGAGAACCAAAATAAATAATTTCTTCTGTGAGGTTGTCTGTTTATCTGCTGGGGCTGGGCTGTGTGTAGTTTGCTACAGCTATTGGTGTGAGAGGCTAAAACAGCCTGTGTGTCCTTGTTTTCATCTCCCCGCTGTCTTTGGGTTTTCCCTAGACACTCCTGAGACATTTACTTCTGTTAGTATTATTCCTGTTATTACACACGGGCCCTACTGACATGGAGGTAAGGTGTTGGGGGAGCGGGACAGAGCAGGGCATCTGCAGTCCTGTGATTAGTTCTCATTGAGCCTGTGCCCTGAGCTGTGACCTCCACAAGTGTGTCTCTTTCCCCCCACCCCAATTTGGGTGACACAGAAGGGATTTCCCTTCTCCCAGGTTGGTTAGGCTCTGGTAAAATAATTTCTCATTAAAAAAACAAACAAAAAACAACTTCCCCCAATGAAACAGAATGTTCTGGGTGTATTTCAATACAGTTATTTTCTCCTCTCCAGGCAGGAAGCATGAGGAGTTATCCTCTGACCTTCATTCTGAGAACAGGACACGGTCCTGGATGTAAAATACATGAAAAAGAGCATGGGGCCCCTCTGACTGGCCCCCTGGAGTTGTCACACTCTGATTTCCCCACACTGAGCCTCCTGCTGGCCTCAGGGACCTGTTAAATCTGCCTGCCCCCGGGGTTCTTACAAAAGCAGGTTCTGCCTTGGGAGCTGTGACTCTCCAAGCCTGCCCGCTGTTCCCTTTGCAACCTCTCTGGGTTGGAAGCAGCTTTCCCCCTCAGTCTTCTGGGATCTAAGAAGAGCAGTGGGTTTGCAGCTCCCTCAGATTTGGTGTTATTTTCAGGACAGGAGGAAGAACTTCTGAGCTCCACACGAGCTGGACCAGAGGCTGGAATCCTCCCTTCCTCTGCCACCGTGCAATCAGTGGCTGTGGTTCTAGCCGAGTTTCTGAAGATGTGGACTTAAACACACATATCCCAGCCCTCACAGGAGCACACAGTCCCATAAATCCCCCTAGTTTCCACTGGTAACTATGGAGCCGATGGGGACACGGGTTTCGGGACCACAGAGGCCTGACTGCACGACTTGCTCCGTGGCCTATTTACGTGGTTGCTCCGGGCCTTGTCTGAAGTGGCTTGCTTACCACACCTGGTACGTGGGAAACACAAAATAAGTACTAGAACCTTCACTTTTTCTCCCTCCAGGGCCTTCAAACGTAGAAAGTAATAAGTGAACTCAGACAGCCTAGTCACCACAATGAGGTCCGTCCAGCCTGGCTCTCCTGAGTGATGGGCACTGACTTGCACCTTAACTCAGAACAGTAGGGGAACTGCCTTCCTCTAACTGGGCCTCTCCCCACACCAGGCACGCCCGCAGCTCAGACGGGGCCAGCTCCCCAACTGAGGTGTGTGCTGGTGGCTTCAGTGTGACCTGGCCCTGCCGGGACATGAACCTGCAGTGAGTGAGGTGGAGGGTCGGGTGGAGGGGGGTCCCTTCTGGGGTGGCAGGGGGCCCGGTAGCACCCCTCCCAGCCTGGTGCCTGGGGCTCCCTAACACCTCCTACAGCTCCTGGGTTGGCTCCGGTCCTGGCCACTTCACACACCCTCCCAGTATCTTTTAATTATGTCCCTTTTCTGCTTTTATCAGCGAGAAGTGGCTTCTGTTGCTTGTTCAGTGAAACAGTACATCGGGAAACCAGACTACTTCTAACATCAGTAAAATACCAACCTCGGTCAGCTCGCCGGGCAGACCGTGCAGCACAAAGGCCTGAACAGGGCTGTGCGAACGGCTTACATGAAGGGTCCTCAGCATCTGTCTTCAGAGATACAGAAGCTGATGGTTCAGGTAAAACCTCAGGGTGGGATTGAGGAATCCAAAGCTGGTTGGTTTCAAAGGCTAATTGGTCAGACCAGACCCCTGAGCTGTGGTCAGAAGCCTGGCTCACCGTCACGCAGACTCAGCGCCCTAAGTGCCGGGTGGGGCCGGTGCTGTT
Organism: Vicugna pacos; assembly: GCF_048564905.1. Classification (NCBI taxonomy): domain Eukaryota; kingdom Metazoa; phylum Chordata; class Mammalia; order Artiodactyla; family Camelidae; genus Vicugna; species Vicugna pacos. The sequence continues at coordinate 413,358 of NW_027328798.1, forward strand.
CCCTTTGTAGGCTCTCGTTGGGGATTCAGTGTAGCCCCTTAAATACAGCAGAAATTCCAGCCCCATTAGCCCCCAACCTGAGTGTTCCATGACACAAATCCCGGGAGTGTTTAATTTTCATCTTTGTTTAGGAGGATGAAGGTGGTTCAAGAGAAGACATAAATTCACACTTAGTGACACAAGGTCACAGCCAGTACTTCCTCCACGGAGAGCTATGTGCTCCCACAGTGGTGGCTGGGGGCTCGGCAGAGACCCTCTGCTGGTCCCAGAAGGACTCGCTCCTCTGGCCACAACTCATGGGTTGGACAGCAGATCCAGAGGGTGACAGAGCATCTTTCCTGGGAATTTGGAACTGACACATAGAAATCAAGTTCACTCATCTGGAGTTTGGCGGAGGGGAGGGGCGGTGGTTGGAAATCAAATGAAACCAGAGCATGAGAGACACTTAGAAGTGAAAGAGCGAGAGACAGAGAGACTGAGCTTGTGAGAGCAAATAGTCAGAAAGAAGGCAAACAATCAGGGGACAGAGGAATTCCAGCTCCTGACTGTCTAGTCTGTCCCAGCCCATCAATGACCCCGTGAGATGTTTAATAACATTCCAGTTTTGCAGATTAGGAAACAGGCTGAAAGAGGTGGGGGCTGGGTTTGGGTGCACAGTTAATTCAATTGCCACTGGACCCCACACTTCCCATTGCCTGAAGGCACCCTAATCCTCACTGGGACCCCTGTGGTCCCCTGACAGCCCAGCACCCTGATCAAAGGGACCCTGCGGGAGTGGGAACCCCTCTTGAGTGTGGAGAGTTCCCTGCCCCGAGATGCCATGCATCAGCAAGCTCCCGCTCACCCCAGGTTAACATCAGCCCAGCTGTACAGTCTCCCAACCCGCTTCCCTCCCTGCCAGGCACCCCCAACCTTACCACCGAGTGTACTGCAGGAATTCAGGCACAGGGATGCCCAAATCAACACGAGCCCACCGGCTATAGAAACAGCAGACTCCCAGCCCCACCTGGGTTGCGAGGGGACAGAAGGTGTCCTCAACTTTCATGTGTCTAAAACAATCTTCTTCAGCTGGAGGTTCTAGAGAAAAATAAAAGGTCCAAAACATAGTTCGGTGAGGAATTCCTCCAAGGACCTGACTCCAGTGTCTACAACCATGTGTACCTACCCCCGGAATTGGGGTGAAGGTGGATTATTGATCAGCATAACCCCTGGTGGCCCAGCTCCTTGGCTTGGCTGCCCAGAGGGGGCTGGGGGAATGGGTAAGGCCAGGGCACTCAGGAAAAGCACAGAGGACCTGACCTCTCCCTTCTGCACTCGTAAACCTTTCTCCAAATCTCAAGGCATTGGACAGAGATCCGCCACAATAATGAGATGCTCCCATCTCTTCACTCACTCCTGTCGGTTCACTTACATGCTGAGCATCCACTGGGTCCCAGGACAAGACACATAGAATGGCTGATGGGACAGGCTTGGTCCTTCCCCCTGGAACCTGTTCAATCTGATCAAAGAATGATCACTCATAAAGAGTTTCTCAAAATTATACAGAGACCAAAGACCAACTGCAGAGTGAACCAAATTTAAAAATATATATGAAGATCCCCCAGTCTCCCCGCCTAAGGTTAACAGCATAAAGCAAAAAATTCTTGCCTTTAATCACCAGGGAAGTTGTCACCCCCTCTCAGGTGGAAAGGAGAGTTATTCTTTGAGCACGTCACAGAAGTGCTCCATCGGATTGGACCAGGGCATCTACATTCATTCAGCAAATGTGTATAAGCTCCTACTACATACGGGAATCTCCTAACTAGACCGTTCCCAAGGCTCTTGGGCTTTATCAGTCAACAAAATAGACATGACTCCCCATCACTGGGGGCTCAGAATTTTAGCAGAGGAAACAGGCATCATGTTGGGGTAGCAAGAGTTTGGATAAATTTTTAAAAAAGAGTGATATGAGCAAACTCGGGTGATGGCGGTGGGGTGGGAGGCAGGCAGGAGAGAATAAGGCAATCCTGGCAGATCTCACGGAGTAATGAACTTGAAGCAGAATAGATCCGGAGGAAGAAGGAAGAGCCGGAGCCATAGGCCCCCAGAGTGAAGGGGAGAGTGTGGGCAGAGAGGCAGAGCACGCCGGGTCCTGAGGCCTTTGTGACGACTTTGGCTCCTAATGACATGGTGACCCGTTTAGTGAGTTTTGAGGGGAGGGGTGATGTAGTCCAACTTATGCTTTTGTGTTTGTGTTTTTTGGGGGGAAGTAATTTATTTATTTTAATGAATGTGCTGGTGATTGAACCCAGGATCTCAAGCATGCTAAGCATGCGCCCTACCACTGAGCAACACCCACCACCCCCAATGTATGTTTTTACAGGCTCCCTCTGACTCTGTGTGGATGAGAGATTGTAGGAAAGCAAAGATGGAAACAGAAGGCTATTGGTATCCAGGAAAGGCTGAAGGTGGCTCTTAGGAGGGCGGGGAGCAGAGAGCAGGTATTTAATTAAGACAGAATATCCAGAATTTTCTAACAAGCTGGATTTGCTGTCTGTGAGTGTAAAAGAAAGAGAGAGAAAGGACATGGTTCCAACATCTGGGCCTGGACAATGGGAGGGATGTCCTCTCCGGATGGGAAAGGGGATGGGAAAAGGTGGGGCTGAGCAGGTGGAAAGGGGCTGGTATCAGCTCAGTTCTTCAATGTCATGGTTAAGGGGTGTGTTACATATTGCCACAGAAGTGCCTAATAGGTAGAGGAATCTGTTTTCTTTTTCTTTTTAACATTTAAAAAATATAATTAAACATATTAATTGTATTATGTGAATGATTTGGGAATTTTGTTTCATGCCAAGTTATATGTTATATATAGCCAAATGGAGCATATATCAAAAAGGGGAGAAATGAGGGCTTTCACATAAACTGACTGTCCGTAACGTAGGTAAAATTTCAATAAAACCAGTCTTCAGGGCAAAAACCTCATCTCGGTGTTACATAAAAATAAATGAAAAACGACTATGTTGATGTACCATTATTTCATGTTACATAATAGCCCCAAACTAACAGTGTTTAACTATGAGGCTTGTAGAAATACTATTCGCTTTATTCACATAAATACAGAAGTGCAGAAATGTTCTAAGGTAGAATTAGCATCTTAGTGGAAATAATACATATTTGAGCATTTTACATGATATATATGTACTGATTCAAAATTTGGAAAAGTAATTTCATAGTAGAACATATGTATGAATGTGAAAGCAAGATGAATGAAAGGAAAAGAATGTGATGTGAGTCTCAGGGATAAAGGCTCAGATGGAAAGGGGAAATCAGGGAATTTTGGAGAAATCGAGAAATTGATGGCATGCCAATTTCCAAGGCTGGGTTGCTTCCACCAAAGGAATAGCATAGAGAGAGAGAGGAGAGGCCCAGGAACCCACCCTGGGGAACACCCACAGTATATGTTTGGAAAAAACAGGAGACATTGGCAAAGGACCAGCCAGCAGGCCAAAAGCAGAAACAGACAGAGAGATGGGCTGGAGGTTGAGTGAAGCAGGAACACGGGGTAGGAGGGATGGAAGAGCTGGGTCAAATGCTGCCGAGGGGCCAAGCATGATGAGGAGTCAAAATTGACCACTATATTTAGCAACATGGGGTCACTGAAGGCCTTGACAAGGCAGTTTCCATAGAGCGAGGGATCAGGCGAAAAGCCAGAATGGGTGTAAAAGGGGATGGCTCAAGAGAAGATGCAGACAGTGAGTTTAAACAACTCCTTAAAGATTTGCTGCAAAGACACAGGGTGGCAATTGGTGGGGGTGAATAAGGGTCAAGGAGTGCTGTTGGTTTAAGAGGATGGACGTTTATATACTGATGGTGCCAACTAGCAGGAGAACAAAATAGATGAGGCAGTGAAAGAGAGGATGGTTTTGGGAGTGACAACCCAGAGAAGATGGGAGGGATGGGGCCTCGGGGACTTTTGGAGGAACTGGCTTTCGATGCCACTTTTAATAAGCGGTGGGGCACCGAGAGTGAGGTCACAGGCATCAGAAGGCGAGCGGATGTGCTGGGAGTTGCTTGTGAAATTTCTCTTCTGTTGGCTTGTTTGCTTGTTCAAAGTAGAAAACTAACTTTACCAGCTGAGGAACAAGGAGGAAGAAAGAGTTACTGGAGCCATGATCAGAAGAAAAGAAAGAGCCTTCCAGGGAGAATGGGACAGTAAAAAGGGCAGGGGGAGGCGGGGGAGTGCGCTCCCAGAAAGTTACATTTTCTCTTTGACGTCCCCAAAAGTGTGATGTGTTATTACCCTTCCTGCTGTCTACAAAATAAAAATTAATTATGGTTCAGAGGAAATGCTATTTCATTCTAACAGGCTGCCTGTTTCTCATGAATGGTCATCTTAAACTGCAAATATTACAAACAATGTTGAAAAGATGAACCTGTGTACCTAAAATCCCCTATTTTCTATTAATCTGTTTACTACTTAGTTCCCCTATCAATAACACATAACAAATACTGCCATGATGGAGGTACATCGATGCTTAAAAGGAAATGAGATCTGTATCCTTTTGCTAAATTCCATGGCTTCCTTAATATGCAGTTCCACTTGGAATTTAGGAATGTCTGGTATAAGAAGTGAGAAACAGTTTGAGAAAATCCCGGCTCAGAATTATACATCACAACCACATCTCACAAGTATATACAGCCGTAAAAAAGTTTAAAAGCAAAACTCCGTAACTACTCTTAAAGACCTTTGCAAACCTGGGCCTGACAAGATGTTTCCAAACTGGAAAGGAACTCCAATCTCTTGCCTGGTACCGGACCAGAGGCTGGCCAGCCTTTTCTGTAAAAGCGAGAGAGTTAATATTTTCAGTTTTGCAGATCATTTTGTTGTAACCATGCAGGTAGGCAATAAGAAAGCTAAGAGCACTGGGAGATAGGAAACAAACGGGCATGCCCACACTCTCCCTTCCACTCAGGGCAGCTTCTCTGTGGTGGGGAGCTTTGCCACAATCACTTGCTTCTTTTTTCCATTGGTTTCTTTGTTTCCACCTTACTGCTCGAGCTCAGAACTTCAGGTGGGCCTGGTCCTTCAGCACCCATGCAGAGAAGGCTGAGCGGGGTTGGGAACCCCACCTGATGGAGAAGAGAGATTACTGGGAGGGACATTGTGGAGGCCACCATGACACGAGACAATCACACCTTCCGGGGTGAAAGGGAACGAAGACAAGGGAAGGACACAGTAGTGGGACCCCTAGGTCGCCTGCCAGGCTTGTTCTCCCTCCACGGCAACCATGGGGGCCTGGGGGGTGTTGGGCTTCAGCTACGGTGATTAGGATGAAGGGACTCAATATAAAGGACCCTCCAACTCCTCACTAGGTTCCAAACGCAGCCCCTCTAATTCCACCCTCTGAGTTTCTGGAACTCTGCTGGAAGAATACATGAGCAGGCCAGAACCAGAGCCCAAGCCAAACATGACAGGGGCTCGTGGGGCTGTAACCCCATGCTCAGTGGTCGGGGACTCCTTGCAAATCTGCAGAAATCCCTGTTCCACCTCATTCCTGGGAGAAACCCCAGATCTCCTCCTGCTCTGTCTGTTCTTCTCTTGAGGCTATTGTCCTGGAGGGATGCTGAGTCCTTGAACCTGGTCCTCCAAACGTACATAAGCAGCCTGTTCAATAAAACAAATTATGCACTTTTTCACATTTGCCAGTTTTTTGATTCCAGAAAGGCTGTGGGACTCATTCTCACAGTCTCCTGTGCCCCCACCACATGGTGGCCCTCTGCTCATGTAAACACGATTTCCCACAACTGCACCCTGCCTCCCAGCTTGTCAGAGGGGAGTGTCCCACAAAGACACAGGTGTTTGTGAGGATCCTGTCCCCCAGCAGAAAGCCTGCTCCTGGAGCCACGGACAGGGATCTGGCCTCCTAAGCCGCTCAGCTCTAATTCAAAGCCTAAAGTGGAGGCCCCGAACATTGCTGAATGACTTTCTGAATCACCTGGACTGGAGGGGACTGATTTTCTTTCCAGGAATGGAGGTAGCGCAGCCTCCATTTTCAGGGCTGACCTTGACGATGGATCTAGTTCCCCCGACTGCACCGCAGGAAGGAGTGGCCCTTCCATCCCACAGGTTGGAGACACAACCCAAGGGAGTACTGAAGCAGTGCATTGCTGCCAGGTCCAGCATCCCTGCAGAGTGGCCTCTGCCCTTGAATGACCCCCTTCCCAGGGCCTTTCTTGCCCGGACACCACCACACCCCAGGCTGTGCCAGAGCTCTGGGGCTCTGCGTGTCCAGGGCACACAGGTGGCACCTGAGCCAGGTGTCCCCTGGGCCTCAAGGGAGAGAGGTCTGCTTCTGCATCAGGGGAAGGTGACCCCACAAGGCTGGCAGGACACTCTCAATATGGACCTCCAGGAGCCCTGGGAGCAGTTTCCCTGCAGGTGTTAAGAGCCATCATCAGGAGGGCAGGCCCCTCTTTGTGCAGACCATCCAGCAGTGCTGGGCCCACGTGCTGACCTCAGAAATCTACATGCCCCCAGGATACCCCAGGCAACCTCACAACTTCGTCACTTGGTGACCTGGGTACCACGAGCTCCTTGGCCATCCCATGAGGGTGGTCCTTGCAGGCATGGTCTCCAGGTTCTCCCGTTGAGAAATCCCCCTGGGTTTCTGTGGTCACAGAGCAGACACCAGAAGATTCTAGTCCTGCAGTGACCCCCACAGCAGTCAGCTCCCCTGTGCATGTCCAGGGACAAATGACAGCAATTTATTGCCCGGTACCATGATGAACAAGGGGGTGGGATTCCATACTAAGTTCAGGATCCTGGTAACTCACTCTGCACCCCAAAAAGCTTCCATGAGAAATGTGTGTATTGGGATGTCTGTGCCCCTAGAAGAGCTGTTCCTGAGGGTTCCTGGGACCCTCCAGCCCCTCTCAAGGTTCTCAGATCCTGGGTCTAAATTTCTATCTGCCTCTTTTGGTGTACGGCCACCTGTGTCTCGTGGTCATGGGTCACTTTATTGCATGACTTGGCATGTTCTTAGTGCTCGTCCTCCACCCCTGCACTAGACTCCCAAGATGTTCCCACTGACCCTTGGCTCCCTGGGTGGCTCAGGGGGCCCTAATTCTGCACCCTTCACTCTCCTCCTCTACCCCCACCTCTGGGGCCACCCCTAGGTGGACTTGGAGGTGTTTGTAAATGAGTCTTACACAAGGACATGTCTGGACAAAGCAGGACCCCACCCCCGGAAAACTCACCTGCTCCCTTCTCAGAAGAGGACCCCACAGCCCCACATTGCCTCCCAGGGGTCTACTCAGGACACAGTCCCCCAGTTCTGGGCAAGGTGTCTCCCTGGAATCCTTGCTTCCAGGAAGAGTCTCTCTGTCCTTCTTCAGAGTTTAGAGGTGTTCCCATGTCCCTGACCACCAAGATGCCCAGCACAGTCCCTTCAGTGACCTGGAGAGACAAGTAACTTATGTGGCCACAGGTCTCACAGGACACACCTGCTGGGACCCCAGGCTAAAGGGCTGTCCTTCTGCCTTCTCAGGTGTGGCTCCCGTGGTAACTTTTTGCAGGGGGCCCAAACGGGGAGTGTGGCCCAAAGCAGTTCATGGGGCTCTCTGGGCAGGGAAGACTTGGGCCAGGTGGCCTTGCCTGGTTTCCCTGCTGGGCCACTCTGAAAACCCCCGCTCCTCTGGCTGTGGCTGGAGGCCCCTCAAACCTCAGGGCGGGGCTCTTTCTCTCAGCCTCCACTGACTCCAAAGCCACGCTGGTGCTGGCGAGGGGAAAGAGCTTTCTTGCCTTCTTTTGGCCAAGTTGCCACAGGTGGATGCTGCGGGGAGCTGGAGAGAGAGGTAGCACTTGCTCAGATGTGAGTGGTTAAGCAATTTGACACCCTGTCAACTAGCCTTAAACATTGGAATGAGGTCTTTCCCAGTAAAGCTGGAAGTTACTTTCAGTAACTTGTCTAAAGATTTCTTTTTTTTTTCCACTTAAAGACTCATAAAACCTCTCCCAGGTCATTCCTGGTATGGACCATTATCCAGGGATCAATCAGGAAATGCAGGAGGAGAGGGGTGGGGGTGGGGGAGAGGGGAGGTTAGATCAGAGCCCACGGAGAGGAGATGCCCCTCCCAGGAGCCTCACACTGGGCAGTGGCTTCTGGCATCCAGCTCTCCTGTTCTCAGGCCCATTCCATCTGCGGGGTTTTCCAAAAACATAATGGTGGAAGGGCCATGGAGGACACCTAGAACTTCCAGAATAGACAGGGGGAGCAGAGTTACCATGCTGGCCCTGGGTTTGGAGACAGACCTGCAGTGGAGACCACAGGCTTCTGAGAAGCCAGTTTCGAAATAAAGGCAGTATGCACTGGAATACCCGGCTCGAGAGAGTGCTTCATCATAGACATGTAATTTACATAGTTCTCACCACTAAATTCTGTGTTCCCAACACGCTACATGAATGACGGCTTCAACACACATTCATCTCTGAGATGTGAAAAAGTGTAGAGCCGCTCTTTCATCCTGCATAATGGGCATGGCTACACTTAAGAACACTTACCAAGATTTCTCAGCAAGAGCCAATTTCGAAATAAAGGCAGTTTGTGCAGGAAAACCCTGTTGGAGTGAGGGCTTCCCCATACACATGTAAGTTATAGAGTTCCCCTCACCATGAAACGCTGTTCCCAACATGCTACATGCATGAAGGCTTCGACACACATTCAGTTCTAAGCTGTTAGCATGTGGAGAGCCGCTCTTTCATTCAGCACAAAAGGCATGGTTACACCCAGGAAGATTTACCCAGATTTCTCAGCTGCTTCCTTCAGCCAGATTCAAAATAAAGGCAGTTTGTGCTGGGAAAGCCTGTTGGAGCGTGTTCAGAGCTGTTTCGGGCTCTGTCCCAGCTGGAGGGTGCAAAGCCCAACCTCCAGAAAGAGGGACCAGGACCCCACCCGCCAGGTGGTGTTGCCTTTGTAGGGGAACAGTGATCTTTGGGTAAGATATATTGCGGCTCTCTCTAAAAACTGCTTTGACTTAAGTTTGCATCCTAGTCACCAGTTCCAGGACAACAGAAAAGGCATACCCTACATCCCTTTGCACTCAACTCTTCCCAAAAGAGCAAATATTTGTCCATGAAAATACCAGCTGCTCTTCTAAGGCCCACTAAATACCCAGCAGTGTGGGCGGTGCACTCTTGATCAGGGACAGGTGGAGAGGGAACAGCGGTCCTCCAGCAGGCTTGGCCTGGTGTGGCAGCTGCGCTGTGGGTGCGTGGTGGGGAGGGAATGCAGGGAATCCTGTTTGAGGGGCCTCTGTGCACGCCTGCATTATAGTCTGAGGTTTCATACAAAGGCTCCAGGCATCCTAACTGGTCAGATACAGCCCCCACCCTTGGGCTGGAACCACCAGGAGATAAGTACCTGTAACAGGGACGGTGCCTGGTGTGGGGAGAGGTCATGGGACCCTCCGGGGGCAGGGGCGGTGGTGCTGGGGAAGGCAGGGGATGCAGTGAAGGGTGGAGGGAGCAGGGTCCTTTGCTTGGGGGTGCGAGTTCTTTGGGAGACCACAGGGAATGGCACACATCATCCCCACCCTATACCCCAAATTCCTAGCCCCGCCAACACAGGGGCTGCTCTGCACCCTCTCAACGTGGCTCTCCTGTAAGACCGCACCCAACCAGGCATCTGGCACCCTGCCCTACCTCCCCTCTTGGGACAGATCCCGTCTTCTTGGAAACTGCCTAGCAGCGCGTATTCAAGGCCGGCAGCCGGCCTGGCGGATCTGCACTTCAGGTGCCCTACCTGGCCAGCCGTGCCTGCCTGGGCTCAGTCCTCTATCTTGCCCACCGGTAGCCTGGGTCCACTTCCGGTGCAAGCGGAGGCCGCGGAGCCCAGGCTGAGCCCCGCACACAGACAGGTGAGGGTGCCCCCGCCCCGCTGCCCCGCCGCCCCGCCCACTGTTGGCAGCATTGCCCCAGCCTCCGGCCGGTGCCACCTGAAGCTGAGGACCTCCGCGCGGCCCCGCCCGCCCCGGCCCCACCCAGCTGCCCCATAAGCCTCCCCCCACCCCCGTCCTGGCCGCGCCCTTGCTCCCATTGGCTCCGAAAGTTCTGCTCTCGCACGTCTAGCCTCGGGAGGACGCAGACGCAAGCGCTAGGGGAGGGCCCCGCGGCGTTGCCATGGATAAAGACGCCGCGCTCCTCGCGGGCTGGCGTGCGCTTCTGGGGCAGGCAGCGGGCTCCGGAAGTGTGCAGCTGCCCGGGACCATGGCGGTGTTTGCTGCTGGGGATGGCGGCTTGCTTGGCCGGGCCACTAGTTCTGGCCGCGTCAGTCGGCGGCCGACATCCTTTCTGGGGCGGCGTCTCACTGACGGTAAACGTACGGCAGCGCCGTTGGCGGGGCCAGTGGACATGGACCGGGGTGGGATCCGGGTTGGTGTGGCGGCCGGGGAGGGCTGTGGTGCCGGGGAGCGGGTTGGGGCGGGGGGGACAGGGCTGGGGCACAGCCTCCGGCTTTCCTCCCCCTCGGGCTCTGGGGCTTGGAGCGCGACTCCGGGTAGCCCTGCGTGGCCGCGGCCTCCCAGAACCCCTGGGAAGGGCAGGTGGAGGACCCGTCTTTTATGAAGCGGGGCCTTACCCGCGTTTTGAAGAGCCCCAGAATCAGATGTTGGAATAGGGTGGTTTATCAGCCTTGTATATCAGCAGGGAAATTTCAGTTCCATCCAGATGTTGGCTCCTTCGCTAAAACTCAGGAATAAGACAAGGGTCAGTGTCAATTAGCAGTTATCTAGGGCTTGACTCAAAATAGACTGTGCGGGGTGTAGAGATGGTAAATGGGCCCTCCCTTTCAAGGTTGGTAGTCTTCTGGGATTAGAGGCCTCAGTTGAGGATTACATCCTCATCTGCAGTAATGGAGGTTGTGGGAAACATTAACACAGAGAAGGGAGGGGTGTTGCTGCGGTAACTCATTAAAGAAGCCAGGACACTTGCCTGGCTCTTGTGTAGGAGAGTCTCGCCTAGGGTAGGGCAGCAGTTATCAAAGTGAGTCCGAGGCCCCTGAGATGCAAGACTATTTTCGTAGGAACGCCGGGAAGTCACCTGCCTTTTGCACACTCTTGCACTCCCGAGTTTCCTGTGGGGTTTTCCAGGGAAAACCTAGTCTGTGATATCACAAAACAGGTAATGTAGAGGCAGATAGAATTAAGCTCTCACCAGTCCAAAAGAGATTCTCAGAAATTAAAATCACTGCTATTCCTCTCATTAATGATTTTTGTTTAGAAAAATATACTTATTTTTTGCTTAAGAGTATTAATGGTATCATGTAGTAGGTTGTTATTATTTTTAAGTGAACTCATAAGCATTTTTTAAAGTTCTTATTTAACTTCTAACACAGGAACTATTGATAGATTTAACCCACATAAACAGCAGCCTTTTGAAGTCCTCAGTATTTAAGAGTGTACAGGGGTCTTTAGGCCAAGAAGTTTGAGATTCCCTGGAGAACGGGTGCTCAGGTACTAGTCAGGTGCTTAGCGTTGATAGACAGATGCCAAGATGTCTTCTACATGTGCTCCCGGACTCGAAATAATTGGCCACACAGAGATCGGTGGGCAGTGCCTCCACTATACAAACCAGAAGCTGCTGAACGTGTCTTGAGTCTAGGCCATGTGCTGTGCAGAGATTCCCATTGTATCTGTTCTATCTAAGCCGGGATTCCTGTGCAGAGACCTGGCTCTGAAGACCCGCTCTCCTTTGCTCCCTGCCAGGTACCTTCTGTGTTATGTCAACCCTCCGGAGGGCTTCAGCCTCCGTAGGGGCGTCTGTATCCACATCGCCTTCCTCCTGAAGACCCTGCTGAAAATGGAAGAGTCGGTGCTGGTGATACCCCCTTGGGGCCGCCTCTACCATTAGCAGAGCCTGGACATCCACCAGGTCCGGATTCCCTGGTCTGACTTTTTTGATCTCTCAAGTCTCAACAGAAACATCCCTGACAATGAGTACGAACAGTTCATTGCAGGTGAGATGGTGATCGTTTAACTGGGGCCAGACGGTTTTTGTTCTGGTTCCGATGTGAACATCGGGCCGTCTTGCTTCGGGTTTGTCAGTCTGCTTAGGGGCCGTGCTCATGTTTCCTGCACTGCAGGTGAATTTGGTCTTTCCACAGTTTTTCTCAGGAAATATATCTGAAGTGTATGAGCTCTGTGTTCCCTCCCCTCTGAAAACCCTGGCCTTCTGGTGAGATGGAGCGGTGACAAGGAGGCCACTGCCACAGAGGCCTTGTCCCAGCAGGACTCGCTCCCTGGGCAGTAAGGGCCATTCTTACCTGAAGGAAAACACGATGTATGTGTACCATGGGCCACGTGCTGGAGAAGGTATGTAACCTCTCATTCAGTATAATTTGGTCCTGCTCAAGCTTCCCATTTTACTTTTTGTAGGAGGTAAGATTTGAAGATTTTCTTTGAATACAGCTATTTAGAGCTTATCTTTTTTTTTAATTGAAATGTGGTTGATTTACAATGTTTAGTTAGTTTCAGATATACAGCTGTTTTGTTAGTTTCAGGTATACAGCATAGTGATTCAGTTGTACATATACATAGTCTATTCTTTTTCAGGTTCTTTTCCATTATAGGTTGCAAGATACTGAACATTTTCCCCTGTGTTCTACAGTGAATCCTTGCTGTTTGTCTGTTTTACATATAGTAGTTTGTAATTGTTAATCCCAAACTCCTAAGTTTGTTTCCTAAGTCTGTGAGTCTGTTTTTGTTTTGTAAATAAGTTTATTTGTATCTTTTTTAAAAATTCCACATATAAGTGGTATCATATGTTACTTGTCTTTCTCTGTCTGAGTTATTTCACTTTAGTGTGATAATCTCCAAGTCCATCCATGTTGCTGTAAATGGCATTATTTCCTTCTTTGTTACAACTGAGTAATATTCTTTTATATCTAAATACTACATCTTTATCCAGTCATTTGTCAGTGGGCGTTTAGGTTGCTTCTATGTCTTGGTCATTGAAAACAATGCTGCTGTGAACATTGGGGTGCAGGTATATTTTGAAATTAAGGTGCCCTCTGGATATATGCCCAGGAGTGGGATTGCTGGATCAAATGATGTCTTTTTTTAGTCTTTTGAGGTATCTCCATATTGTTTTCCACATTGGCTTCACCAAACTACATTCCCAGCAATAATGTAGGAGGGTTCCCTTTTCTCCAAGCCTCTCCAGCATCTATGGTGAGTGGATGTTTGAATGGTGGCCATTCTGAGTAGTGTGAGATGATAACTTATTGTAGTTTTGATTTGCATTTCTAAGATAATTAGCGATATTGTGCCTTTTTTTCATATGCCTATTGGCCATTTGTATATCTTCATTGGAGAATTGCTTGTTTAGTTGTTCTGCCCATTTTTGGATTGGGTTGTTTATTTTTTTTTCTTATTAAGTTGTATGAACTATTTTTATAGTCTACAAGTTAAGCCATGTTCAGTCTCATCTTTTGCAAATATTTTCTCACATTCCATAGGTTGTCTTTTCATTTTGCTTATGGTTTCTATTGCTTTGAAATAGCTGATAGGTGTAACTAGGTCCCATTTGTTTATTTTGGCTTTTATTTTCTGTTGCTTGGGTGGATTGCCCTAGGAAAACACTGCTGAGATAGATGTCAAATAACGTTTTGCCTATGTTTTCTTCTGAGAGTTTTTTAGCGTCTTGTCTAATGTTTAAGTCTTTAAGCCATTTAGAGTTTGTTTCTTTTTTGGTTTTTTTTTTCAACTCTATTATATGCTTTCGATTTGTGATTACCCTATTTTTCAAGTATATCAACCCATTATCATATCTATTTCCTTTAGACTGATAATCACGTAGGCTCCAACACATCCTAAGAATAATGAGAAAAAGGAAAAAGAAAGAGAAAAAATCTATCTTTTCTTGCTACCCGTCTCCCTTTCCCACCTTTTTGTATTTTGATATACTTTTTCTTTTTTACATCTTCATGTTTATTGTCTTGTAACTCGTTATTTCATTTCCAATGATGGTTTTCCCATTTCTATAGCATCCTGCTTCCTTTCTGTTTAGAGTAGAACCTTTTAATGTCTCTGTTTGGTTCCATAATGCTGAATTATCTCCCTAACCCCCTCCACCCTGAGCCTCTGAATACTCAGTACAGGGAAGCCAAACCATCCTAGCCTTCATCAGTCTTGGGATGCAATCTTCAGAGTGGGAAAGAAGAATCATTGAAAAATAATATTCTGTTTGTTGCTTTCTACCCTTGCCCAGAGAGTGAGAATCACCTCTGAAGGCGGAGGAAGAAAGATGGGGGCATGGGGCACAAAGTCTTTTCTCCTTTTGCTACTGAAAAAATGATTTCTTTTGTAATTAGTGATGATGCCCTTTAAATTGGTAAGATCGAGATTCCACAGCTTCAGCGCCTGTGAATAACCAGCTGGGAGAAAGCTCTCCAGGGCCCCTGCAGTGGGAAAGGCAGCCCCTCTGAGCACCTGTTGTCCTGTATTCTTCCGGCCTCCACACAGTTTCGCTAGGCACTGTGCAGGACGATGCAGTTCCCCAAGGTGGAGGACTGGGAGACCCCTGCTTGGTGGCAAGCCACAGGAGCCCACACTTGAAGGACAAAATGAAGAGTAGTGGGGCGGGCATAGGAACAGAGGATGGTTGAGACCCAGGATAGTTTCCTGGAGGCCAGCAGGTGAGACTGGCGGGGCAGATGGGGCCCTGGTGCATGGGCAGTCCTTGAGGGATCTGAAGCAAAGATATGAACCAAGATACTGGATTCGTGTGGGGGTAAATCGCCCCCTGGAGGCCACGTGGCAGTGCAGCGAGCCCAGGAGGAGAGGGCATTTCCCCAAAGTTGGGTTGACAGATCACAACCAACTCACTGGGAACCGAGAGGTACAGAGATATTGTTAACTTTTTGTCCCTCTTCCTGGAAAAAAAATTGCTTCCTGTTGAATAGCCTGTGTAGTTAGTGAGAATTAAAGACATGAAGTAACATTTCCTCAAAAGTCATCCATTGTGCAGTTGTTAATAAGGGTCAAATGCAAACTTGAATAGATTAAATCAAACAGTCATCATCGTATTTTAAATCTTTTAAAATAAAAAATCTTGCTGTCTTTGTTCTTCATTTCAGGGTTCACTTGGTGATAATAGTAACAAAAGCAACAGCAAACCTTTAAAGAATTCTGTCCTGCTGTTCAAGGAACTCTGTGTTCATGACAAACAAATGAGGTGGCACTTTACAGGAAGGACAGTCATTAATCACACAGCTAGTAAATGGCAGGGGTGGGACTTGAACCCAAGCTGTCTGACCCCAGAGCCCCCTCTCAGGCCCTTCAGTGCAGCTCATCACTTGGTATGCCCAACAGAGGCCAGCATTAAAGAGCAGCATGACCTTGGCTGCTTGGCCTCTGTTTCTTCATCTGTAGAATGGGGGTGTGGGCAGTGAACTCTGTGAGCTCAGTGGTCACTTCCTCCAGCTCTGCTATTCTACTGCTTTGAGTTAATTTAAGAAGTATCCGAGCCCCTGAATGGCCCACCCATAGGCTGGCGCTTTGCTAGGCCGTGGGTTACGGAGAAAAATAAGATCAGCCTGCTTCTCCAAGGAGCCTGTGTCCCTCCACGGCAAACGGCTTTGAGGCCCAGGCTCCCTCGCTGGCAGTCGGGGACTGGGCAGGAATGTCTGATAGAAGATGGAGGCAGAGCCCTTCCGGGAACAGTGGTGGCCACAGAGCTATCAGGAGCGGGAGCATCTGTCCAGGCTGCTGAGAGGGGGGCCCTCATGAGGCCAGTAGCCCCCCCAAACTAAGCCCTCAGGACAAAGATCCAGCCATTCCTGCAGTGTCACAACAGAGCCAGTCCATCCTCATCACTGTGCCCCTGTGCTCCTTTGTCCTGGGGCCTCTCTTCCCCCTACACCCAGAAGACTCATCTCTCTCTCTTCTCTGAGTGTCCCCTCACTTCACCCATGGTCCCTGCTTCCTAGGCCACCATCTCTGGAGTTGACGATTTGCCCCCTCACACTCTCCGTTTGATCAGGAGCCTGGGTTGACCTCCTTGTGCTCACTTTCCCCCATGAGGTGATTTCTCCTCCTCTCTTGGGAACACCTGGAAAACCCAGTCCATTCCTAGCAGTGCCTGCCACCCTGGCCTCCCTGCTCATCTGCCTCAGTCAGGAGCAGCTGGACCACCAACTCTGTATTGCCTCACCGCCTACCATCAAGACGTCAATGTTGATTCTCCCTCCACCACCCAGTATGGTCATTGTAGGGTCTTCTTCTCCGTCAGCCTGAGCCAGACACCTCCCATTCACCCTGCCCCCGGGCTCATACCCGGGCGTGTCTCCACCCCAGGTCCAGCCTCTCTCCTTTATGTGCCCAACTCTAGCCATCCAGCTGCTTCTCCACCAGCCTCGTTGGCCCTCCTTCACCCTCACTGGGGCATCATGCACTGACTCCTCTGCTTTCCTACCTGTCCACGTTCCTCTTACTTCCACTTCCCCACCTTCCAGCTCTGCATCCACAGTCAGCACTCTCTTTATGACAAACAAAACCCCCTTGACCCTTGATCTTTTCATTTCCTCACCAGGATGACTTCCATCTCGGTTCACCCAGCTCTATTTGTTCTGAGCCTGCAGGCAGCAGGCTCTCCCAGCACAGATTTCTAAGACTACAAATCAATGCCCAGCATGTTGCCACTGCCAGGCAATCCTCCAGGATTTCTCTAGTGAGCACATTTCCCCACTTGCCACACAGTGGTGTCAACATTCTATGCTCTCTGCACACCTCTAAGCTTCCCTCTGTCTCTTCCCTGACTCCCAGCAGATGGCCTTGCCTCCTGCTTCAGAGAGAATGACATGTTACTTGAAGGGAACTCGCTCACCTGCAGCAAATCTGCTCACCTCACCTTTTATCTGTCCCTCTCCCACCTGGACTCTAGCTGTAGTTGTTCTTAATTTAGTGAGTTTAGTTGACATATATATACACAGTTAAAAGCTTAGCACACTATAGGCTACCTTCTTGGGCTTACTTTTTCAATTTAACATAGGGTGTATGATGCATCCACTTCGTTGCATGTACCTGCAGTTCATTTGTTTTAACTGATCTTAAATGTTGTGTGTGTGAAAGTAACACAAGGCAAGTGTAAGCCAGGATTCAGGATGCTGGTTGCTTCCTGTGAGAAGAGGCCTAGGGCAGGATAGGACACAGTATGTCACTGTCAATAGTCCTGTTCTGGTGCTGGGTGACAGGTTCACAACTGTTTCTTATAATATTAATTTTAATACATAAATACTTCTGACAGGCACCTAAGGTGAGAATGTGTCATGAGCCAAGATATACAATGGATAATATTACATCATTATTGTTATGTAATCTTGTTATAAAATATAATATTCATAATCCTACATTGTTATGTGTTATATATTATATAGATGCATGAATTATATATTATGTATATAAATAACTACATATGTATTATATACTATCTGATAATAAATAAACAGAACATAACATGCTAGTATATCTACTATTATGTATTATTTAATAAATAATATACTATATCCTGTTATATGACATGGCACCTAATCTTTAATCAAATAAAAATATGTCACTATATGTAATGGTAATTAATAAAATTAAATGAAAATGCCCGCAGCTTTTAACGCCAACACCGCTCCAGCTGTCACTGTCTATCTTCTTCCCTTTCATGGTCGAGGTCCTCACGGTGCTATCTGTTCCCCTTTTCATCTCGTTATCCTGAACCTTCCTCCCCCTCCCATCCCATGCTGCCTTCTTCCCCGTGGTCCCTCTAGTCACCAGCGGCCTCTGGGGCACTGATTTCAGGGCAGTGTCTCAGGCCCAAGCTCACCCGCCTGTCCTCCACCTCTGCCACTGCTGGTGGGGACGGGGCGGGGGGCAGAGTGCACCTGTTGTCCTGGAAGAGAATACAGCACAGACTCCGTGACCAGCAGGAGGTGTGGCCGGAACCTGCAGGACTGGGGGGAGAGCCAGACTGTCTGCATCCAGACCGGGGGCACTTGGAGTGTGAAGAAGCCCAGTCCTCACTGCCCCTGAAGTGAGGAAAACACCCTCAGGTGAGTTAAAGTGCTTATGACCTAGGTCTGTTGGCTGCAAAGGACAAAGGGGTCCCTAAGGGGAGGTTAGTTGATGTTCCAGGCCCCACAAAGGCCCTAAGGGCTGGCGGGGAAGCAGGCTGGACGCTCCACTGGACCCAGTGTCCCCTCGGGGGTGGGGCCTTCCGGAACAAGCAGAAAGCCCTCAGTCTCTGGGGGAACGCGGCAGTGTGGGAGCATCCCTGCAGTGAGTCAAGTGACGTCAGGGCCTGTGGGATCCGTTTTTATGGCCACATTGAGCCACAGCAGAAGCCACAGCAGGAGTGAATTCCTGTCTCTCCAGCTGACATCCTCGTGTCTGAGTGCCAGGCTTCAGACCCGATCCCCTGGGGTGCTAGGACAGTTATACACAGAGGCGGCTCGGGGAGGCCTCAAGAGGGCTGTACTGGCCTTGCTGTCGACATGATTACTCAAAGATCAAACAATCCATCGATGGGAAGAAAATAAGAACCATGGTCACATCTGGACCACAAGCTTAGATGTGGTATATGGGTGATATTTATCGACAATCTGGCGAGGATCTGGTCAAAGCTAGAGGCCAAGGCAGCAAACCGGTAGTGACACTAAGGAACATCGTGGTGCAGAGGCTGGATTGGGGGTCTGAAGTCTCCTCCCAGGAGGAGCCTCAGTGTTTGGGAGGTGGCTAATGTGCCTGCTTCATGTCACTAGCAAGTGATGCCACCTGCGGAAAATCAGCTATAATCCTGAGCCGGGTCAGCCCTGGGTGATGTGATAAAGGCTCCTACAAGAGGAGGCGCCAGACGGATAGTGAACCAACCAACAGGCTGATGAGT
This sequence comes from Vicugna pacos, assembly GCF_048564905.1. Taxonomy (NCBI): domain Eukaryota; kingdom Metazoa; phylum Chordata; class Mammalia; order Artiodactyla; family Camelidae; genus Vicugna; species Vicugna pacos. The sequence goes on from NW_027328798.1 coordinate 432,262, forward strand.
TTCTGGCCTGTGTTTATCGTGCTTTCGCAGCCAAGAATGAGGAGAGAGTTGAATGGTTCACCATGAAGATTTTAACAACTTAAGAGAGTTCCGTGTCTCACTGCATTTCAGTGTCACCCGGAGGAATTCAAGAGGTGTTTAGACCCAGAAGGGACTAACAGCCTCTTGGTTCCTCATCAACTTGACAAACCCACCAGCCCTCTATGGCCAGACCTTGGCAAGTGCCTTCCCTTGTTCTAACAAATCCCTTTCCACTCACGCCTGTGGTATGCTTTTATTTTTGTTTAATTAATGGGAATGAAGATACCTTACAGCCTCTTCAGACCTTTCCTTAGGCCTTCTTCTCTTAGACCCCGGCAAGGGGGCCCGCTGCCCTGGGTCCTGCACTGCAGAGGGTCCCTCTGGCCCTGACACTTCCTCTGGCCACGCCCTCCATGGGGTGGAGTCAGCAGGGCCAAGGGGGCAGGGTCATTGGCTCCATCCCATGCTCTAGAAGCCCAGGACCCCAGATGCCCTGTCTCAGCAGCCCCTGACCCATTCCTAGTGCCTGCACCGGCTCTCCCGGAAGCTCAGATTCCCAGGACTCACAGAGAGGCCAAAGGGCAGCTGTATGTATGGAGGGTATGAGCAGATCCCGAATGTGAGTTTTGAGTGTCCCCCTGTGAACATCCAAGGCCACTTGTGGCAAGGGATGGACCCAGCATTGGGAAGAAAAGGATCAGGCTAGTGGTCAGAGACTGGGAATCAGCTCTCCCCACACGCTCACTTTCTTTGCCGGACTCCCCTGTGTCTTGGAATTCTAAATTTGAACCTGGTCTTCCCCCTTATAATGAACGTATATTTGTAAAGGCAGGACTTTAGAACCTACTGCACTTAACATGTTTACATGTACAGGATGTGAGCTCCCAGGTATGCTCTGGCCTGCACTTCCAAAGGTCCAGAGCAGTTATGTTGGCTCTACTGAGACTGTAATTGGTAAAGACCATCTCCAGAGAGGAGAGCTCCTGCTTCACGCTCCAAAGTCAGGACCTTCTGAGTGGATAAAACAATGGACACTGTGACCCTCAATTGTAAATTGATTTAGAATAACGCCAAAGTGTGTAAGACGTGTGTGTGTGCACGCGCACACCTGGGGACGTGTGTTGTACATGACTGTGTGTTTGTGTGTGCTCACGTGCACCTGGGGATGTATGTGGTTCTGTATGTTATGTGTGTGTGTGCGCCTGAGGATGTGTGTGGTTGTGCGTATGTTATGGGTGTGTGGGTGGTACATGACTCCATGTGTGTGTGCCCGTGGGGATGTATGTGGACTAGAGCCAGTGTGTCTGCACGTGTGTTTGTGTGTACGTGCATGCATTACTTTTAATAGTAGAAGCTGTCCTTTAGAAATACGATGTAGTAAAAATTGTATGATGTCCTTTGCTGTATAAATCAAAATTAAAATTATCTTCAATCACCAGAAATTTAGTCCCCCTCAGATTCTGTTTTTTTTCCATATTGATTATGTCCTCATTTTACTGATGAGGAAACTGTAGCTTAGAGATGTTGACTGACTCAACCAAGGGCATGGAGCTCGTGCGCCCAGGGCCAGGACCCAGTCCAAGCCGCACTGCTCCAGAGGCCTGGAGCCCTGCTCATGATCATGCGTGGCCTCTTGGCGGGGGAACAGATTCTGATGGGCTGTGGCCAGCGTGCAGGCTGCCCGTGCCGGGGACTCGGGAAGCCGGGTGGAGAGTACCAGACAGCAGACAAGAGTGAAGGGCTGCTCAGAAGTCAGATAGTTTCCTAGGTCTTGGATGAGGAAGGAGGCTCACTGCTCATCCTTGATCCCTTTGCTGGTGGCCAAAAGGGACCAAGGCCCACGAGAGCACTTCTGGGAGCTGCCTGCCAACACCTGGAAAAGGACTGCTCAGGACTGGCTCTGCAGTAGGAGCAGAGGAAGGAAATGTCGCCTCCTGGTGGACATCCTTTGTGATGGCAGTAGGAGGCCTAGGAGCCTTGGTATCGAGGTGGCAAGGCAAGGTCCTAGTGGATGATCGTTTCCACGTGTCTTAAAAATCATTGCTTCATATATTTTATCCATTTTGTGGTTTATTTTAGGGTGGTAAATATGGTCAGTGTTACTCCATATTACCTAGATTAATTAATTTTTTTATTGTTAATTTTCTCTTCAGTGATTTGGAAGCTATATTGCCTCTTAAAGAAAATTCTCTCTAAATCTTTATAAATCATCTCTAAGTTCATAAATTTTTATGCAATTGGACCAGTATTCCTATAAGAGTCTCAAAAATGAAATAATCTATTAGATCCTGTTCCTCAATAATGATAAATTTAGCATATTTTACCTCTCTGTTGTTCTAAATTGTGTGTGTGTGTGTTTGTGTGCTCCAGTTACTACTTTTTAGACAGTTGCTTTAAGTTTGTTACATTAACAAAGAAAATATAGGTATATACATCTTGGATTTCATTGCTCACTACCACTATTTAATCCCATGTCTTTCCCACTTTTGAGTTATTTACTTATTGGGATTTCCCAATCAACTGGACACATGATTGACTAATTGTTTTTGAGTGGTGGACTTGGAACACTTACATATCTATATGCAGATTTATGTTCTCCTCGTCAACAATTCTCAGAGTGTTGTTGATGGCCCAAGCCTTGTTTTAAATTAAGGCATTGTTTTTCATCACCAAAAAAAAAAATTATTAATTTAAGGTGTTGTCTTTTTATGGCTGGCTAGTCTTTTATGGTGAATGGATATTAATAGAGATTTCCTTAACCTTCCTCCTTCTTTTTGCCATAACTCGAATTCATTGAGAAACATGTTTTTACCATTTCTCAGATGGGCTTCAACTTTGACTTCTGCTTTAAACCATCACCCCACTCTTTTTCTCCATGCTTATTCCTGAAAAAGTGAGCTCTCTATTGGTTTATAGGTGGTTCCCGTCAAAGATTTGTGACTCCCTGTCCAAAGTTCCAAAGGAAGAGAAAAGGAAAGATTCCTGTTTCTGGTGGTTACATTTTGTCAGGTTAGAGATCTAGTTATCCATGTGGCTGCAGTGGAATCTGCAATATCTTGGCTCAGAGTTTCCTTTTTCTGGCTTACTAGGGGAACCGCATTAGCTGGGGTCACGTCGCTGTGGCCGTTGTCAGGATCCTGGGACTGAGGCAGCCCCTTTGCCTCCTTGTTATTTTGATCTTGCAAACTGGGTCCCAGTTATGTGAACCCTGCACCTGGTGGCCAGGATCGCCCCACACGTGACGTGTACCCAGTTCCTTGGCGTCCCTCACTGCTGTCAGCTAGTTCCAGTAAGAGTACGTGATGGCTTCCACTACTGTCCTTCCTCCATCCTCTCCAGGCAGGCCCTCCTTTCCCACTAGTTGGCCCTAAACCTTCTCTCCTGCTCTACATACGCTGACGGAATTCCTCAGGGTTTCCAGCAGGTAGATGGGTCTCTTCTATGTTTGGACCCCTTCAGTGCTTGCAGTGAAAATATAGGATGTGGGAAGGAGGAGCTTGGGGATTCTCCATATCTAGGGCCTCCCTATCCAGCAGATTCAACTAACGGTGGATTGAAAATATTGTTGAAAAAACAGAAAGTTTCAAAAAGCAACACTTGAATTTGCCATACACTGGCAACTACTTACATAACATTCATGTTGTATTAGATACCATGAGTAATCTAGAGATAACTTAAAGTACACAGGAGGACACAGTGAAAGAGAAAGTGACAACAAATATATGTGTATACTCATGTATAACTGAAAACTTGTGCTGTATGCTGGAATTTGATACAACTTTGCAAAATGACTATAACTCAATAAAAAAAGTTTGTATATATATATAAAAGTAGATGGGGGGATGTACATGAGTCCCATGCAAGTCCTATGTCATTTTATACAAGAGGCGTCAGCATCCATGGATGTTGACTTCAGGGTGAGTCCTGGAACCAGTGCCCCATGGTTACCAAGGGATTACTGGAAGTCCAGGCTCCTTATCCCAGCCTGCCATGTCCCCACATGGTCTGACTCCTACCTGTACCACACTTCCCTTGTCACTCTCCTCCAGCCCTGGCAGACTGCCCTCTGATTCTTGAACAGGCCACACTCACTGCACTTCATGTCTGGCCCTTAGAAATACCCATTACTTTCTGAGCATGGCTCTGCTTTCACAAGATGGGCTGCATTGTCACTAGAGAAGTCAGTGTGGAGGTTCCTTTAAAAACTGAAAATGGACTTAACTCATGATCCAGCCTTCCCATTCCCGGGCATATGTCAGAAGAAAACTCTAATTCAAAAAGTCACATGCACCTCAATGCTCACAGCAGCAGTATTTATAATAGCCAGGACATGGCAACAACCCAAATGTCCATTGACAGGTGACTGGATAAAGAAGTAGTAGTATATTTATACAATGGAATACTACTCAGCCATGAAAAAACAAATAATGTCATTTGCAGCAACATGGATGGACGTAGAGATAGTCATTCTAAGTGAAGTAAACCAGAAAAAGAGAAAAATGCCATATGATATCACTTATATGTGGAATCAAAAAAAGAAACATATGAACTTAAATACAGAAGATAAACAGACCCACAGACATAGAGAAACAAACTTACGGTTCACAGGGAGAGAAGGAGATGGGAAGGGATAAATATGGGGATTCGAAAAGTGCCCCTCTTGGGGAGTGATGGAAATGTTAGCTATCTTGATCGTGGTTATGGTTTTCTGGGTGTAGACATTTATCAAGTTCACCAAGTAGTACATGTGAAATATGTGTATTTTATTGTACAGGTATCATAGCACAATAAACGTGCCCTTAAAAAAAAAACAGGAAAACACTGGCAGCATTTTGTCCTACGTTTTTATGTGTCTTAAGTGAGTGGGTCTTCAAGATTCTGGTCTGCCATATTTTCTGAACCAGAAGTGCCCTCCTTCCCTTTTCTTTGGTAAACTGTCAGTGGGTGGCATTTATTCCCGTGGCTTCAACTGCCCTCTGTCCAATGATTAACTGTCAAATCTTTTCCAGCATGGACATCTCAGTTCAGTCCCAGAAATATATTTCTAATTGACAAGTAGACATTCACATTTGGTTAGCACATAAAAATCTCAAGCTCTGTTTGTCTGGATTTACACTCGCCCAGAACTAGTTTTACTTTTTCAAACAATGGCATCACTGTCCCATCTCTTTTCTGTGCCAAACATCTGGGAGTTTTCCTTTACTCTTCCACTCCCTCACCCCCATCAGTACTACAATTCTATTCCTTAATGTCCCCCAACTAAGTCCCTGCTCCTCGCTCCCCACTGCATTAATTCCCACCCCTTTCTAGTCTCCCCAGTGCTGTACTTTAGAGTGAACAATCCACTTTGCTCACTTTTAATGACTAATCTGTGTCACTCTCCTCCTTAAAACCGCAAAGAATTCCACGCTGCGTGTGTGAGGAAGTCCACGCTCTCTGATTTAACGTCACACCTTCTCATCACCTCATTGCTGCTTTTTTTCAGCCTCAGCTTCCGTTAGTTCCTCACAGCCTCTAGCCTCACTGACGTTCCTTCCCTAAGTGCAAAGTGCTCTTAGACATGACCAGGGGTCTGCACGAGACACGCAAGCTGCTGAGAATCCCGTCCCCACCATGCACTCTCCTGGTCTACAGATTTGCTGGAATCCATCAGATGTCAGTGCAGAAAGCATTTCCTCTCTGACACCTTCCCTATCTTCTAGAACACAGCCCCAGGCAGTGCAAGAGCCCCTCTGAACATATAGTATATATGATGCAAAGTGACTCTTACCACATTGTTTTGAAAATCTATTTAAATTTGTATCTTCCACGACACACTGTGATCTCCTTGAGGGATGGGGGGCTGTATGGTATTTGTCTAGACAGCTAATGTCTGGCATAGACCCCGGGCCATCGGAAACAGTGTGCTGACTCATCAAGAAGACTTGTCGTCTTTGCGATGTACGAAAGACTACATGCTCTCTGATCTTACACCATCCGGCAAGGGTCAAAATAATTTCACATAGAACTACAGAGGCAAAATATGTGTATTCTTTTCCTCTTTGTGAGCCCGAGATCATAGGCATCCTGGAACGGAGGTGTCACTCAAAGCTGTCTGTCCCCTAGGCTGTTACGCCCAGCTTCAACATATTTTTTGAAGTTGTAGGGATACGTGTACATCACCCCGTCTTAGAGCAAATGGTGCTTCAGCCTGACCAAGTTTAATGTCCATATAAAAATCAGAAATCTTCCAAACTGAAGCCTGAAGAAACATTTCCCTTTTCTCCTTCCAGTCTGTGTGTCATCTGCACCCCACATCCCCACTGCTCATCTGCGTCAGGCCACGTTCTATCTAGAAACATTTCCGGTGGGACACTTGGACAAGAACTAATTACAGCAGTAATGAAACTGGTCCCATGAACGTAGGCTCTGCACAACAAGGATGTTTGACGGGAGGCCTCAGCCGCGGCCTGCAGGGTCTGTTCACGTTTTCTGCCTGGCTTCCCTGCAGATGTTGTGCAGAAAATGAAGCCTGCAGTTAAAGTCATAGAAGGCCCAAGAAATCCAGAATAAATGGAGTGAGATTAATCTCCTTGGGAATATTTTTGAAAACCATCCACTAATAAGAAGAAGAGATTTAAGAGGTACGTTTCAGACCAGATGATGTCCAACTGCAGGTGGGTCAGTTTTGTCATTGTTGCTCGCTAGTTGGCTTTCTGCTGCTTCTAACATGCCGCCTGTAAGAGAAGTGGCCTGAGTCGGCCCTCAGAGCAGAAAGGTGAGCTGGGCCTGGAGACAGCCAAGCTCCTCTGCTGTGTAGTGACCCGCTGAGAAGGAAGGGTTGGCCCAGAGCTTCCTCTGACTCTCTCCCTCAGTTATAAACTCTATGAAGGGAAAATGGAACAAAAATCTTAATTCAATATGGTATTGTCAAAGTATAAAAATAATTGTCTTTGGAGGGGATGGTATAGTTCAAGGGGTAGAGTACATGCTGGATTCAATTTGCGGTACCTCAATGTAAAAAAATAATAAAAAAAATCTTTAAAAAAAGAAAAATAACGAAGAAGAAAAGAGATCTCAAACAACCCCAGTTTAAAAAGAAAAAATTCCTTTAAAAATAGTAGTCAGCTAGGCCTTTTGCTAGACTAGGAGTTTGGGATTAACAGGTACACACTACTATGTATAAAATAAATAACCAACTCTCAGGTCCTTAATAAATTAGTTCAACCTGAATCCTTTTTCTTTTTTCCCCTAAGCAACCCGTGGAAGCCTCTGAAATTCTCATCTTATAAAAGAATTCATTTAAAGGTGGTTTGAAAGTTACTGGTTAAAACAGTTATTTGTGGTTCCATGAATATAGGTCTAGTAAGAAAGACAGACAGTAAACCAGTAAGCAAATAAATATATGATGTACTGCCAGGTACTAATAATTGCCACAAAGAAACATAAAGCATATTAGGAGAGAAAATGTTTGAATAGGAAATATGTGTGTGCTATTTTAAATAATCTGGTCAGATAAGTCCTCTCTGAGGGTAAATAATTTGAACAAAGTCCTGAATAAAGCAAAAGAATAAGCCACGTAGGTAACAGACAAGAAAAGCCTCCCAGGCCGGAAGAAGTGTAAGTACTAGACTTGGAGTTAGAAACGCAGCTGTCCTGGTGGGGACCATCGGGGCGGTGAAGATGGGCTGGAGCAGAACGGTGAGAGCTGAGGCTGCAGAGATCGGTGAGGGCCCGGATCACATAGGGCCTTGGTAGGGACTCTGGATATCCTTCTGAATACAATGGAAAATCACGAAAGTATTTTGCAATGCGGAACTACTTGATCTGATTCATACTTTAATAAGACCATTGTGGGTAACGTATGGGGAATAAGCAATGGAAGCAGGGCAAGGTAAGCTGATGGGAAGCCAGTGGGAAGAGTGCTGCTGACCTGGAGAGAGACACCGAGGTTGGACTGGGATGATGGCGGGAGACGGGCAGAAAGGGGGACACGTTTTAACAGTAACGGTCACAGGCCTTAATGCTCGAGTTGGACACAGACACAGAGTGGTACAGGGTGATGGGTGTGTGATATTTGGGGATGAGCCACAGTTTTTGTGCAGAGACCTGACAGGAGAATAAAGTGGGGACGTTGACGTCGGTAAGAAAGGTTGGTGGGTTTTGAATTCCCCCTAGAGTCGCGTCTGTTTCTCTGTACATGACGTCAGCAGAGCAGGGATGGGTGTTCCTACTTCTGCAGAGAATTGCGTGTCCTCCTCATCGACTAATTCGAGAGGCCGACCTGCCCATCCAATTGCAACATCTTGAATCTGCTTCTTTCTATCCAGGAGGAGATTTCCAACTAAGATGCCAATCAAAAATTCCCGTGTCCAGAGTTAGAGATTTGTGCCTTTGGGAGGGTCTCAGAGATGCCTCCACAGAGGCTCGGTGTGCTCTCTCTCCCTCAGAGAACACAGTTACCTTCAGTCCGCTGGGTCTCAGCAGAGAAGATTTCACAAATAGCCCCTCTCAGGCCCTGGGGACCAACCTCCCGCTTGGCCGAGCTCTGAAAATGAGCACGAGTTCCGGGCAAAGGGCCTTCTCCAGGGGGCCATCTGGCAGATTACATGAGGACAGTGTACAAAAGGGTGGGAGGGTTGATGGTATAAATGCATTTTAATTTTTGCTCTGAAACTGATTCTGTCCTTCCGTTTTGTTAAGCAAGTGTTCTTAGGCCAGACATGATTCTCCTTTTTTCTTTATATTTGATCATCCAAGAGGTTTAGATAGGGGATTTGTTTTAGGGTAAGAATCTTTAAAAAAAAAACCCTTGCAAATAGCGTCTTGTTAGGCATTTTGACAAGTGAATTCTCCAGGCAGTATTGAACCCCCTTGTTCCTCCAGGGGGTCTCCAAAGGTATGCATGTTCCAAATCTGACCCAAAACCAATGAGACTTTTCTTTTTTTTAAGAACTTCACCATGGACAAAAGATGTCACTAAAGAAGGTGAGAAAAGAGCAGGTCCCCATAATCCAGAGTCCCTCCCAAAGAGCCCACAGAAGTAAAGAGGAGATGAACGAGAGAAACGTTTTATTTATGCACACGCAGGAGCCAACCAGAAAAGTAACTACCATGTTAAATGGTGAAAGTTAAAGGCTTTTTTATCAACCTAACTTAATAGGGAAAAGGGAAAGGAGAGAATTGGCTTCCATGACAGCTTTTCTTCTGCATCTTTTGAATCTCAGTTATCTTCAGCTTAAAGAGGTTTTGTATTAACCGTGGGTTCCATCTGACTTTCCATTCCTCAAACTTTGTTCTTCTTTTTCAAGATTCACTCATGTATTCTGACCTCCTGGATTTTCCACGTGAATTTTAGATTGATTGTCAATTCCTGCAAAATACCACCTGGGATTTGGGTAGGCATTCTTTGAATCCTTAGATCTATTCGTGGACCTTTGTCATCTTAGTAGAATGAAGCCTCTGCTCCATGAATATGGGATTATTCTCTTTGAATATAGGTCTTAATTTCTCTCAACACACTCTCTCATCTATTGTAGTCTTCAGTGTCCAAGTCGGGTACTTCTTGCTCACCTGTATTGGATGCTGATTCAGAAGAGACACGACCTCCTGGAGAACCTCTGCTTCCACTGAGCTGACATGGAACTGAGTCCTGAGAAGGCTTTAAATTCTTTTAAAAATAGGATTAATGTACTTTAATTACTCCATAGATGAGTAATGAATGGGTCACATTAGCATAGGATTTTAATCCTTTTAGAATTAGTAGAGTAATACAGACACAGTACAAAAAATTGAAATATTGCCTAAAAAAGAAGTGATTTGTAATTCCCACCCACAGCGGTGTCTGTCATGAATGATTTGGTGCTTATGACTCAGTCTCTGTGTCTCTCAGTATGTCTCTCTCCATCTCTGTCTCTCACACACTCACAATCAGGTCAATTTCCATCTATATTGATTTCACACACATGTGGTCGTGCAGATGGGACCCTGGATGCAGAGAGTGGGTCTGCATACTTCCACCCTGAGGCCTCCCTTGACATTGGGTTGAGACCAGGCACCCACTTTTCCAACTGAACAGCATTCATTCATCCACATGAACCAGAACGAATGGACCCCATCCCCTCTCCATCAATATTAGTGTTGCCTTAATTCCGACTGTTTCAACCAGTGCTGTGATGGACACCCTTGAAAAGGCATCTTTGAATAGGTGTGTAAGGATTTTATTGGGATGAACTGTAAGTATCAGATCTTCTGGGGAAGAGATGCATCTGTGGCCCTTTGATGCGTCCTGCACCCTGTTCTCCTGAAGAGGAGTGTCCCTTCACTCTTCCCTCCAGGGGATCTGCTGGAGCCTCTGCCTGCTTACATTGTCACCAGGGCTGGTTGTCACCTGACTAAAGAACTGCCAGTGTGATGGTGACCGATGCTGTCTCTGCAGTGTTTCTCTCTGCCTCTGTTCTCACCTGAGAGGTCAAACATCTCTAACACACACTGGCCACCTGCATTGCCTCTCATTGGAACTGCCCATGCCTGTTCTGTTTCTGTTTAGAACACTGAGTTTCAAAAGGATTTTGGACTACAGGGATGGGAAAAATTTCTCCAACCTTTGGTTATGAGGAATGAATTTTCCAGGTTGTGGTTTGCCTTTCAAGCAATTTTTCTGGGCTTTTACTAATTTTTTTGATTCGTTTTGTTTTGTTTTTGCCACAGGAAGAGCTAAGCATCTCCCTTGTGTCTTCTGGCTGTGGTGTCACAGGGGGAACAGCAGTGTCTACCCTGAGATTATGCACAGAGTTACCAAAAGGGCTTCATTTTGTGCATCACATCTTTAATCCCCCTGGATATCCCCTGAAAATAATAAAAATGCTGTTTCAAGTGAAAACAAACAAAAATCCTCAGCCCCAGGTGAAAACATGTGGGCAGGAAGGAAAAAATCCTTTTTTAAAATTTCATTGGCAGGGAACAACCAGTAGAGGTAAAGACACGCAAAGAGAAAGAGGACTTGGGGTTGTCAGGGGCTGGGTGAGGAGGGAGGGGAGTGCATGCTCTGGATCCAAGGTTTCACTTTGAGGAAAGAAATAGTGTGAAACTAGATGGTAGTGATGGTCGCACAACATTGTGAATACCCCTAATGCTCCTGAATTGCATAATTTAAAAGGGGAAAAGTCTATATTTTATTACATGAAACTCTAAAAAGAAAAATAAAGGATGTCATAAATGATGTGAAACAAGCAAAGGAAACTAAAGAAAATGAAACAAAAACATCTCCAGCGGAAGGGACGTCAAGTTTGTGGGGGGACTGACGGTGGGATTTTGGAAAACATTTTGGAGAAGAAGGTGTGGGTGGGTGCAGAGGGGGCTCTACCCCAGGTGGTGGTGATGCCTGAACTGGTTCTCCATTGCCCAGCAGTCCAGCTGCAGATGCAGGTTCAGGAAGAGCTGCAGGAGCGGCAGGAGGTAGCTCGAGGTCTCCTGCAGGATCCAGTTCGTCCCATTTTTGGTCTCTGAAATCTTCCCCTGCCCCTGCCTCCTCTGTAACTATTGGAAGTGGAGAGAGTTTTAAGTCTTGTGGAAGATCTCATGCTGTGAGAGAGGAAAATTTTACGCACCTGCCTCCCTTTCCATGTGCCTCTACAAGGACAGAAATCTTCCCAGAGCTTTCCAGACAGCTCCCACCCAGAAAGTGCCCACAGGATGTGTTCTGTGACTGAATTTTTCCAGACAGGTGGTCTGAGGCCATTCTTTTTTCTGGTCCCAACAGTAGCCTCTAGGGACACCTCCCTGTGTGGCCCAGCCTTTGCCCCACCCTCACCTACACACATACACCAGCCCTGCCTTTTTGACCTTTGGTCTCTGCTTCGGGGGCTCCTGGTCCTCCACCTGACTTGCAGCGAGGTGGGCACGGTGCTCCAGGTCAGACCAGGGTGTGCTGAGCTACCCGTCAGCCCCGGGTAGGTCCCTGGGAGAGCCCTGGGTGATGTCTGGGTCGGAGGCCTGCCCCACTGATTTGTGGGCCATGGTGGTGGGGACCCCTCCATATCCAGACCCACCAGGAGTCTGCGCTGGCCCTCAGAAGAGTGACACACCAGCCCTTCACTTGGGGAGGGGGCGTTGGTGTTCTTATTCATCAGCTTCTTTTCAATATGTGGTATCTGGCTCTGCAATGATAGTGACCAGCAGCTGACCCAGCATGGAAGTCTCAGAGTCCTTCCCGGCCAGGAACACTCCTGATTCCTTAGACTCTACCCTCTGCTGCTAGATCAGACCAGAACCTTTTTCAGCTCAGACATCCGGGAGGGAAAATACATACCCAGAGAGCATGGGCTCCACCTCGGGCAGCAGGACCCTTCCCAGCCTCTCCACATCTCAGCCAGCCAGCTTTGTCCTGGGCTGTCTATGTGACTGGGCCCCCCAGGCCTCTGTCCTTCTCTTTCTTGAGGCAGATACCCATCCCCAACTTGACTGCTCCACCTCCACCAGGCAGGATGGGGCCGTGTGGCTACCTGGATGGGATCTGAGTGGTGGCCCAGCCTGGAGGGGCCTGCCCTGGGCCTCCCTGTGTTACCTTTGGGTCTCTCTGTCCAAAAGGCCAGAGGTGCCTTGGGTGAGACCTGACCCAGTGCCGGCAGCGTTGGTAGAGACCCTCGCTGCGGGCTTTCTGGGGCCTGCGGCCTCAGGATAATGGAATGCAGCAGAACATGCCTCTGTCTCCAACCAGGTGAGCTGAGTAGGGACTTCTCTACAGAGTGGGTGCCTGGTGACTTCGGTTCCAAGTTCTGTTGGGCTCTATTGCCAGGGAAGTGAGGTCACTTCCTGGGGTCCACTTCTCCAAGCTTCCTCCTGACACAAAGCTCCTCAAGGGCCTTTCTGGGCTTCCAATCTCTCATTTCTCACTCCATGCCATGTCCACACACAGTGACACCAACTCAGGCACCCCCCATAGCCCTGGGGAGGCCTGGATGCAACCAGTGCCGCAGCTCTGAAGACACAGCTGGGTTCAGACCTGGCTCCCCCTAGTCAGCAGTGTTATCATCCTGGACAAGCCATGTGCCTCTCAGGGCCTCCCCAATCCCCCATCAGCACAGTGGGGATCATTCTGGCCCCTGCTTCCTAGAGAACCCATCCTGTCTCTAGACCTAGAAACACCTATTGCTTCTGTCACCCCCACGGGCTGGCATCACAGGGAGATCGTGCACAGACTCAGCAAAGGAAGGACCCCACAGAGGGCTGGCAGAGTTCAAAGCACACCCCACACAGGCCGGGGTCTGCCCTGGGGTCTGGAGAAAGTCACTTTCCTTGCTGCTTGCTTCCCCGCTCCCAGTCGTGAGACTGAAATTAAATACAACTCTGACATCGTCCGCTCTGGCATACAACCTCCTAGGTCATTCTGTCATGTTGAAATACAGGCCCAGTGTCCCATCTCGGCCTCTGTGGTGGGCTGCCCCACAATGGATTCCTATTTTTTGCCTTCTGTTCCCACACCCTTGTGGGATCCCCACACCCTCCCCTGGAGGGTGGATCGACTTTGGGACCAGGTTCTGACACATAGACTGACTTGTGAAAATGTATGTGAGTTCCACTCATTACCAGCTCCAGTGTTCTTTCTCTCTGTCTCTGTCTCTCAGTGCCTCTCTGAGTTGTCTCTCTCTCTGTTTCTCTGTCTCCCCGTGCTTCTCTGTGTTTCAGTCTGTCTGTCTGTTTTCCTGTATGTATGTGTGTATATATTTATGTGTATATGTGTGTATTTATGTGTGTGTATTGTACGGGTCCAGGGCAGGTCACTTCTGAAAATCCCTTGATGACATATTGATTATTTTGAATTCATGTTACTGAAGAAACATTATCTTTGAAAATTGTGCAAGCACTTTGGTGGGATCTTCTCTAAGGCTCAGCACTGCTAGGGAAGGGATGCACCTGTGGCACTTTGATGTATCCTACACCTTGTTCTGCTGGAGAGGAGCGTCCATTTGCTCTTCCTTCCAGGGTACCTCCTGGGGCCTCTGCCTGCTCACATTGTCACCAGGGCTGGTTGTCACCGGGCTAAAGACCTGCCAGGGTGATGGTGGCCAATGCTGTCTCTGCAGTCTGTCTGTCTGCCTGTGTCCTCACCTGAGAGGTCGAGCATCTCCAGCACAAACCGGCCACCTGCACTGCCTCTCGTTGGAACTGACTCTGTGTGTTTTGTTTCTTTTCAGAACACTGGGCTTCAAGAGCTTTTTGGACCACAGGGATGTGAAGCTTTTTTCCGACCTTGGGTCATGAGGAAAGGTTTTTCCAGGCTGTGGTTTGTCTTTCCAGCTGTCTTTCTTGGCCTTTGTTTTCTGCTTTTGTTTGGTTTGATTTTGCCACAAGAAGAGCTAAGCATCTCCCTTCTGGCTCTGATTTCACACTTAGAACAGCAGTGCCTACCCCGAGATTATACACAGAGTTACTAAAAGGGCTTCATATGGTACGTCTCATCTTTAATCCATCTGGACTTTCCTCTCAAAATACAAAAATGCTAATTCACGTGAAAAAAAAATAATTCACCCGTCCCTACTTAAGATATGTGGGCAGACAAACCAAAAAAAAGCCACCTTTTATACGATTTCATTGATAGGGAACCTCCAGGATAGGTAAAGACATAGAGAGAGAAAGGGGATTAGGGCTTGTCATGGGCTGGGGGAGGTAAGACGTGGGGTGCTCTTTGTATACAAGCTTTTACTTTGAGGAAGGAAATAGTCTGAAACAAGTGGTGCTGGTCTCACAGCACTGTGAATGCAATTAATGCTCCTTAAAATTGCACAATTTAAAATGGAAAAAGGCTAAACTTTATTCTTATATACTTAAAACAAAAATAGAATATAGTATAATAGAAAAGAAAAAATCTGACTCCATAGAAGATCTGTCCTTTTGGCTTTAACCCTTTGCCCTCTTTTCTAGGCTTAGTTTTACTAGCTCTGCACCTTTGTAAAACAATGTTGCCTTTAGCCTTAAATATACAGGAGAGCCTACTTTCAAGGCTCTGATTTTTAAGGATATTAACACTTTTGCACTTATATAAAGACAACAGGTTGTAGAATAGAAAACTACTTTTGTTTTGTTAGAGGACTTACAGAGGCCTGGTCTACATAAACAGCTGTAAACCAAGATAATGGCGGACTAATATCTTGGAGAACCATCTTCCACATGTCAACTTCAGGCTCTTATTCTGCTAAAAAGTGGAGGGGCTGTGGTTGGTTGTTGCAAACTTGTTGGTGTAGAAATTCCTTGTTCTTGGAATCCTTTGCAGCTGTCCACGTGGGTCAGATCATGGTGTTTCTGCAAAACCTGCAACAAAACTAACTTTTTCTATTCTGCAACTTGTTATCTTTATAGGAGTGCAAAGTGTTAATATCCTTAAAGCTCAGACTTTTGAGAATAGGCTCTCCTGTTTATTTCAGGCTAAAGGCAACCCTGTTTTACAAAAAGTGCAGAGCTAGCAAGTCTAAGCCTAGAAAACACTACAGAGGGTTAAAGAAAAGGAACAGATCCAATATGGAGTCAGATTTGTTCTTCTCTATTACAGTGACTTTTGGTGAGAGCTAAGTGGATGATTCCTGGGTGGGTCCTCCACTGTCCCAGGCTGGATTTCAGGCAGGATCCTTGCCAGATTCACCATGATTTTGGACCTAATCTACCGCAGAGAAACTGACAATTATTGGATTAAAATTACCTTTCAAAATCCCTTCAATTGCCTGTAAACTATACCACAGCAGGGGATGTCTCATTGGCCAGTCAACTGCCAGTCTCCCCTGATGCAAGGGACAAGCGTCGCGGTGAGATCCATGGTGGCCTGGCCAGTGCACCTTCCTACTTTGCTCTAAAGCTTTGGATTCCTCACTTTGACACTTTAAAAACTCCCTTTCCT
Organism: Vicugna pacos; assembly: GCF_048564905.1. Lineage (NCBI taxonomy): Eukaryota > Metazoa > Chordata > Mammalia > Artiodactyla > Camelidae > Vicugna > Vicugna pacos. The sequence goes on from NW_027328798.1 coordinate 448,151, forward strand.
CTTCCCTCTGGCCTGGTGTGAATGAACAAGGTCCCTGCACCCACCTGTGCTGAGTCCATGCCATGCACACAGCCCCATGCACACAGCCCACCATCTGCTGTGTAACCCTGGGATCAAGTGCAAACTCTGAACTCCCCCACACCAAAGGTCCGCGTGCCCAGTGCCTCCGCCCTAGGGGTCCAGATCACCATCAGTACCATCAACCACCCAAAGCCCAAGGCCAGTGGCTGGCAGCCTGGGATCAACCTGACCCATCGTGTCAGTTGAGGCACAGGCTGCGGGGATCAGGGTGCCAAGGCGGGAATTGGAACCACCTTCAGCCCAGCCTGCCTCACCCTGTAGTCTCAGACATTAACTATGAAGGTGCACACTAGGCTCGATCCCCCACTGGTGGCAGTAGTCATCATTACTGGAGCACGGATTTCCCCACCCCAACCACAGGGTGAGGGGTGAGTGAGTGAGCTCAGAGTAGGGGTGCACTCAGATTGAAGGGGATCCCATGGTGTGGGGGTACAGGTTGAGAGGTGTGGGGCCCGATCAGAGTGGAAATGACCTGGCTGAGAGGTGAGGGGGATAATTTCAGGTTGTTGGGTGTCCTGTGTTGAGGCATGAGGGGTAAGCTTGTGGGTGTAGGGGCCATAGGTTAGGACCTAGCAGGATGGAGTGTCAGGGCAGGGACAATGGTGTGAGGAGAAGGAGCCCTGTCTTCAAGGTCTGGTGGGAGACTGGGCCTGGCCAGTGGTGGGAGGGTAGTAACAGGGAGGGGAAGTTGATCAGGGGAAGTGGGGCTGGGTGGGTGAGGCCTAGCCTAGGGCAGTCGTGGTTCTAGTTCTGTGCCAGGACCCAGTCGGTGGCTGGGTGAAGGCTCTGGGGATGGAGACCCAGCGGGACAAGCAGGAGGGGCCCCACCTGGCTCCTCCCGGCCCCAGCGGCCAGGGCCGGTAAAGCAGGAGACCCACCCGAGCAGTTTGCGCTGCGGGCGGGAGGAGGAGGGGCGCGCACGCGCAGACGGACAGACGCGCGGACGCCGGAACCCACCCAGAACGCATGGAAGCTGGCGGCAGCCGGTTGCTCCTGGACCAGCTCCTGGAAGAGGAACACGGCCTGGGGCCTGGGCCGCCGCTTGCCCGCGGCTCGGCTGCCGCTGCCGGGCAGTTAAGAGGGCGCTGGTAGGGGCGCGCTTCTCGGGGACCCGGCGGGTGACGCCTGTGCTGTGCAGCTGAGGATGCGCCCAGGGAGGGGTGCGGAGGTGAGGTCCCGGCCGCGCGTCCCGTTAGGACCCAGAGGCGGGTCCCAGCCGCCGCTGTGGTTCGTGGTAACCCCGGTATTAGTAGTTCCTGAACACCGCGTTTTTGCCGCCGCTTCTACCCGGGTTTAGGAGAGCAGGTACAGCCCCGGGAGTTGGGAGGGCGCGTGGACGGTTCCAGAGCATCTCCGACTGGCCCTCAGACGATGGCCTGCTCCTGGCAGGCGGGTGCGGTGCGGTCGCGGGGCCTCGGATGGAATGGGGACTGCCCCATGAGAGCCCCTGGATTTGCTCCCATCTTACCCGCGGCCTGACCTTGGGGGCGGCCTCTAAAGACCCAGGTTAGTGGGACTCAGGTTACAGGTCAGTCTGCTCCTGGGAGATGGGCTCGGTGCGATCAGTGTGCTGGGATGGCTGCAGCAGCAGCGGGAAATTGTTGCAACCCCCGCTCTCACAGGGCAGCCCCAATCCCGCCATAGCAGCCGCCACCTTTCCCTGACAGCACAGCACCCGCCTTCCAGGAGCAGGCTGACCTGTAACCTGAGTTCCACGAACCTGAGGCAGCAGAGGCCAAGCTCAGGCCATGCGCTGGGGAGTTTGAAGCAAATCCAAGGGCTCCCATGGGCAGACCCCATAACCCGCCACTGCCTTTGACCACAACGTGCCCTCCTCCCGAGAGCAGGCTGACCTGCGGACCGTGCCTGGAGCAGCAGAGGCCGAGCCCTTGACAGGCCGTGGGGGAGATGGGGGCAAATCTACCAGCTTGCCAGGTCGCTGCCCATCTCCCTGCCGCTGCCCCATGTTCGTGGACCACTTGTTTTCAAGTCAGTGGTTTCCTGAGAGGCAGGCGTGGTGCAGTCAGGTGGCGGGGGCTGCAGGGAGGGGTGCTGCCCCAAGGGGAGCAGGTGGACTTGCTCCCATCTCCCCTAGGGCCAGACCTGGGGACGGCCTCTGCTGCCCCAGGTTTGCAGGACGCATGTCATGTCCGCCTGTCCCTGGAAGGAAAGCTCAGTGTACTCGGGGCAGCCTCAGTGGCTGACAAGGATTTTAGAAGTCGGCTCTAGCCCAGCATAACTAACTCTCCTTTCTTCTCTTGCTTCCTCAGTTGGTGGCTGTATCGGCTTTTCCATTACAGGTTATTGCTAGATAATGAACATAGGTTTCTGTGCTATATAGAAGAAACTTAACTTAAAATCTCTTTTTATATATAGTGGCTGACATTTGTAAATCTCGAACTCCCAAATTTATCCCTTCCTATCCCCTTTCCCTGGTAACCTTGACTGTTTACTAAGTCTGCAAGTCTGTTTCTGTTCTGTAGATGAGTTCACAGTGTCTTTTTCTCTCTTTTTTTACATTGCACATATGAGTGGTATCATTTGGTATTTTTCTGTTTCTGGCTGCTTTCACTTAGAATGATGATCTCTAGCTCCATCCATGTTGCTGCAAATGGTTTTATTTTGTCCTATTCATGGTAGAGTAGTATTCCAGTGTATAAATATGCCACAACTTCTTTATCCAGTCATCTGTTGCTACATTTAGCTTTCCTCCATGTCTCGGCTATTGTATACAGTGGTGCTGTGAATACTGGTGTGCAGGTATCTTTTCACATTGGAGTTCTTTCCAGTTATATACCCAGATGTGGGATTGCTGGGTCATAGGGTAAGTCTACTTTTAGTTTTTTCAGGGATTTCCATGCTTTCCATAATGACTACACCAAACTAGATTCCCACCAGCAGTGTAAGAGGGTACCCTTCACTCTACAGCCTCTCTAGCATTTATCATTCATGAACTTCTGAGCGATGGCCATTCTGACTGATGGGAGCTGATACTTCATTATAGTTTTGATTTGAATTTCTCAGTTTATTAGTGATATCGAGCATTCTTTCATGTGCCTATTGGCCATTTGTGTCTTCATTGGAGAAATGCTTCTTTAGGTCTTCTGCCTATTTTAAGATTGAGTTGTTTGTTTTTTTGTTATTAAGTTCTATGAGCTGCTTATATATTCTGAAAATTAAGCCTCTGTTAGTTGTATCATTTGCAAATATTTTCTCCCATTCGTAGTTTGTTGTTTCCTTTTGTTTTACTTATGGTTGTCTTTGCTGTGAAGAAATTTATGAGTTTAATTACGTCCCTTTTGTTTATTTTTTTCTCTTATTTCCATTGCCTGGGTAGATTACCCTAGGAGAATGTTGCTAAGATTTATGTCAGATAATGTTTTGCCTATGTTTTCTTTTAGGAGATTTATCATGTCTTGTCCATCTGCATCTTAAGTCTGTACTCAACATCTGTGCTTCAGTTTTGAATTTTGAGCTTCTTAGAGAAAACCTACTCTTAGCTCATACGTCAGATTCAACATGTCTAAAGCTGATTTCATAATCTTTTTTCTTGCAGCGTCTCCACTTATTCAGTGGGATAATCATTCTTCCGGTCTTGAATACACAAAGGCTTGGAGTGGTCTTTGATTTGTCTTTCTCTCACCACCCTCCACATTTTGTCAGCTTCTTGAACTGTATGTTGTTGGTTTCAAGTGTCTATTCTGATTGCTGATACTCTGATGAAGAGCTTTCATCCCTGATACATGAATTTTTCCTTCTGCTGAATTCTTGGATATTCTCTCCCCCCCTTTCAGTCAACCTAGAGTTTTGGTGCTCCAACATCTACAGTCAAGTCAAAGACTTAACACAACCAGATCTCAGCCAGGGAGTCTCGACCCTTCATCATTTTGGACTTACATTATTTTTTCCAATCATTATGTAACTTAGCCTCCTAGGGTAACCTGTGCCTTATTAAAAACCAGGAGTCACCAGCCTTTTCCTATCCAGTCCTCAGTTAAAACAGATTAGAATTGCCCTGAGAACTAGTTGGAGCCCCATCCCCTTCATAGAGTCTTCCCTATTTATTCCAAATACTTCTAGCTCTTCTTTGTATTCCTGTACTGTTTATGATCAGTAGCCTGTAATCTTGGATTTGAGTACTGACTTGGTACCATTCCTGGGTGATTTCCAATGTGTCTCCTCACTTAGCTGGTAACTGGAGAAGACTCACTTGTTCAGCCTCCTTTATACCCCTCACCCTGCTTAGCATCGGGCAATAACAGGCATCCAGGCAGTGCTTGCCTTCTTTATTTATTCGCAGTGGTGGTGGTGTGGATTATAGCTAATAACTATTAATTCAGTGTTGCAGTTAAAAAAGAAAGCCAAGAAAATCCAAAAAACTTTATCTCCATGTTCAGTTTAGCGCTTTATCTCAATAGTTTTCTTAAGACTGTGTTTACATTCACATAGTGTTCAGTGCTTGTACAGTTCCCTGAGGCAAGCAGGTGAGATGTCATTATGTTTGACTTTCACGTTACATTTCATATTGGATATATTTGTGTAATGACAAAACCTTATTTTATAAGTAAACAGCCGGAAGCCCAGAGAGACTAAGAGCCTAACCCAGGATCACCTGGTTAGTGTTTGGCACAGGCCAGGACCGCAGTGCACATCTTCCAGCTGATCCTCTTCCAGTGCCTTTTCATTCCACTGCTGGGAAATGTAGCCCCATCAGCCAAACGGCCAAGTCACATTGCTGCCCCTTTACCTGCCAGTGATGGCAGTGCTACAAAAAGTGGCAAAGGAAAGGTCAGAAATAGGAGTGATAAAAGACATGGAAGTGCTGGAAATGGATCCTCAACCTCCTCCTCCCTACTTGAGCGCCTCACAAGTGTCCCACTCTGAGAGTGCTGTTCATTGTTTATAACATAGCCTTAAAATCAGACTGATCTTTTATAGGACATGCTTTTATCCTGGTCCCTTTCCTGCTAGTAGTCACCGTCATGGGCAGAAAGTGCCTGGCTGTGCTCTGTTTGTCACGTAGGTGGGAGGGAAAGTGGGAGAGGGAGTTGGTTGAACTGAAGCCGAGCTTTTTACAGCTCTGTTGTTCTAGGACCAGAGCAGTTCCACTCTTGCTTTCATCACCTCTCCACCTCCGAGTCCCAGCCACCCATTCCTGCCTGCTTCCCCACATGCCACGTCCTGGGGGAGGACAGAGTGGTGGGCAATGCCCCCTCCGCCCTCTGTTCTGGGAGGTGCAGGAGTCTGCTTTAACTTTTGAGCTGTTTTGGTAATTGGGCTTTTCCAGCTTTTCTAGACATCTCCTTTCCAGCTCTGAGAAATTGGAGATGTAACTTAACCATACATGGACTATACTAAAGTATTCAGTGACATTAGTGTCATGTTGTCTGTAATTGTGTTCTGTGACTGGATAGGAGGTTTTTTATCTCACAGGATGCTTCACATCCAATTCTAAAGGCCTAGAGGCTGCAGGTGTAATCCAAGTCCTTACATGTCTGTAAGGTAGACATGAACATTATTTGATAATATGACCATATGTTCATAGATTGCGGTTAGTCCACCGGCTCTGTATCTAATGAAAGTTTAAATATCAAACGCTTGAAGAAAATTTGCGGGCCATGTCTTTTTGCCTGTAAGTAGTTGCAAAAACTGAAATCACAACTCTACCACAAGCCACAGTGTTTCCCAGTAGAGAAAGCCCTCTAATTTTACAACCTCTAAGTAATGCAGTGGTTCTTTGAGTGAGATGAGGGATGCCAGAGTATTTTTTGGGACACTAGAGTGGGATGACAAGTATTCTGGGACTGGTTACAGTTGAATCTCTACTTCCTATATCCTGGACTGATTACAGAGGCAATGTTAGTGCGGTAACCATCTTGTGGATGCAAGTGTAGCTAGGAAGACAACAGAGAAAATAGAAGGGATATAAAGTAATGGAGGGACTTCATAGCAGTACAAATGGCGACTTTGACACCACCAGCTGCTGATGTGAACTTTGCAAGAATTTGTGAGAAGTGGTGGGTGTCATTGCAAGCAGGAGAGTCCTGCAGCTTTTGGGGTGAACAGGCAAAGGGGAGAGCAGATATGGTGGCTATCCAGGGGCTACTTTTGTCCTGAATGTGAAAATGTCCAGTCCCCTGTTCAATTTTGCAGCCACAACTTCACATGACTCAGGGCGTTATTTCCACCAGAATACCATAAAAATATAAACAACCTGTTTCCCAAAGTGTTTGTTCTCGATCTGAGATGATTGTCCTGTGGTGGTAGGTAAGTGGGCGATGGGGCCTATTACATCACCCCCTTTCACTAGAAGTCTACCTCGCTACTTTTCACCCTACTCCTAGAGGTGCTGTCATTCTGTTACACCTAGGCCTGTAAGACCGTCTTGCCTGAATCCTCACGTGAAGAGGGATGGTTATGTGCAGTTTTAAAAAATTGCTTGGGTCATGTGGTCCTTTGTTCCTTCCAATGGAAATCACTATTCCAGAGCAAATAGTATGCCTCCATAGAAAGTATATTGTTTGTAAGTTGTCTTCAGAGGTTTTGCAGTTGGTTTAAATATTTGCTTGGTGATGGCATCTTGATTGATTGAAGGAGGCAACCCTCACTAGGGGCATTGTGTGCTTTCTGTCTGAGAGTTCCTTTACTGGCAGCAGAGTGTTCGTAGGCAGAGTTAGAAAGTTACCTGGTCTGAGAAGCCGAATTTGCCCGCAGCTGGGAATTGGCAGAAGAGTCTGTTATGGAAGGAAAGCTTTAGGATTATCTGGTAGCAGAGTTCTGGGATCCAAACCCTGGGAAACCTCAGCTTTTGTAGAGTATGTTCTGTAACAATAGGCTATAGGATAATTTTTACACTTGTTATAGGATGTAGAGTTGGGGAAAGGCTTAAAAGTGAAAGAACCTTAAAAGAGAATCTCCGAATATTTTAAAGAAGACAGTTCTCAGAATGAGAGCTTTTCTGGAAAAGACTAGCTCTTCACTTCACAGGGGAAGCAGGGAGCAGGTGTAACTGCACTTACGGTAACTTAAAAGGTAAACCTTACCCTCCCACTTAGCTGTTTCCTGGTGTAGGTTCATCTCCCACATCTGTAGTTTTAGACCTGATGTGTCATTTTCTGGTACTCCATTCTGCTTCTTAGTGAGAGACTGACCCAAAGTCACATAGCAATTGAAAAATTGCGCAAAGGTCTTTATTGTTAAAAATGTAGACCTGTGGCAGGGTGCTGCATTTGCAATTGACTTTCAGTACAGAGAACACTGAAAAGAATGCAGTGTTATTTCTTGTTTTATTCCTTTAAGCCTTTGAATAGAAGGTTTTCTTTGCAGAGTTTCTGGAGTACATCAGAACAAGCAGGAACTAAAATAGCTTTAAGAAATCTCCAGTATAGACGTTGCTTATAGTGTGGTATCTGTCTTATGTTAATTCTTTAAAGCAGGAAGTTGTAACTCTCAATTTCTTAAGCAAATATAAACATTCTTGACTCTTATTGACATTCTTTGTGGGGTGAAGCTGCTTTTGCTTCCATTCTGAGCATTGAAAGGCCTTCTATGATACTTCTACCAGTCCTCAGTATTTTATTTTCCCTCTGTTGTGAACTTGTTTTTAAATTTGAAGCAGATATAAATATCATTAACTTGCTACATATGTAGATATTCAGTGTTACATAGTCAGAAAGTTTGTGTACATCACACGTATCTACATAATTCCCCCCTTTCCAACTGTGTTCCTGATGAAAGGATGGTGGGAAATGGCATTATGGGCATATGTCTTACAGTACACAGTGTTTCCCCTGTTCCCTCTACCATATCTGGATGTTCTTTCATCTTTCAGCTTCTAGACTTACTTGCTCTTTTTCTTAAGCCAGGTGTATCTCATCCCCCTGCGCACACACACATGTGTACACACACACACATTCTACCGTAGGGAGTAGCGTGCACCATCCAATTCTCCCACTCCAGCTCTGGACCCACCCACTGGAGGCAGTGTCTTGCACGAATTCATTTGTAAGTTGCTTTTTAAAACTCGAGTGGTCAGGAATTAGGACTGATATCCACACCTACTAGGCAGGCCCTCAAGGACAACTTCTATGGTTAATGCCAGGTTATCTTAATGTTTGACTACCTGGGTTTCATGTCTTCCTGTGCCACCTGTGTGACCCATGATTCCCACATTTCTGTCTCCTGCTAGAATTTTTCTCTCCAACTCTGGACTCTTACAATCTTCTACTGATTTGACACCTTCAATTGAAACTCTGATATCTTAAAAGCAACATGTGTAAAAACTGAGCCCTTTGTTCTCCTACCCCCCAAACTGGTTCTTCCTGCAACCTCCCCCATTCAGTTAGTGGAAACTTAATCCATCCAGCTGCTTGGGTTAAAAAGCTTAGAGTTACTCTGACTTTCACTGACATACCACATGAATTCTGTCAATAGATCTGGTTTAACACTGCCTTTAAACCATATCCAGAACCCAGCCACTTCTCACCATGGCTCCTGCCTCGACTGCTGCTTCCCTGTCCTGAGCCACTGTCCTCTCCTCCTGCACAGCCCTTTTCAGAGGCTTCCCACCTTTCATCTCTGACCCGTTTTGACTATTCTCACCCGGCAGTCAAGTGAGCCTCGAAAACCTAAGTTAGATAGTGTCGTCCTTCTGCAGTGCCTCCCCATTTCACTCTGGGTAAAAGCCACAGTCCTTACAACGTCCTCCAAGGCCATGAAGGACCTGCACTGACCCTTCTCCGCAGCTCCAGCCGTGTCCCCATTCTGGAACATGTGAGGTGTGCGCTGCCCTTGGTGATGGTTATTCCGTCCACCTGGGACTTCTTACCTCCAAGTCTTAGTTCTAACCTCAGTCCTCAGTGTGGCCTGCTCTGGTATTTAATACAACATCACCCTCATCCCATACCCTCAACTCTCTTTACCTTGCCCTTTTTTGATTTTTCCATGGTTCCTCTTTCCTAACATGCCACCTCCTCTGCTGCTCTGTTGTGTGAATTGTCATCTCCACCCCCATCCCAGCTAGACTCCAACCAAGCTCCGTGAGGACAGGAATTTTGTTTTGTTTATTGATCTATTCCAAGTGCCTAGACTAGTCCTGGGTACATAGTAGGCAGTCAAAAATTATTTGCTGAATAAATTTAAAGACTATTTTAAAAATGAATCATCCTTTCAGGAACGGGTGAGGATCGGAAGCTGCATGAAGGAAAATGGTGCAGTAAATATTGATATTTGCCTGTTGTTCTTTGTGTGATATATATATGTGTTTTAGTCTTAATTTGGTATCCCAGTTTCTTAATTTAATAGCTGTATTAAGGTGTAATTTACAGGCCATAAAATTCACACATTATAATTGTACAAGTCAGCCATTTTATCTATTTCTAGATTTGTGCAACTTTGTCCTCATAAAGTCCCCTTGTGTCCGTCCATATGCAGTTTGCCCTCCCCTCAGTGGCACCCTGATTTTATTTCTTTTTTTTTTTTGGCAATCACATCTCAAACGGATAATTTACACAGCAGTACTAATATAGCTTTGCACTTTTTGAAATGACACACTTAAATATGAAATTAGCAGTCATTGCTGAATGTAGGTAGCAGTATCCGACATTGGTGAAAAGAATGGACTTGAGTGTCAGACTGGCTGCAGTCTTACCCAGCTCCACCATTTACCAAGTTACCCAAATTATTTTCTGCCTCAAGCTCTTTATCTGTTATATGGGGGTAATAATAGCAGCTTACAGAGTTGTTGTGAGGATTAAGCAAACAGGGAAAAAAAATTTAGTATAGTGGCCTGCTTATGTTATTACCTAAGAAATGGGCTTATGTTATTACCTAAGAAATAGCCTTGCAGGTAAAGGGCAAAATTCAAATCAGTTTCTAAAGTATATGTAAAATATAATCCAGTTCCTGCCTGGTTTGTAAACACGTATGCCTACTGAAGAATTTAAAAGCAGGCTAATTTCCAACAGAAAAGATCATTTCTCAGCATTTCTTTCAAAGATAGCTGCAAAATCACTTTTACTAAATGTTCCATGCCCAACTCTTACAGAAATTTGACACCACGGACGTAATTATCTACATTTTTGTTAAAATGATTCTGACCATCAGGAAGTGTTCTCAATTATATTTTAGCCTTTATGTTGAGAAATACTGTGAGACTTCTTCTAAATTAATGGGTGGGGGCATTCATTGTAGCTCTTGTAGCCTGATAAGCCTGCACTAAATTATCTTTTTTTAACTTTTAATTAAAGTAATAAATTAATTTTTTGCTGGGGGGTGGTAATTAGGTTTTTATTTATTTATTTTATTTTTAGAAGAAGTACTGGGAATTGAACCCAGGCCCTTGGGCATGCTAAGAACATGATCGTCCACTTGAGCTATACCCTCCCCCCTAAATTATCTTAAATAAGGTCTTTTTCTCTGTTTTGTTAATTTATGTACAGATGCGCAAAGCAGGGTCATCAGAAGCCTCTCAATCACGAAGATGATAATAGTGAAAAACATTGCGCAGTGACAGTGAATCCTTGGCATATGAAGAAAGATTGTAAAGTCCTGAATGAATTAAGAAGGTATTGTTACATTAACATACGTGTAAGCATGGCTCTCTTACCTTTATTTTTCACTTTATAATGAAGATAATCCCCAACCGTCACGGTTGCTTTGTTTGATAGAGGCCATATCTAAACCCTTTTCTGCAAGTTTTTTAAATAAGAAAGAGCAGCTAATTTATCAGAAGTGTGAATGGTGTAATCTGGTCTGTCTAGTATGGTAGCCACGAGCCACATGTGGCTATTGTGAATTGAGATGTTCTATAAGTGGAAAATACATAATAGATTTTCAAGACTTCGTACAACAAAAATAATGTAAAATATTATTAATAAGTTTTAAAAGTGTCAATCACACTTTTGAAATGATAGTGTATTGGATATTTTGGGATAAATGTAATTATTACTGGAATTAATTTCACTTATTGCTTTTTATTTTCTAAATGGAATTACTGGAAAATTGTGACTTGCACTATGTTTCTATTGAGAGTGCTGGCTTCTAACTTATTGCAAATAATATGAAAAGAAAACTTTGATTAAAAATTTTGTAATTGAGTCGTTGATTTACATCATATTAGTTTCAGGTGTACAAAATAGAGGCTCAACATTTTCATAGATTATATTCCATTTAAAGTCACCATAAAATAATGGCTATATTTCCCTGTGCTGTATGATACAGCCCTGTAACCTATCCATTTTATATGTAGTACTTTTTACCTCTCAATCCCCTAACCCCTTCCTGCCTCCCCTCTTCTCCTTCTCCCCATTGGTAACCACAAGTCTGTTCTGTGTACCTGTGAGTCTATTTCTGTTTTATTATAGTCATTAATTTGTTTTATTTTTTAGATATACATATAAGTTAATACATAGAATATTTGTTTATCTTTCTCTGACTTATTTCACTTAGCATAATACCCTGTAGGTCCATCCATGTTATTGAAAATGGCATTATTTTATTTTTTAATGGCTGAACAGTATTCCATTTGTGTGTGTGTTCATGGTATGTATATATGTGTGTGTATATATATGTATACATGTATATATACATATATATATATATATAATATACCACAACTTCTTTATCCAGTCATCTGTCAGTGAACATTTGGGTTGTTTCAGTGTCTTGGCTATTTTAAATAGTGCTGCTGTGAACATTGGGGTGCATGTGTCTTTTTGAATTAAATTTTTCTCCAAACATATACCCATGAATGGGATTGCTGGATCACACGGAAGTCTATTTTCATTTTTTTATGGAACCTCTCTTCTGTCCTCCATAGAGGCTGCACCAATTTACATTCCCACCAATCGAGTAGGAGGGTTCCTTTTTCCTTAAAAGGTAAAAAATTCTCTACATTTACCTACCTTCCTTTCAGTTTAGGACACAGTTTGGCAAAAACCAGATAGAATTTAAAAGGAGTAAATACAGTATTTATTTTGAATGTCCATGCATTATGGATAGATATGTTATTGATGAGTTGGTTCCCTATTTTTGTAGGTGCAGATGTTTTTATAGCTTCACAGACATTTCAGTCTTGCAGAGAGGAAAATTTCTTTTTATTTTGCTGAACTTGTCCGGGTGTCTTTATCGGACTTGGTCCAGGCCTGCAGAGGTGAATACACATCCAAACCTGAACCATTTGAATGTCTGCAAGATATTAAGAGTCTAGAATATCAGATCTGGACTGTAACTCTGGTAAATGACATCAGTGACTGGACTCAAGAAAACTCCATTTGAGGACAAAACCTTTCATAAGCCAAAAAGGCTTTGAAATTGTGGCAAAGCCAGAGACTTTTGTGCACCACTTATGGCCACAAACCCATGAGGACAACCACAGGCCTTCTGGAGTGCCAAGGAAATTCCATGTGAGGAGTCCAGCACTCACAGGAATCCAACAAGTCCCTGTCTGCCAGAACACTTTCATTGCTACTGTGCTGTTTTGAGTAAATGTCTTTTCATCAGGTTCAAATTGGTTTGTTGTTATTTTTTTGCATAAAAAAACAACTTCTTGTTCCCTGGTGAAAGTTAAAGCCTAACATTTTCTGATTTCTTTTGACAGAGAAAACATGAGCCTGTGGATCTAACCTCATCTGTGATGGTCTGCAGCTGGGAGCAACCAGATCAGTGTCAGTCCCCTTGCAGCCATTGGCTGGGAGCCTGCATGTTCCTTGGAATGGTATTTGAAACATGTCACACTAGCCGTGCCTTCGCTGTGGGCTGGGAGGCGAGTCACTCAGAATCTGCATTATGGAATGTATGTTTCAGATCTACAGTTAGGAGATCTTTTTTAATAGCCAGAGAATATAGTCATAAATATATCTATTAATGTATTTATGCAAGAACATTTTTAAAGATTTTTTTATTATAAAAAGTTTCCCCCCAAAATTGAAAATGAAAGAACAATGGAATTAAAAATCATCTGTACCTTAATTATACATAAAGAATCATAAAATCCTTCTAAACTTTTTTTGTTCAAATGAAGATATTTTTCCCTTCCAAAAAGGAAAATTATCATTTCACATTTTTTTACTTTCTCCTTTTATTATATATTCCATATCAATAAATATAAATCTTTTAAATCCCTTTTAATGGCTGTTTAACACTATATTGAACAGATATGTAAATAGTCCTAGGTTTCAGAAATTTAAAAAATTGTCATTACAATACCACTGCAAAGAATATTTTGGTGTTTCTATTTTTAGTTACTAATTTGGACTAAAAATTAACAAGTTTGCTTTTCTTCATCTAAAACATTGGTTATTTTACGAAGGAACTGTAAGGATTTTAAATAACTTTTCAGTAATTTCAACAAAGAAATTATCTTTAAGGCAAAAATGTATGATGGATTGCAAATCTATTTTTATTATATCTTCACTTTTACCAGTGTGACATATGTGTGTGTTTACACAAGTGCTTTAACTACCAGCAACGTAAGAAAAATCTGTGTACTAAAAATGTGAAAATACTTTCCCGGTTTGTGTTTTCATTCTCCCAATGTAGGTTTTGGATGACAAGCTTGTATTTGCAAAAGTACACCCCCTGTGGGAGGTGTTCTGTACATACGCTGAGATACTGCACATAATATTGCCTCTGAAGCCCAATGATCTGAAAACCCGGTCCTCAGCCTTTGATAACTTGAGATGTTTTATGAAAGTCCTCCAAGTGGATGAAAGTATCAACAACCGGAACAAGAGCTTTTCTTTGCCCTATTTGAGAAGAGCTCCGTGAATGACTTTTATATTCAGCACAGAGATACATTCTCCAATCCAACCACCAGAAACCGCATTGTAAGTCTAAACCGAGTTTAGCTGCTGTCTTGGGGGTGATTTAGAACCTGCTGTTGAATTATCAGTGATTTGGTTTGGTTGGTTTGATTTGGTTTTTAAAAGCTGCCCATAAAAAGGAAAAAAGAGAAAGAAAAGAAATATGCCTACAGATTCCTGTTAGGATAGTAAACAGTGGCTGGTTAGTTACCTTGTATAAACCACAAGCTCTCTTAGAACATTTTTAGGTTTACTTCATCCTTTCTCAGATCAAGTATCAAGTAAGGGACAGTGTTAAAAAAAATTCAGGATTAACAGGTTTGTGAGCTCCAGGATTTGCAAGGCAGCTTTCCCTCCCCATGGTGTAAGTCAAATGGCAGAATTGAAATAAAGCACCTCATGTATCCTCCGGTGTTAACAGGAAAAGGCTAATCTTCTTGACCTTGTTTCTTCCTGGGTAAAATGAAGATAATATATCAGGAGGCGGCAAGCTCATTTAAGGCAGGAAGCATGTTGTCTTGTTCACTGCTGAATCTCAGGCACTGGGAAGGCTGAGTTTAACGAGCGAATGAATGAACGAACTGTACTTCCCCCACAGTTACCATGTGGGACAGTGAGGATTAGAAGCTAAGAGCATAGACTCTAGAGGGGAGGGCACAGCTCAAGTGATGGGGCGCATGCTTAGCAAGCATAAGGTCCTGGGTTCAGCCCCCATCACGTCCTCTAAAATAGACATATAACCCTAATTACCTCCCCTCCCCCACCAGAAATACCTTATTATCTCCCCATCACCAAAAAAAAAAAAAAGAGAAGTGGCCAAGAGCGTAGACTCAAGCTGGAACACCTGTGTTGGTTTCTCGCTGTCGACCTTGTAAATGTCATTTACCCTCTGTGTCTATCAAGTTCCTCACCAATAAAATGGGGATAATTGTAGTACCCACCTCGTAGAGATGCTATGGGGATTAATGAATCTGTGTCAGTGATACAACAGCCCTGGCTTATATTAAGTACTATGCATCTGTCAGCTCTTTTCATAATTACTGACAGATGTTATTATCGACAAAAGATGTATTAGTTCTTTGAAAGAGAAATGCATGTTAGACCATTTCATTTATCACTTTCTGTAATTCAGGCTTTTCCCTCTGAAATAACATTTTATGTCTGTGCACTAGAAAGCCACAGGGCTTTCCAAATTTCATCTGTCTGGGTTCTTGTCATGATGGCAATACTGCAGATTGCTGACATTTTTTAGGGACTCCGTCTGAGATGACAGCAACCCCTCAAATTTACGAGCGCTTCTCTAACTGATAACATCTCGCTAGAAATGAAGTTTTTATAATGTAACAGCTTCAGATGCTTAATGATGCCATAAATGCAAGGATGTTATATCTAAGCTCTTTAAATAAATCTTGTCATTGAAATAAAGGAAATACTATATTATAGCCCTCTATGACTTTGTTATCTTTGCTATCTGTTTATCTGACTCTCTAAGACCAAAGAAAGCAAATACTAAGATTGATCATTACTACTGTGTGGTACACGTATTTGTGGATGAAGACAATATTGAAATGCACTGTTTAAGATATTAAAATGGACATTAAACAGCTTCTTGATGCACATGCATGAACAGAACAGGGAGCTGGGTGCAGGGAGCAGACACTGAGCTTCCTGGATTAGAGACCCAGCTTAGCAGTCCAGCCCAGCAGTCCACATGTTTCATATTTATGTCCCAGCAAAATTAGCAGTGAGAGTCTTAAATGAACTTTGGGGACACTTGCAAACAGCTGTCATGATTACTAATGTGGGACACCAGGATTCTACAGTGTTTAGTTGGCATCTGTGCATAACCAGTTCTTTTCCACTAAAGCTTCTTGTAATTGCTGGTCCCACATCCAGGTTGAGGAATCATCTCATGTGGTGTTTGGGAGGGAGGTAAGTGGAGTCAGGACCCATGTTAAGGCTGGGTGGGTAATAATCTGGTGCTAGTACAAGAGAAAGGAAAGTAGGTCAGGTGGGAAGGAGAATGACTGGATTTAAACTTTGTTTCTTGAGTAAGCTAAATATATGACATCATGTCAAGTTACTTTGTTGTTTATATTCCATTTGCTGTCACCAAATAACTACTGAATTGTGGGGACAAAAATGCCTGGGTTTTAGAATTGACCCTGCCCCTAACCTGCCAGAGTCCAGGTTCCTCTGGGTGCCCAAAGAGGGGGCTGGACCATCAGGTGTCCCTCCACTGCAGCAGTTTGGGCACTTGGGTGGCCTAGATTTTTGCTGTGGAAGACTGGCCCGGTTGTAGGACATTAAGCATCTGCAAGGTGGTCCCAGGACTGTGACATCTAAGCGTTCCTTTCCACCCACGTTTGCAAATGACCCTCAAGGGGTTAATATTAATCCTGGGTGAGAATTATGAAAAATTATATGGTACCTCCATCCCTCCTGGCAAGTGAGGGCCCCTTATTTACAAATGACCATGAAGTATTAGCACCAGATTTTATCAACAGAACATGTGAACATTTTGTGACAGTGACACTCACCTGTTTGCTTCTGATTCCCAGTGCCACTTCAACCTCCATCAGAGGACTTCAGCTGCCCCAGAGATCAGGGCCTTCTGTACAGGGAATGGGCTCCTCCTCGAAGCACAGACAAGCAGCAGCCCTTAGGTCTCATCAGGTGAGCTGTTGTGGAGAGCACTCCAGTGGGAAGGGCTCAGGGTTGTCCTCATGGCATCTGAGTGTGACAGTCCTCCAAGAGTGTTAACAACCAGGAAGCTCACAGGAGCTCTGAACTTCGTTGCCCCAAGTTTTTACTGCAGGCTTTATTACAAAGCCATGATTTATTGGGTCACTACCGACATGGCTAACCCAAACCCTAACTGTAAGTCAAACCTTTCCTTAGCCCTAAACTTTGAGCCCCTTCCTCTCCTGGTGGCCACTCACTTGTCACAAAGCTTAAAGCCCCACTCCTCTAACCACATGGTTGGTGTCTCTGGCTGGCCAGTCCCCATCCTGAGTCATCTCATGAACACAAGCCATCCAAGGTTCCACCATGAATAGCATAGACACTCCTATCTTGGGAAATTTGGAAGCTTTAGCGGTTGCTGCCTAGGAACTGGGAAAAAAGACCTACCAAATTCTTCATTAAATAGGAGTAAATGTTATATTTCATTTAAATTATAAAATAAGAGAGAAATTCTCACTGCTTTTCTGTATCTGCTGTTCGACACCGTTTCACTACACCACGTGATTGTAATGTCGTGCTCAGCATGTGTCTTCTCAGAGCACCAGTGCCGGCTGCTCCCCGGGAGCTTATGCTGTTTGGGCAAGGCTGCTGGGGGGATACAGGCCAAGGACAACCGAGAAAACAAAAATAATCGGGCAAATAAGGAAACAATGTCAGATTGAAATGAAGAAATAACACAGTGTTGAGATTGGAGTCTTGGGGGGAAGTGAGTTAAGAAAGTTATCTTTGAGTAGGTTACATGTGAGCTGAGATGGTGAAAAGGAGGCTGGAATTTGAAGATCTGGGAAAAGTCACCCATGGAATAGAGGCAGCTTGTCTATTGGCCCTGAGGCACAAATGTGCTCAGCAGGTTTGAGGAGATACTGGAGCCAGCGCTGGTGAGAGTGATGAGACGCGAGGTTTAGAAGGGCATCAGGAGCACGGAAAGGAGTGTAGACTCTAAGCGCAGTGAGAAGCAGTCATGATAGCTTAAGCACTAAAGTAATTTTCTCTCACTCACATTTTGCAAAGATAATGTGGAGAATGTATAGCAGGGACTCAGGAAGCAGGGAGGCCAGGTAGGAAGCTCTTGGATTGGGCCAGATGAGAGATGGTGGGAGCCAATGAGGAATGCGTTTGGGGAGTGGGGCTGACAGGATGCAGTTATGGGCTGGCTGTGGATGGTTAGGAGAAGAGGAGGGTCAAGGTAGCCCCAGGTCGGTCTGGAGCCAGGTGTCTGTTCTTTCTTTTCTCAGTGCCCCATGCAGTTGCCCATCTACTTGGGCAAACCTCTTAACCTTCAAAGTGAGGGTTTTAAAACACTGAAGTCTATTTGTTGTTTCACATTTTATGGAAAGATTCAAACATGTACAGAAATAGAGAGAACAGTACAGCCAGCCTGCCTGTATCAGTCACCCAGCTCCAGAATTATAAACTCAGAGTCACTGTTGTTGCATCTTTCATCTCCATCTCCTCCCCTCCCCCACTATGGGGTCATTTTGAAGACAATCCTACATAGCTTAACCTTTCATTAGTGAAATGACAAGGTCTCTTTCAAATAAAATTGGAATATTCTTTTTTTTAGGGTTACAAAATAATTCCCTGCTTGTCACAAAAATACACTTTTAAGTAGTTTTGGGGTTGAAATCAAGATCCAGACAAGATTCAGACATTGCAGCTAGCATATCTCTCAAGTGTGTTCTAATCTATAATTTTCCTGTTTCTCATTTTCCTTGAAATTGCTGAGGGGTTTCTCTATTTCCTGTTTGGCTGATTTCATTCTCCCCTATGGTGTTAGACTTGTTTCTCCATCCTATGTATTGGCTTTAGCTAAGTGATTTAATCCTCCCCTAAAAGCTTGGTCTGATTGAGGTTCAACTTTGTGCAAAAATATTTTTTATGTGAAGTTTTGTACTCCTGTCATAAGGTACATAATATTACAGTTGACTCTCTTTTTTGTGATGACAGCAGCCAAAAATGATTGTCACCCGGGATCATTATTTCATAAGGAATTTTATTTCATGTGGTCATACTCTAATTTCCTCCCTCAATTATCAGCAGGATCAGTCACGAAGAGGCACTTTCTCCTTAACCCGGGTTATCCTTTAGAACACAGTTTTAAAGGAGGATATTTGTTAATATGTAAATATTTAAAATTGATAATTTTTTTTTCTTTTTAATTTTTTTTTCTAATGGAGGTACTGAAGATTGAATCTAGGACCTTATGCATGCTGAGCACACACTCTGCCACTGAGTGTACCCAATCCCAGTTGAGATTCATATTTATTTGATATCTTCCTTCTGTTATTTTTGTTTTGTGTTATACAGAATTTGAAGGCAGGGCAATGGGTTTGACCGCTTTTTAATCATTCTTTATGGGCTTTTGGGGTTTGTGTGTGTGTGTTTGTGTTTGTAAAGAAAACAATTTTCCCACTATTTTAAGTATGTATTGCTAAGGCAATTATGTTGATCTTTTCCCTGCTCCTGGTCCATGTATTCCCTTGTTACTTCCCACTAGTGGCCCCTTGAGCTCTGTGACAAGACTAGCATGTCGTTAATCCATGTGGAAGGAGATCTGAAGAGATTTATTCAAGGAGATGAAATTTGTAGACAATGTATTGGAAAGTATTGTGAAAGTTGTTCGTTAAGAGAAGGTCTGAGGTTGAATTGTTAAGTGCACGGAAATCTAAGCTATGAACTACCAAGACAATTATTAACTTCAGGAAAACAAAGTAGGGAAGAAAAGGTAAGACTAGCACAAATTGCTACAGCTTTGAATAGTCTGTACAGAGTAATAATAATGTAAAGCAAGGATACTGAGCTGATGAAAATTATAATGTAACTGTATTAAAAGGTTGGAAGAAAGAAGGTTTGGGTATGTAGATGAGATGGGGTTTGAAAGAGATCTGAACCCTCATTTTCCAAAATAGAAAGTTAAATAGGTGATACATAAAGCTGAAAAAGTTATTAGGCTGTGTTACAAGGATATTAGTCAGAGAAAGGGAGTAAGTATTCCAAGAGTCAGCAGTAGGAGCTGAACGTGGTTGTTTCTGGCCAGGAAATGGGGCAGTTGTTGGGAACTGCTCCTTTTTACAATCGGTGTTCGAGAACTGTTTGACTCTTTATTGAATGTATGGCATTAGTTTGATAAAAAGAAATCAAAGCTGAATTTTGAAAAATTTATGTTAAGAATTGGGGTGCTTTTGCAGAGAGAGATAACAATCAGCAAAACTACATTTGAAGGGATCCTCATTATTCCTTGCATTTCAGCAAGGACTAGGAGGCAGACATCTGTTTAAGGTTCAAAAATTCTGTCTGACCTTCCTGCCGACTTGTAACCTTTGGAAGTAATGAACTCCCCGTCACTGTAAATATCCAGGCAGAGGCTGCCTGACCAGCTCTCTAACTGTAGCAGGGTGTGTTTACCATTGGGCAGTTAGAGCAGGCAACTTCTAACATTCTTTCAGTTTTGAATTTGGCATTTTCAGGATGGATAGTTGATAAGAATGTATTACAAAAAGCTTAACAAGAAAGTCCAAGACATCTCAAACCCATTGCCAGGGTTTTCTCTGCCAGACACCATCCTAAGCCTGCCACCAGTGAGGCAGGCCACAAAGCCCAGTCACATAAGAATGAACACACTTTGTCGCTCCTATCTGATTTGGCATCAGTCTCAGCCCTTTTCCCCATGGAATGGTCCACGCCCATGTCTCTGACGATGGAGCTGGTCTCACAGCAGCTCTATGAGCACTGGTCCAGCCCAAGGGATTCCTGCGTGAAGTTTTCCAGGATTCCAGGCTATTCTCAGAGCTGAGTCCCCCTTAGGCTAAGCCCACGGAACTCATCTTAGCTCCAGACTGAGCCGGAAGCCTCAGAGAGAACTCAGAGCTGAGGAAATCCACAGGTTTTACCCAGCACTGCCGAATCATCAGTGAGCCAGTTGAGGGAAGGATCAGCAACAGCAAGACACACCTGAGCTGCCGTCTCATTGTTCCACCTCATCCCTAAACCCTCTGTGTCTGCCTGTCTGTGTCGGTCTCCCTTTTAGGATCAGCCTGGCACCACTTCATGCCCTGCCTCCTTTCTTCTAATCTTGCCTCCCTGGCCTGTTCCATCTACTCCAGATTAACTGAGAAAAGGTTTTAAAACCTAGGAACAACAGACGTGCTAGATACAAAGAATACAGGGCAATGTCTTCCTCAGCCACATCCCTCCTGCCCTCTCCCATTCCCTCAATGTCAATGAGTTTTATAAATATTTTGTCAGACAGACATTGCACTCGCAGTTGTTATCATTATCAGCCATTTCCTTATTATCTGTGGTTTATGATGCATTTGCTCCAGGGACTTTCCCGAGATAAGGCAGGAGCAGATGACTGAGCCACTTGTTGATGTCCACTTGTGTCACGCCTGTTAAGAATGATTTTTGGGGGGATTTGTTGAATGTGCCAGACTGTCCAGTGAGTGGTGATGATCCCCTGCATCTGCTCTCGAGTTGGCCTCATCCCCTCCTTTGCTCTGTTCTCATTTATCTCTCTTCAGCAGGTGAGCCAGTGATCTGTACTTCTATGATACATAAAACACTTCTTATTTCATGGTAGAATTTGGGGGCTGCTATGAAAACGGATATGTTTTAAGAGTGAATTGAGTCGGAGGTTTAAACTTAAAGCCCCCTTGATTTAGAATCAGAAATTAATATGATGGAGGGAGGGTATAGCTCAGTGGTAGAGTGCATGTCTAGCATGCATGAGGTCCTGGGTTCAATCCCCAATGCCTCCATTTAAAAACAAATAAATAAACCTAATTATGCCCCCCAAAAAAGAAAAAATAAATTAACATGAGGATGAAGCTACAGAGTGATTATTTGTGTCTTCTGAAACTTCCTTCTGTCTTTCTGCAGGAAATTCTAAGGAGAGAAGTTCGGAATCTACTTTGCTTGGCTGGGCTATTACACTCAGATGCTCCTCCTGGCAGCAGTCGTGAGGGTGACTTGCTTTCTGTGTGGATATTTTAATCAAAATAACTGTACCTGTGGGTAACTTGTCTTTATTCCTTCTTACCGTGCTTACTTAACTTAGAATGACATTCTCCAGGAGCATCCATGTTGCTGCAAATGGCCCTATATTGTCAGTTTATATGGCTGAGTAGTATTCCATTGTATAAATATACCACTTCTTTAGCCAGTCATCCGCTGATGGACATTTAGGCTATATCCATGTCTTGGCTACTGTAAATAGTGCTGCTATGAACATTGGGATGCAGGTGTCATCCTGAAGTAGGGTTCCTTCAGGATACATGCCCAGGAGCAGGATTCATAGGTCATATGGCAAGTCTATTCCTAGACATTTGAGGGAACTCAATACTCTTTTCCACAGTGGCTGCACCAAACTGCATTCCCACCAGAAGTGTAGGAGGTTCCCCTTTCTCCACAGCCTCTCTAGCATTTGTCATTTGTGGATTTTTGAATGATGGCCATTATGACTGGTTTGAGGTGATACCTCATTGTTGTTTTGATTTGCATTTCTCTGATAATTAGTGACATTGAGCATTTTTTCATGTGCCCATTGATCATTTGTATGTCTTCCTTGGTGAATTGCTTGTTTAGGTCTTCTGCCCATTTTTGGTTTAGGTTATTTGGTTGTTTCTTATTAAGTCATTTGAGCTGCTTATATATTCTGGAGATCAAGCCTTTGTCAGTTTCATTTGCAAAAATTTTCTCCCATTCTGTAGGTTGTCTTTTTTTTACATATGGTGTCCTTTGCTGTGCAGAAGCTTGTAAGTTTCTTTAGGTCCCATTTGTTTATTCTTGCTTTTATTTCTATTGCTTGGGTAGACTGCCCTAAGGGAACATTTCTGAGATGTATGTCAGATATTTTGCCTGTATTTTCTTCTAGGAGGTTTATTGTATCTTGTCTTATGTTTATCTTGCTGAAGAGACTGTCTTTATTCCATTGTATATTCTTCCCTCCTTTGTCGAAGATTAGTTGACCAAAAGTTTGTGGGTTCATTTCTGGGCTCTCTATTCTGTTCCATTGGTCTATATGTATGTTTTTGTACCAATACCATGCTGTCTTGATGACTGTAACTCTATAGTATTGTCTGAAGTCTGGGAGAGTTATTCCTCCAGGCTCTTTCTTTTTTTTCTTCAGTAATACCCTGGAATTTCTATGTCTTTGATGGTTCCATATAAATTTTATTGTGATTTGTTCTAGTTCTATGAAATATGTCTTGAGTAATTTTACAGGGATTGCATTAAATCTGTATATTGCCCTGGGCAGTGTGACCATTTTAACAATATTGATTCTTGCAATCCAAGAGCATGGGATACCTTTCCATTTTTTAAAGTCTTCTTCAATTACCTTCACCAATGGTTTATAGTTTTCTGTGTATAATTCTCTCACCTCTGTGGTTAGATTTATTCCTAGAAATTTTATTACTTTGGGTGCTATTTTAAAGTGTTTTATTTCTTTACTTCCTTTTTCTGTTGATTCATCATTAGTGTAAAGAAATGCAACTGATTTTTGAACATTAATCTTGTAACCTGCTACCTTGCTAAATTCTTCGATCAGCTCTAGTAGTTTTGGTGTGGACCTTTTAGGGTTTTCTATATATAGTGTCGTGTCATCTGCATGTAGTGACACTTTTACCTCTTCTTTTCCAATTTAGACCCCTTTTACTTCTCTTACTTGCCTGATTGCTATGGTCAGGACTTCCAAGCCTATGTTGAATAGGAGTGGTGATAGTGGCATCCTTGTCTTGTCCCAGAATTTAGTGAGAAGCTTTTGAGGTTTTCACCATTTAGTGCTATGCTGGCTGTAGGTTTGTCATATATAGCTTTCATGATGTTGAGTTATGTTCCCTCAATACCCACTTTGGTGAGAATTTTTATCATAAATGGGTGTTGAATTTTATCAAAAGCTTTTATGCATCTATTGAGATGATCATGTGGTTTTAGTCCTTTCTCTTGTTGATGTGAAGTATTACATTGATTGATTTGTATATGTTAAACCACCTTTGTGTCCCTGAGATGAACCCCATTTGAGCATGTTGTATAATCTTTTTTATGTGCTGTGGAATTCTATTTGCTAGTATTTTGGTAAGGACTTTTTTGCATCTGTGTTCATCAGTGATATTGGTCTGTAATTCCCTTTATTGGTGGTGTCTTTGCCTGGTTTTGGTATCAGGGTGATTGTGGCTTCATAGAATGAGTTTGGGAATATTCCTTCTTTTCAGTCTTCTGGAAGAGTTTGAGAAGGACTGGTAGGAGTACTTCTTTGTATGTGTGGCAGAATTCCCTGGTGAAGCTGTCCAGTTCTGGATTTTATTTGTAGGGATTCTTTTTTTATTGTTAATTCGATTTCATTCCTAGTGATCGGTTTGTTCAAGTGGTCAGTTTCTTCTTGATTCAGTTTTAGTGGACTGTATGTTTCCAGAAACTTGTCCATCTCCTCTAGGTTATCCCTTTTTTTATGTAGTTTTTCATGATATTCTCATATGATATTCTATATTTCTATGTTATTTGTTGTAATTTCTCCATTTTCCTTTCTTATTTTGCAAATTTGTGCTCTCTCTTTTTTCTTCTTTGTGAGTTTGGCCAGAGGTTCTTGATTTTATTTACTCTTTCAAAAAATTGCTTTTGGTTTGATTGATTATTTTCTCTATTACTTTTAATCTCTATTTTATTTATTTCCTCCCAGATCTTAATTATTTCCTTCCTTCTGCTGACTTTTGGGTGTTTTTACTCTTCAGTTTCTAGTTCTTTTAACTGGTGGGTTAGATTTTTTTATGATATTGTTCTTCTTTTTTGAGGAAGGCCTGTATCACTCTAAACTTTCCTCTTAGTACTGCTTTTGCTTTGTCCCATAAGTTTTTTGTGGTTGTTTTCATTTTCATTTGTCTCAAGGTATTCCTTAATTTCAACTTTGATTTCATCATTGACCCATTTTTTTTTTAATACCATGTTGTTTAATCTCTATGCTTTCCTTTTTTTTATGCTTTGTTTCTCTGAAGTTGTTTTCTAGTTTCAATGGCATTGTGGTCAGTAAAGATGCTTGAGATAATTTCTATCTTCTTAAAATTTTTGAGGCTTCTTTTGTGACCAAGTACATGATGAATCCTAGAAAATGTTCCACGCACACTTGAAAAGAATGTATATCCTAATTTGGGGGGTTGTAATGCTCTGAAAATATCCACTAAATCTAATTTTTCTAATGTATCATTTCATTTCTCTGTTGCCTTATTTATTTTTTGTGTGGAAGATCTGTCTAGTGATGTTAAAGTGGTGTTAAAACTTCTGACAATGATTGTATTCCCATCAATTTCCCCATTTATCTCTGTTAGTAGTTGTTTTATGTACTTAGGTGCTCATGTTGGATGCATATATATTAATGATTATAATATCCTCATCTTGTTTTGCTCCTTTAATCATTATAAAATGCCTTTATATATCTTTCTTTATGGCCCTTGTTTTAAAGTCTATTTTGTCTGAAATCAGAACTGCTACACCTGCTTTTTTGGAGTTTCCATTTGCATGGAATATCCTTTTCCGTCCATTCACTCTCAATCTATATGTGTCCTTCTCCCTAAAGTGTGTCTCTTGTATGCAGTTTATTGAAGTTTCTTGCTTTATTATCCAGTCTGCCACTCTGTCTTTTGACTGGAGCATTTAGTCCATTATCATTTAGAGTAATTAATGATAAATGAGTGTTTATTGCTATTTGAACTTATATTTGCAGTTGATTTCATATTTCTTCTTTGTTCCTTTCTTCTTCCTTTTGTGGTATGGTAATTTTCCTTTGTGTTATCTTGGATTGTATTTAGTTTTTGTTACTCACTTGTAAGTTTTTGGCTTGTGGTTACACTTTTTTGTAAGTCTGTTAACCAATTACTGTGAATGTGTGTACTAAACAGATAGTAATGTAATCTCAAACCCATCCTACCGAGAACAAAAAATTTAAGTAAAAAGAAGAAAAAAAAGATACTCTATATTTTCTTGCTTCCCTCTCCCACTCAATGATTTAGATGTCTTCTTTTACAATTTCATGTTTATTCTATTTGTAATTCATGGTAGTATCATCTTTCCAGTTATAAGCTCTCATTTCTGTATCATCCTGCTTCTTTTTTATTTAGAGTGTACCTTACAATATTTCTTTTAGCATGGGTTTAGTGTTGCTAAAGTCTTTTAGTTTTTCTTCTCTGTGAAATTCATTACCTCTCCCTCTGTTCTAAAGGATAGCCTTGCTGCAGAAAGTATCCTAGGCTGCATCTGTTTTTTCATTCAGGACTTTGAATACATATTTCCACTCCCTTCTGGCCTGTAGTGTTTCTGTAGAGAAATCAGCTGAGAGCCATCTCTTGTAACTCACTCTTTGTTTTTCTCTTGCTGCCTTTAGGATCATTTCTTTATCCTTCAGTCTGGCCATCTTGATTTTGTTGTCCTGGTGTGAGTCTCTTTAGGCTCTTCCTGTTTGGGAACCTCTGAGCCTCCTGTACTTGGGTGTCTGATTCTTTCTTTATGTTTGGGAATTTTTCAGTTATGATTTCTTTAAATACCTTCTCCATCCCCTTTGTTCTTTCTTCCCCTTCTGGAACTCTTATGATGCATAGATTGGCATGCTTTATATTATCCCATAGGTTCCTTATATTGTTTTCATTGTGTTTTATTTTTTTCTCTCAACTGTTCTGATTGTGTGCTTTCTGTTGTCCTGTCTTCTAGGTCACTTATTCGTTCCTCTGCATTATCTAGCCTGCGTTGTACTGCCTTTAGGTCAGATCTCATTTCAGCCAATGAATTTACCAATTCTACTTGGCTCTTCTTTATAGCTACTATTTTGTTTTTGACATATTTTATGTCTCTAAACACTATCTCTTTTAATTCCTTCAGTAATTCGATCACTTCTTTTTAGAAATCTTGATCTAATAGGCCATTAATATCTATTTCATTGATCGTTCTTTCAGGGGATTTCTCTTTCTCTTTTAATTGGGAATACTTCCTCTGCTTCTTCAACTGCTCATATCTCTCTGGCACTGTGGCTTAAGGAGTATCAGTTATCTATTGTGGCCCTTAAAGGGGTTTATTTCTTTATCTATCTAAGGCCTATGCTGGAATAAAACTGAAAAACAAGAGAGAGAAATAGAATTTTAAAAGAATGGAGGAAAAGAAGGTTTGAAAACAGTGCATAATCAATAATAGAAGAGCAAGTTGAAGAAGAATAGGAATCGAGTTGAGATGTCTTTTTAAAACCTTAATAAAAAGAAGAAAAAACTCAAAACACAATATTTAAAACCTGTGAATAATCAATAACAGATCAAATCCAAGAGAATTAAAAATGAAATGAAAATTGTAAACATATAGAACTGTTTAAAAAGTAAAGATTAAAAAGCTAATAGAAAATAAAACAGGTATAAAAAGATTTTAAAAACAAAGATGTGTTCTCCTAGAGACTGAACGCTCTTAATGGTTTTATTGAGAGGTCTTTGTGTCTTCGCCCTGTTTCATGAACTCAGCTTGCTCTGTTGGCCCCCTCATCTGTGCTGCTCACAGTGTCCATTGGCAAGAAGACTGCACCCCTCCAACACTGGGTCAGGTGCTTCTCTCCTTCGCGGTGGGCGGGTGGGTCACTCCCCGTCCGGATGCCACAGTCAGTGCTGTGTCAGTTGCTCCATAGGTGGGCTCAGCTTCAAGAATAACAGGTTTATGGAGATATAATTCACATACCATAAAATGCAGCCTTTGAAAGTGTGCATTAGGGTTTTATGTACATTTCAGGGTTGTGTAGCCATCACCCCCAAAAGGAACCAGTACCCTTTAGTAAGTCAGTCCCTAACCTTCCTTTCCCTTAGCCCTCAACAGCCACCACTCTACTTTCTGCCTCTATGGGTTTGCCAGTTGTAGGCATTTCATATAAGTAGAACCATACAGTATGCTGCCTTTTTTGATTATCGTCTTTCATTTAGTGTGACGTTGTCAAGGCTCATCCATCGTGTAGCATATATCAATACCCAAATTCCTTTTTGTATTCATATAATATGCCATAGTTATAAATACACCACATTGCTTATCCATCCATCAGTTGATGATGAATAATTCTGCTGTAAATGCTCATGGACAAGTTTTTGTGTGAACACATTTTCACTTCTCTTCAGGATATATCAAAAAATGGAATTGCTGGGATGTATTCTACTTTTAAATTTTTGAGGAATTGCTAATATAGCTTTTAAAGTGACTGAAGCATTGTATATTTCCAGAAATAATGTATGAGGAGTCCAGTTTCTCCACATCCTCAACTACACTTTTTATAACTGGGTTTATAAATTCATATTTATATATCATATATCATATATATTTGTCATCCTAGTTGGTATGAAGTGGTATGTCATTGTGATTTTGATTTCTGTTTCCCTAATGCCTACTGATGTTGAACATCTTTTTATGTGCTTAGTTCCCATTCGTATGTCTGCTTTGGAGAAACACCTATTCAAATTCTTTGCCCATTTTAATTATATTTGTCTTTGTATTGTCATGTTTTAAGTCTTCTTTGTCTATTCTGGATAAAAGTCCCTTATCAGGGAAAATTTTGGAAATATTTTCATCCATCCTGTGTATTGTCTTCTTACTTTCTTCATGAAGTCCTTTGAAGCACAGAAGTTTTTAATTTTACTGAAGTCCAGTTTACTTGATTTTTTCCTTTTGTTGTTTGTGCTTTTGGTGTCATATATTACAAGTATTTGTAATCCAAAATCCTGAAGATTTTCTCATTGTTCATTTTCTAAATGTTTTATAGTTTCAGGTCTGTGATTTATTTTGAGTTAATTTCCATAAATGGTGTTAAGATAAAAGTTCAGTTTTCTTTCTTTTCAGATGTATGTACAGGTGTCCCAGCATCATTTTTGTAAAGATTATTTTTCCCCATTGGATTGTCATGGCACCTTTGTCAAAAATTATATGGCTGTGTGTAAGACTTTGTTTATGGTCTCTTAGTTCTTTTCTCTCAATCTATTTTTCTGTCCTTTCTGCAAGTATCACACTGTATGGATCACAGTTTTGTTAGTGAGTTTTGAATTTGGAAACTTCAAAACTTTGTTCTTTTTCAAGATTGTTTTGACTATTTTGGGTATCTTGCATTTCCATATTAGTTTTAGGATCAGCTTGTTCATTTCTGCCAAAAAGCCAGAGCTGCATTGAATGTATAGGTCATTTTGAGGACAATGGCCATCCTAACAATAATAAGGCTTCTGATCCATGAACACAGAAGAGCTTTCCATTTATTTTAGGTCATTTTTAAATTCTATCACTAGTATTTTATTTTTCAATATACATGTTTCAGATATTTTTCTCAGTATTCCACATATTTTTCTTAATATTACTAATTATTTTATTCTTTTTGATGCTATTGTAAATGAAAAGGTTTCCTTCATTTTATTTTTAGATTATTCACTGCTGTTGAATAGAAATGTAATTAATTTTTATATATTCATTTGTGTCTTACAATTTTGGTCAGACTGGGTTATTAATTCTAAGAGGATTTTTTTTTCTTTTCTCTCTATTTTTACTTTGTGGATTCCTTGTGATTTCAATATATAATATCATGCCATCTGGAATCAAAACAGTTTTATTTCTTTCTTTCTAATCTAGAGGCTTTATTTTCTTTGTCTGATTGATTTGACTAGAACTTCTAGTACAATGTTGATTTTGGGAGGGAATAATTCAGTGCTTCTGCATTATGTATGATCTTTGCTTCAGGTTTTTCATAGATGTTCTCTGTCAAGTTGAGGAAGTTCTCTTCTATTCCTAGTTTTTATCCATTATTCTATTAATATGGTGTATTACATGAATTGACTTTTGTATGTTGTACTGCCTTTGCATACCTGGATACATCCCACTTAATAGTGGTCTATTTTATATGTTACTGTTTTGGATTTGCTTGTATTCTGTTGAGGATTTTTGCATTTATATTCATAAGAGACAGTCTTTAGTTTTCTTGTGATGCCTTTGTCTGGTTTTCGTATCAGTGTGATACTAGTCTCATTGAATGAATTGGGAAGTGTGCCCACCTCTTTATTTTCAGACGAATTTGTGAAGCATTTTTTGTTTGTTTTTGTTTTAGTTTTTTCTTTAAGTACTTGATGGAATTCACCAGTAAAGCCATACGGGCCTAGCATTTCTTTGTGTGAATGTTTTGGATTGCTATTTCAGTCACTACTTACTGTAGGATTATTTGAGTTTTCTATTTCTCCTTGAATTAGCTTCAGTCATTTATGTCCTTCTAGGAATTTATCCATTTCATCTAGATTATCTCATTTATTGGCTATATAATTATCCATGGTATTCCCTTATATTCCTTGTTATTTTTGTAAGGGCAGTAGTGACATCCTTCCTTTCATTTCTCATTTTAGTAATTTGAATCTTCTCTCTTTTTTTTTCAGTATTAGATAAAATTTGTCAATTTTATTGATCTTTTCAAAGAACCAACTATTCCTTTTGTTGATTATTCTCTGTTGTTCATCTATTGTCTATTCCATTTATTTCTGCCTTTAGTATTTTGATTAGAATGTTTAATTCATTTATATTAATGTAATTTCTTATCAGATTGAAGTTACAACTGCTGTCTACTTTCTATATGTCTTTTTTTCCCATTCCTCTATTACTACACATTTTTGTACATAGTAAGCATTTTCAAGTGTGCCATTTTAATTTGTTTATTTTATCTTTTTCTTCTCCTCCTCCTACTCTTCCTCCTCCTCCTTCTCTTCCATTGCCCTGGAGAGTAAAATTAACATCTTGTTTTAAAGCAATCTAGTTCACATGAATACCAACTTAATTTCAACAGTACACAAAAACTTTGCTTTGGTATCAGTCTTTTCCCTCCCCCTCCTCATGCTGTCATTTTCATACAAATTGCACCTTTATACATTTATAAGCTCATCTACACAGTTTCATAAGTATTGTTTTATGCAGTTGTCCTTTACATCAAATAGAACAAAACATTTACATGTAATGCCCGATTTATACTGTTTTATTTTTTTACTCATGTAGTAGTGCTCTTTATTTTTCAGGCGAGTGTCCTTTCATTTACACCTGCTGGACTATCCTTAGTATTTCTTGTAGGGCAGGCCTGCTAGCAATGGATTCTTTCAGATTTTGTTTTTGTAGGAGTGTCTTAATTTCTCCTTTAATTTTTTTAAAGAATCATTTTGCTGGCTATAAAATACTTGGTGACAGTCTTTTCCTTTTATCTCTTTGATGATACCATCCACTGCCTTCTGGTCTCCATGGTTTTTGATGAGAAATCAACTGTCTTACTGAGGAGCCTTTCTATATGTTGAGCCACTTTTCTCTTTCGGCTGTCAAGATACTTTATTCTTGTCTTTTGACACACTGAATCTGATGTGCCTATTTTAGATGTCTCTAAGTTTATACCACATGGAGTTTGTTGAGCTGCTGGGATGTACAAATTAATATTTTCATCAAATTTGGGAAGTTTTCAGCCATTATTTCTTTATATATTCTTTCTGCCCCTTTTTTTTCTCTCCCTCCTTCTGGCGCTCCCATTATGTGTGTATTGGTATTGTTGATGGTGTCCCACCTATCTCTGACACAGTGTTCATTTTTTTTTCATTCATTTTTCTTTCTGTTCCACAGACAGGGAAATCTCAGTAGTTTTAATTTAACTGACTTTTTCTTCAACAAGTTCATATCTACAGAGAAACCACTTATTGAAGTTTTTATTTTAGTCATTATATTTGTATCTCTAGAATTTCTAGTTGGTTTTTATTATAAATTTTATTTATTGTTATTCTCTGTACAATGAGATGAGCACATAATTTAATCCTTTAGGCATGGTTTCTGTTAGTTTTTTGAACATATGTGTAATTGCTTATTTATGTCTTTGTCTAGTAAGTCCAGTGTCTGGGCTACCTCAGGGAGTTTCTGTTGACTACTTTTTCCCCGTCTGTTATGACCAAACTTTTCTGTTTCTTTGTACATCTTGTAATTTTCTGTTGAAAGCTGGACATTTAAAATATTACAATGTGGCAGATCTGAAAGCCTGATTTTCCTCATCTCCAGGGTTTATCGTTGCTTTCATTGTCATTGCTGCTGCTGCTATTTATTTAGTTACTTTCCTGAACAAATTCTGTAAAGTCTGTTTTCTTTATCATGCATGACCATGAGATCAGTGTGTGTGAAGAAAGCCTAGTTGTCATCACTGTAGTAATGATTGGACAGTGATTTCTTTCAATGCCTGGAGACAATCGTTTGAGCTGTTGCCAGGTGGCTGTGTGTCCACGTGCTGAGGGATGCCCTCAGCACCGGCATGCAGTCAGCAGCTCTTCCGTATCCTTTAGTTCTTGCTTATGCAGAACCTCAAGTTCAGCCAGAGTTGAAGGCTTAGGATTTTCTCAGATCTTTCCTTGCCATGTGCCACACATGTATATTACCTTCTACAATTCTCAGAATTTTTTGGAGCTTTTTAACCCTACCTTCACCCCCAGAACGTCTCATTAATCAATTTTGCCTTCTAAGTTTCCTAGTCAGCACGTAGTTAGCCTCTACTGGTCCCACTGCCTCAGGCAGTTGTAATGTTAGATACTCACTGCTGATTGTTTCCCACACACACTCTGGGGACAGGCTGTTTGCACAGCATGAGTTTGTGACAGGTCACATAGTGACAGCTCTCTGGGGGCGGATTTTTTGGGTAACTTTAAATCACTTCTGCCCCTACCTTGATTGTGAGACTATTGCTTATAAAGGCCACCATTTAGGTGAGGATACAGGGATGGGGTAGATCAAGTTACAATGCCTCAAAACTCACTATCTTTATGGAGATTTAGCTGGGTTTTTTTTCTCAAATAAAGAGTCCCCGAATTGCTGGAAGTGTTGGTTTAATTTCCAGAGTTCTACAGAGGTTAATTTTGACAAATTTTACAAAGCCATTGTCATTGCTTCATAGAGGAGTAAGTTTTCCAAGATGTTTACTCAGATAGTCTAGAAGTGTATCCCATTTGCATTTGTGTTTAACTGAGTTACTTGCAAGACTAACTAATTCTACAGCTCCAGCCCCATTCACATAAGGGTCCACCTGCATGGATTCTCCTACAGCAGTGTACAACCTGTTGTCAGATTGTTGTTTTTCTTATTAAAGTGTAGGGGTTTTTAAAAATATGCTCATGAATAGCCTTTTGTCATTGTTACACGTTACAAAACTTCCACTAGTCTGTAGCTATTTTTTCCCCTCACTTATCGTTGCTTTAATGAAGTTCTCACTTTTAAGGATTTTCAGTAAAGCAGTTTGTGGATGCTGATCACACGGGTGAGGCATTTAACTACTGTCTAAACCTCAGTCTTTGCTCTGATTCACTGTCTGGAACATCTGAACACATCTACTGAACCCCATATACCAATGGATGCTGACAGACCTAATTAAAAAAATGCTTTTTAAGTAAAGCAAAAAATATTAACTTTGACACTGGAAACGACAAATCTCAAATTTCCTAGCTGATCTTGCTTTCTGTGATCATGAGCTACATCATGTTTTTAGAGCCGACAGGCATATTGAACTACTGATTTTATTTCATCGGATTTTAGAATGCAGAACACATTTCAGGCCCACTTATAGTACCATATGTGTATCTTAAATGATATGTACATATGATGATGTCTTTATTATAAGTACCTTATTTTATTTTAAGTACCTACTGCTGTGCATCTCATTAAGGAAAGCTTGAAACTGCAGTACTGAAATTTTTCATACCACCATCATCCCATAGCATCTCTTTTCCACTTATATGTTGTGTGGCAGAATATTTTTCTGCTCCCTAGAAATGATCAATGTTGAAGGGGAAAAAAAACCCCTCCTCAAATAAATATACTCCAAATCACACACTTATCTGAACGATGGCCACCATTTTAGTCCATAGTCCACACCAATCCATCTAATCATACTGACTCAGAATACTCAACATAGACAATCCACCCCTGAATTCAGGGTCCTCAACACACGTTCTATCCCCTCCCCATTCCTTGTTGACTCTGACCTACTTTTGTCCAACGTGTCCTGCCAGTCTCTTTGCTACTTGACTGCACTTTTTAATTTTTACCTTTGAGTTCCAGGCTGCGCCTAGTGATTTCCAGAGAAACGCCAGACACTTGGCTCATCAGGAGGGGCGGTGAGGATTTCAGAAAGCTGTTAAACTAACTCACTTTCAGATAGTGAGTGGCTGTTGTGCGCATTCCTTCTAGATCTCTGCCATGCCGGCTGCATCCACCCCAGCAAAATAACGTAGCTCCTCCAACCACCTCTGCCTCCATTCATCTGGGTTTCTGCTTTCAGTGACACTCAGATGCTGCTGATGGGCAATATATATATATATATTTTTTAATTGAAGTATAGTCAGTTACAATGTGTCAATTTCTGATGTACAGCGCAATGTTCCAGTCCTTCATATTCACATATATATGTATGAATTCCTTTTCATATTTTTTTACTAAAGTTTATTACAAGATATTAAATATTGTTCCCTGTGCTATACAGAAGAAATTTAGTTTTTTAGCTATTTTTATATATAGTAGTTAATATTTGCAAATCTCAGTCTCTGATGGGCATTTTTAAAGCCACATCTGGAACCCTTGTTGCAGAAGTGTCTGAGAAATATATTTTCGACCTCATAGACTTTTGGTTAGGAAGTTGGAATAAAGGCTGACCTGGCTCACCTAACTTGTCTGCCTTTGTGAGTAAAGAGGTCTGGAGTTTCAAGTCCCAATGAAATGTCCTGGCCCTTCAGTAGCAAACTCTTAAAGCAACCAAAATGCTCCCGTCTACCAGAGCATGACTTGTCCTTAGACACTGCTGGACATAACCACCGATGTTGTCTAAGGCATCGTCTTCATCTGGTGCACACTTTCTTTAGATGTGTAATATCCTGATTAACAGGACAAGCTAGTTTGGATTCCCAAGGCCACAGGCAGCCTTCTGCCTGACTTTGGAGTATATATAGTCCTCTCTCAGATCAGCTAGAGCTGTCTGGTGTGTGCTTTCCCAGAGAATGTGGGTGCAGTGCTCCCCACCAGAGTCCTACCAGTTGTTTTATTGCAGGAAGAGAGAGAGTAAAAGAGACAGAACAGGAAGTTCTTGTCCAGCCTCAAACACAGTCACCCCCGTCCAGGGCTCTTGCTCTGGGACACACAGCAGTGCAGGTCAGCAGCGATGTGGCCCCGGTGTACTCCAAAACATGGTGTGGTTTTACTGGGCTATCTGTGTCTTTCATGGGCCCTGCAAAGTTCTCGGCTTTGTGAAATGGGGAACTAAGGAACTCCCACCCATGGCTGTAACTCCCAGGGTTTGCACCCTTACGGGTTTTGAGGATTTGCTGGCAACTCATTCTTTTTCACTGGGTCATTTCTCAGTTACACCTGCAATCCTGTGACTTCCTTATCAGAACTGCTCCTTACGTTCGGGATTTAGTGAAAGATGCCATTTTAGCCTGTAAGTTCATGTTCAGGGAGGAGGAGGAAGAAGCATAGATCAGAATTGCTGTTTTGCTTTTTTTATTATTGTTTTCATAAGCCATCTCCTGTTGTCGAATGGACACTGAGCAAATGAATGACTGTTACACTCCCATTTGAAAGATGAGAAAAACGACACTCAGGGAGAGGAGGCAAACTTCCTGAGTTTCCAAAGACCAAAAGGGATGAGCACAGAATAAGATCCCTGCAAATTTCTTGTCTGTCATTCGCCTTTAGGTCAATGACAGAGTGCCGTGTGTAGTAGTAAAGTTGTAACGTGCTTTTAAAAGGGTGCAGATGTTCTTGTTTTGTTTATAAAATCACAGTGTTTTGTCTGAGACTCTGAAAAAGAGAAATGGGTTAGTAAATGTTGGTTTCTCATCCTTGGCCCTTCCTCCCCTTCACAGATATGGACCCTTCCATCTGTAGCAGGAATAAGACAGCCCCAGCCTTGCCGTCTCATGAGATCAGTACTCATTCATTTCATTCCTGCCCACCAGTAGGTGATAAAGCACAGCGAGATTTTCATGTCCTGCTTCACTGATTCTTGTGAAATTAGGTGTTTGAAAAGGGAAGCTGCTTTTTTTTATATAAAGTGCAGTAATTTTCCTAGCAGAGAAGGAAATTGAGGATTTTCTTCATTGAAAATCAATAGAGATTTCAAGAGCATCTGTATTTCTGATGCATAGATTAAAATGACAAAATCTAGAGGGATTACCGAAACACAAGGAAGATACCAAAAGTGTCTTTAAAGAGCTTTTCTAAGACTGGGCTTTTAAAGAGACTGTTAGTTGACAGAGACCCTCTTCTCATCCATAGTCCCTCTCCTTAGGTTGGAAAGGGCCAGCGCTTCCCATGTGTGCAGTTCTGGTGCTTCAAGTGAGTTGTAGGGTAGGGCGGTGCACGTGGTGCTCCCTTCAGTTTGTCCATCCTAAGTAACCCCTGGCAGTCAGAGGGCGAGTGTTTTGCAACAACGTGAACCATTCACCATGCTCTCCGTGGTGTGTACTCATCTCAGCTCATCCAGGCTCAGGTGATGGCAGAGCAGAGAGTGGTGGCAAGAGGTCAGCCATGAGTAGCAGGAAGCAACTGGAGTCAGCTGGGGCCCAAGTGGCTAGGAGTTCCAGGTTGAATTCCCAGGACTTCCCACAGCTCATTCATTCAGCTAATACTTCTCCAGCACCTGTCATGTGCTGGTGCTTCATTGTGAACAGAACCAAATCCCTGTCCTCATGAAGATGACGTTCTAGTGGACATAAGAAATGATAAACGCAGAAGCAGATCCAGGTCAGGACACATGAGTGCTGTCTACTTTGGAGTGCACAAGGTGAGATCCTTTGGGAAGGAATGTATGATACAGGAAAATGTGGGGGAGAGGATGGCCGTATCCCAGGTCTTATTTGGGTCCCTGAGATGCACCTCGTGATGTGTGGGTCCTTGGTTTGCACAGGAACGAATCCAAGAGAGAGCCACAATTCAGTAAATGTAGATTTATTCAGAGAGATATATACTCCACAGACAGAGTGGGCTGTTTCAGAAGGCAACAGAAAGGCCATGAGGCGTGAGGGTTGGGTGCTCCAGTTTAAAGGAAAAGTAGATACACACTCCACAGACATAGTGTGGGCTGTCTCCCTCAGCAGAGAGAGCAGCCACGAGGTGTGGTTGTTAGTTTTTATGCACTCAGTATCTTCATATGCTAATAAGTGGGAGGAATATTCCAACCGCTTTGGGGAAGGTGTTGCGATTACCAGAAATTGGGCCACCACTCACCCTTTGACCTTTCATGGTCAGCCTTGAACCTGTCCTGGCACCTGTAGG
Organism: Vicugna pacos; assembly: GCF_048564905.1. Classification (NCBI taxonomy): domain Eukaryota; kingdom Metazoa; phylum Chordata; class Mammalia; order Artiodactyla; family Camelidae; genus Vicugna; species Vicugna pacos. Next base: position 485,077 of record NW_027328798.1, read on the forward strand.
AGTGCCATTTAGCATCCTGCTGTATTTCAGTGAGTGTGTATTGAAGCTCAAGTTCTACTGGGAGTTGACTTTTCCACCGTCTCGGTGCTAATGGCTGTGCCATTCTTTTAATGGCTGTGCCCTGCCCCCTTCCCTCCTGTCTCATGAAGGAGCTCTGGACTGATTGCACAATTGCAGAGCAGGGGACAGAGTGGAAAGAACTTTATAAGTGGAAGGTGGAAGGCAGTGTTGGTAGTAGAATTCTCAAGTCAATTATAAAGTAAGGGTCTTCTGTTTGCTGGGATTACCTGGTGTCACATTAGGGAGCTGTGAGCCTTGGGGACTTCAGTGAGTGGGTGGCTCACTGTATATACTGTGTTGCTTCTTAGGCGGCTCGAGAACAGTTGGCTTATATGTGACCCATTCACTCAAGCAGGGGTCTTTTTGGGGATTTTCTGCACTTGAGGCTAACATGGGTCACATGGGGGGGCAGGACCGGCCAGTCACAGCTTGGTCCACAGTCACCTAGTGCCCTCGTGGCTTTCATCCCATGGATGTGTCACCTCCCTCTCAATGGGGACAAGGTCAAAAGTGGTGGGGCAGCTTCTCAGTGGCGAAGGCATTGCTCTCCAGACCCAACACTCAACAGCATGGACCCCTGGTTTTGGCTACAGTCTTAGCTAGATGAGGCTGTTGAGTAGCTGAGCTCATGAGACGTGGGTGCCATGCTTCCACTCTCACCAAGAGCTCTACTTTTGAAGATTCTGATCAGACAGCCACAAATACTCCCTAGCCCATAAACAAGGAACAGTCCCTTTCACTCGGGGAAGGGCACACAGAAGGAGAACGGATCATCCCGAGAGCAGGAGAGGCCAAATCAGTCCTGCCCTCAGGGGTCTGAGAGACGAGCCAGCTCAGTTCCTCTTACTAGTGGTTTACTTGGAGGATCTGGGGTATTTTGGTGACCTGCAAGTGTCAGGAAATAGTACACGAGGGCTTTGTAGAATTTCTGGTCCGGTGTTAACTCACCCCATTGTAGCTGTTGTGCAAGGAAACAAAACTTGGTGGACAACAGGCCATGGCCTCTGCTCCCTGGTGGAGCCAGGAGATTACAATATTAAGAACGACTGCAGGGGCATCATTTCTATGTTGAGAGGCCAGATGGCCTTACATATCTCTCATGCTGGATGCCTAAGTTGCAAAGGGAAACTGGATTTCATCCAGCTCTCCAGCCAAGGAGGAGACCACAAGTGGCCTCCCCCACCAACTGTGAGCTCTTTGCCTCCACTGACAGCAGCATGTATAGCAAAAAGCTGGGCTGCCACCTGCGTTTCCGTGTAAACATCCGAGTAGCCACAACAATGGCCTCGTGAGCGATGGTGTGCCCAAGGAAGCGTTATGTGGGGCAGAGGGAGGAGTGCCGGGGTCAGACACCGGGAGGGCAGGCAGGCAGTGAGGACATCTGTGCAGCGCAGATGCCATGGAACTGAGCCAAAGGGAGGCTGGTTTTGGAGCAGGGAGCCTGGGCAGTGCCATGTTGTTCGTAAGAAGATCCTGGGCTCTGGATCCAAGAAGTCATTGGCTTGATTCCTGACCTCAACCCTCATCTTGGGCAAATGTTTGAAGCTTTCTGTGCCTCTGTTTCTTGGTGTCCCAGTTGGGGACAATAGTAGCAATTACTTCTGAGAGTCAGGAGCGCCTTTATAGATGTCATTTCATTACGCTCACATCAGCCCACAAGCACGGTGCTTGGTCCCCCGTTTTACACGTGGCAGACGAGTAACTTTTAATCAGTAATCACGCAGCTAATAATGGTCATAATCAGCATTTGAATTTGATCCCTGTGTCCAGATAATTTCTATTCTCACTCAGTATTACTGGAAAACTAGTAAAGTCATAACAAACACTGCTGGGAAGTGGGTGCTTGAAACATGTTTGTCATCTTTGCCATTGGGGAGTGTTGAGTTCACATTCCTCACAGCACTTCTGAGGCTCCCTGCGTCTCCGGCTGCCCCTGGTGGGGTCTACAGGGCTCTGGGCAGCTTCTCCTTGTTCTCTAACCCCAAGGCTCTCTGCTCTCTGCAGGTTGATTCTCAACCCTGACTGCTCGGTAGAGCTAGTGTCTAAAAACAAAAAAATGTGGGGAGGGTACGGCTCAGTGGTAGAGCACGTGCTTAGCATGCAAGAGGTCCTGGGTTCAATTCCCAGTACCTCCATTAAAATAAATAAAGCTCAATACTCCCCACAAAAAGAAAAGAAGTATTTAAAAAATAATAAAGAGTACAAAGGCCCCACTCCAGGCTGTGGTGCACTATTTTTTAAAGGCTCCCAAATGCATCCCATATGCAGGAGGGTGAGAGCTATCCCTATACACTTCTTGTGAGCTTGTCCACTCACACCCATTAGCCTCTTGAAACAGTAAAACTACTTGGCTCAGCCTAGAACTTTCTCCCGATTTCTAGAGTTTTATTTTCCTACTGCACATCTCTCCTGGAGCCCACAGGAACTCAGCCAGAACTGAATCAGTTGTCTCCTCTCATGACTTGCCCCTCTTCCTGCCCTTCTTTTTTTTTTTTAACATTTTTTATTCATTTATAATCATTTTACAATGTTGTGTCAAATTCCAGTGTTCAGCACAATTTTTCAGTCATTCATGGACATATACACACTCATTGGCACAATTTTTCTCTGTGATTTATCATAACATTTTGTGTATATTTCCCTGTGCTATACAGTGTAATGTCGTTTATCTAGTCTACAATTTTGAAATCCCAGTCTATCCCTTTCCACCGTCTAACCCCCTGGTAAACACAAGTCTGTATTCTCTGTCCATGAGTCTATTTCTGTCCTGTATTTATGCTTTGTTTTTGTTTGTTTGTTTGTTTTTGTTTTTTAGATTCCACATAATAGCGATCTCATATGGTATTTTTCTTTCTCTTTCTGGCTTACTTCACTTAGAATGACATTCTCCAAGAGCATCCATGTTGCTGCAAATGATATTATGTTGTCGGTTTTTATGGCTGAGTAGTATTCCATTGTATAAATATACCACATCTTCTTTATCCAGTCACCTGTTGATGGACATTTAGGCTGTTTCCATGTTTTGGCTATTGTAAATAGTGCTGCTATGAACATTGGAGTGCAGGTGTCATCCTGAAGTAGATTTCCTTCTGGATTCAAGCCCAGGAGCGGAATTCCTGGGTCATATGGTAAGTCTATTCCTAGTCTTTTGAGGAATCTCCACACTGTTTTCCACAGTGGCTGCACCAAACTGCATTCCCACCAGCAGTGTAGGAGGGTCCCCCTTTCTCCACAGCCTCTCCAGCATTTGTCATTTGTGGATTTTTGAATGACGGCCATTCTGACTGGTGTGAGGTGATACCTCATTGTAGTTTTGATTTGCATTTCTCTGATGATTAGTGATATTGAGCATTTTTTCATGTGCTTTTTGATCATTTGAATGTCTTCCTTGGAGAATTGCTTGTTTAGGTCTTCTGCCCATTTTTGGATTGGGTTGTTTATTTTTCTCTTATTGAGTTGTATGAGCTGCTTATATATTTTGGAGATCAAGCCTTTGTCGGTTTCACTTGCAAAAATTTTCTCCCATTCCGTAGGTTTTCTTCTTGTTTTATTTCTGGTTTCCTTTGCTCTGAAGAAGCTTGTAAGTTTCATTAGGTACCATTTGTTTATTCTTGCTTTTATTTCTTCTAGGAGAAAATTTTTGAAATGTATGTCAGATAATGTTTTACCTATGTTTTCCTCTAGGAGGTTCTTGCCCTTCTTATTTCAGGGAATGGCACTATAATTTAGACACTGCCAAAGCCAGAAAGCTGGCCGGCATCTTTGACCTCTTCCTGCCCTTCCATCACACCTGTGGCCAATCCGTCCACCTGCTGAAAAGTTTTCTTCTCTCTCCTCCTGGCAGGGCCTCAGCAGGCCTTCACATGAACCTGCCAATAGTCCTCCCTGCCTCTATCTTGTCTCTTTCTAGATCACTTTGCATGTCTCCTCTACCTTGGAGGCACACAGAGTCCTTTGTGATGTGCCCCTGTGATCTCTCCACCTGGTTGCCTCACCTGCCTCCCACACCCTGTGCTCGCTTCTAGACTATTTGCAGTTCCTGGAAGGGACCTGGCTCTCTTTGGCCTCCCTCCTTTGCATGTGCAGCTCCCCAGGGAGAAATGGCCTTAACATTATAAGTTCACCTGATCAATTCTAGGGCATCTCAGAGCTCACCACAGTGGTTCTCTCCTCTGGGAGAGCCTTGGCTACAGTTCCGGCTCCCTGCCCCGAGCACCCTCTGCTGACTGTTATCCAAGCCCTCTTAACACGCCTCCTCAGCCATCATTTCACAATGAGTCCTGTGCACCTAGGAGCTCCCGGAAGCAGGGACTGTGTCTTTTTCCTCTTTATTCTCAGAGCATTGTAGAGACTCAGGTACAATGGTGGAGGACACAGTGGTTATTCTGCAATTTCTCTAGAGTTGGGGCCTAGGGGTAACAGTCTGGTGGGAAGAAGGGCTTAGGGGATTCACCCTGAAGCCACATTTTCAATTAACATTTCATGTTGTTTTTGTCTACTATTTAAAGTTACGAGTCTTAAAACACAATGACGATTTCTAAAAATTACATTACCGATGATTGAGAAAAATGGCAGTTTTCCATATTTAAGAATATTATTTTAAGTTTGTGTGACTGGGGTGGTGGAAAATAGAAATGCAGGGGCTACTAAAGCATTCTCATCCCCTTCCCCACCCTCAGGTCCTTTGGACAGAAGAGACAGAGGGATGTGAGGAGAAGGCTTGGATGGTGAACCGTGCAGTGCTTTTAAATTGTGACAGTTACTTGTGCTTTTTTTTTACTTTTTTTTTAATGGAGGTAATGGGGCTTGAACCCAGGACCTTGTACATGCTTAGCACGTGCTCTATCACTGAGCTATACCCACCCTTCCCCCCGATATTTGTGTTTTTAGTGGGCATAATGTGCTGGTAGCAGGTACTTTAGCATCAGACACAGTCACCTGCCTCTGACCATCACGTTAATACCTTTCCCTTGAGCTAGAGAGCTAGTCTGTTTCCAAACGTTCAATAAATTATCTACATTTTCTTTTTTCTTAAACAAAAGGTATTAACTCATTTTTTTCTTTAGTATCGCCTATAAATAAAATGTGATTTTATTAACCATTTACCAAAGTGTTAAGTGTAATAAATATTAAGTACAGATTTCTGAAGCATCAGGCATCACTGAAGATCCACATTCTGCTGTTCTGTCTCTCTGTTAGTCACCTTACTTTTGGAGTTCTGGAAGCGGTGCCAGGCAGAACTTGAGTACAAATGGGAGACGGTTGAGCAGGAAGAACAAGTCTGGCCAGAATAGGAGGCGAGGTGTCCCCACGTGGAGATAGATGAGATTACCCAGGAAAAGCGGGCGCTGTTTAGATGCACTTTATTCTGTTTACTTCTGGACTTGTCAGCCTTGGCTGCGTGTTGGAATCACCAGGGGACCTTAAAAAATGTTGGTGCCTGGGTTCCATCACTGCAAACTCTGATTGTACTTAGTGGCCTGGGGGCGCATTCTGGCATAGGGAAGTTTTTAAAGCTCCTCTGGTTATTCTAATGTGCAGCCAAGTTGAAGGAGCACTGCCTGGAATGGTGGACACAGAAGAGAAGTGAGGTCCTTCCTTCATAATAACAGTAAAAAGGGGGAAAAGAAAAAGACTGGTATAAGTGTATATGAAAAGAGGCATTGATTTGTATCCTTTCATGACACCAATAAAAAATGCAAAATATAAATTAGCTGCAATGACATAGATGTAGAAGGAAAGACAAATTGGTTTTTATAGTTGACTCCCATTTTTTTAAATGCGCCTTCATTATTGTGGCCTCCTTTTCATCATAGACTAGGTGCCCCTTTGTCTTGAACTAAGTCCCGGTCACTGCTCCCCCTTCCTACTGGGATGTGCACAAAGCAGCATGGCTCTCATCCTAAAGTCAGAGAAAGGGTAGAAGAAGCAGGGAAACATTTGTTGAGGTGCCATCAGTGTTTGAGCAGTGTTTGAGCTAGTCATTTTACATAACTGGAAATGTAAATTTATTGCTGCCACTCCTGCTGCAAAATTAAAAAAATAAAACTGTATATCTTTGTATCAACATTCCAGAGCTATGAAAAGATGATTTTTGAGTCATTTGTATTATTGCTTCTTTCCATCAGCTGAGATAATTTAGAGCTGATGGTGCTTGCAGTCAGCAGCAGCAGGACAGTAGGTTGTGAGAATGAATAACTCTTGGGAAAAAAATGCTTTTACTAGGAGTATCTGAAAATGTCTCCAAATATAGATTTAATAAATTGAATCACAGATCTACAGAATGTTGGCACTGAAAAGATATGGAGGGAGCAGGTCAAACTCCTCTTTTCATAAATGGAAAAAAATGAGGTTCAGCTACCAATAGAAAGTGACATTTGTCTTTTACAATGTAATAAGCTTCTAATAATCCCCATTATGAATAGTTCCCATTGTTTACAACTGAAGATGGGGGTAAAAGCATATGTTGGTGAAAGACTGTACATTCAGAGATGAAAGCTGAATCTTAGACAAAATTAGATGTTCATAATGCTTTTGAGTCCTGAAAAACAAAAACTTATCATATTGGCAGCATACAAAAAATACTGAAGAGAAGTTTTTTGGTCATTTAAACTGCCAAGCTTAAATTTAATTTTGCAAGCTAATAAGTTTAAATTTTCATTGGGACATGCTTGTTGAAAAATTGAAGATGAAGACTCATTTAACTTTATCATTCTTCCTTATTTAAAAAATTGCCTTATTTTTTTTTAGTTTTTTATTTGAAGTATTTTACTTTACTTGAGAAAGCATGCTCCATTGTTTAGAGAGGCCAGCGTTGTGGTAGTGAGATCTTGCGAATGAAGTTGCCTAAATTCATATTTGAACACAGCAGCTTGCTTCCTGAGTGATCTTGGACAACTTAACTTCTCTGTGCCATAGTTTCCTATAAAATAAGAATAAGAGAGTTGCTTCTTCATGACAGTGGTAAGGACGGGTCGAAGTAATGTATAGAATCTACTTGGAAGGCTTCCTGGCACAGAGGAAGGGCCATGTACTTAGTTACAGCTATTATTATACTATATCTGGTTTTATAATCCAGTTAAATCTTGATTCTTGCTGATTTCATCTCTTAAAAAATTCTAAATATAAACTCTAAAATGGAAACTCTTAAACTTCATAGTTGTAGCTAATTAACACATAAATCTCAACCAAGAAACACACAGTGGACACCAGTTAGCTGCAGACAACTGTGATTCTTTCTGTCCTGCACAGACCCTAAGCTGTCATTACCTTCACTTCTGAAATCAAAGGCAAGCTAAGGAATAGAGCTTTAAATCTTGGCCTCATCAGGTGCTCAGACCATGGCAGGGAAACAGTTTACTGTTCACATGTGCATTTTCAAAAAATAGTATTAAAACGAACACTGTACATATTTTGTTGTGTGTTTGACATCGTTAACAGAAAAGAAAAGGAAAAAAAACAGGAAAAAACCCATGCATTTACAAACAAGGAGGCTATGTCTGAAATTTTTTTTTTATATTATGTTTAGGATTTACTGACCAGTTAGGAGAAATATCATTTCATTGGTGTAATCCCTTGATTGACTAAACTTGTTTTTTTAATTAGGAAGAAGAGCGTGTTCCCTTTACCACCTGGGGAAAGTGTATACATATAACCCTTTGTGCAAGTGCTCTTTTTCTGGGTAAGAACCTGCCACAGACTTTTAAAATCTAATGTGAAATGCTGAGAAAACTGAAAGTCAAGCTGGGAACTATGTAGTCTCATAGAGGAAACTTTTTCCAGAGAACATCTGAGCCAATGCAGGGCGCCGCTCTGGAGGTTCCACAGTCTCTTCTGCTCACAGTGCTTCCCCCAATTCTTTTCACCTCATTTGTTCAAATCAGATCAGTGGTTTAGGATTCTCCAGGGTCTGATTAAGAGACCAGATGGAGGCATTAAATTTCTAAAATTTTCCAAGTGTAACAACCTAGGTAAAATGTCTAAGAATAGCCTAACAAAAGGATAGTAGGAACTATCAAAAAATAAAAGTAAAAACTACTGAAAGATATAAAAGGTGCTTTAATCACATGATTCTAGATTAAAAGATCATATCTCCAAAATATCAGAAGTTATAAAATTGATTTGGGTTTATTGTGAATAAAATCATATTAGTAATATAAAAATTAATAAGATAATGAGAGTTTTACTAGTTCAAGAATAGCCAGATTATAAAATAAGGCAGGAAGTCCAGATATGGGCTCTGATATCAATAATAATTTAATATAAGTGATGGAAGGCATTACAAATCAGGGAGATAAATAAAGGTTATTCAGTGAATGAAACACTTGTTAGCTACTTGGGGGAAAAGAAAAGATTGAAATCATACAGTGAACCATATATTGTGATAAATTCCAGAAACATTTAAAAAGTAACACAATTAGAAAAAAAACTACAAATAAATATGGATGAGTATACAACCTCTAGATGGACAGTAAGTATCAGAGGAAATTATACAAAGATTTCCATGCATCAGAGCATCCTAATTTTAAACAAAACACCAGAGAATGTTGTTTGCTTACAAATCCGACAAGGGGCTAATTCCTTCAATACATAGAGAGTTCAGATCACTTCAAAGGTAACATCAAAATATCTCAGAAGCGTAGAAGGCAGAGAAGATGAACACACATTCGCAAAAGAAAAAATAGATGTCACACTTCAATGGTAATTCACTCAGTGCACATCAAAATGAAATAGTTTTCCACTTCTCAAGTGACACAACTCTGTTTATGAGGATGAATTGCCAGTGATCACCAATCCCATGCCTAGGTTACTGGATAATTTTTGTGAAGTATGGTTGATTTACAATGCTGTGTTAATTTCTGGTGTACTCCTCAAGCCTTCTTAGAAAGCAGTCTGGCAGTTGATATCAAGAGTCAAAAATATTCATATGTTTTAATCCACTAATTCAGCTTTGAAAAACTTTTAATCAGGAATTATTTCAAAATGGCAGGGAAAAGTCAGTATGGATGCAAGTCACAGACATACTTTTATATGTGTGTATATATATATAAAATCTCAGCCAAAATATTCTTCCAACTCTTCACAAAGTAGAATAGTATGCAGTCATGAAAAAGTGTGTCCATGAAAATATTTTATGACATGTCAAAGTGTTGCGCTTATGATAGATTGGAGAATTAAATTAATATATAAAATGATTTGTAATATACAAACAATGCACCATTCTGAAGGAATTATGTCTATAGGTTGAAGCATTATTCTTATTTTATTTTTTATTCATTTTCAGAGTTGGAGTCTTTTGATTGTAGGTGACAAAATCAATCTCCAATGTGTTTAAACAAAAACCAAGAAATGGGGATCCATGGGATTTATTGGTTCCTGTAAATGAAAACCTCAGGTCTGAGGTCTGGCTTCAGTCAAGGAGAGATACTCTAGCCCAGATGATGTCAAGGGCTGCTTTTGTCCTGTCTTCATTCTGTGTCCAAAGATGTCTCAGCATGATGCTTCTAGGCACGCAGTATCCCAGATCATCCATCCAAACCAAGACAGGTCTCTTTTGGCAGCTTCCTCTCTTGATAGAAGAAGCTTATGTTTCACATGGGCACCAGCATGTATCTCCTCACATAATAGTGGCTCTTCCTGGGTTATTTGCCAATTCTCCAATCATGTGCAAGGCCAATACAATGAGGGGTATTATTTGTCTTAAACCAACTGAGATCTACTTCTGGTGCTTCAGAAAGAGTGGGTCAATCGAGGTTAAATCACAGGACTAAAAACAAAAGGGAGGTTATTTATCCTAAAGCAAGTTCTGGGTCCTCTTCTAAGACTGGGGACAGATCCAGGACAGCAGTTCTGTCCACTACTGAGTACTTTCAAATTTTCTTTAATGAGCAAATGTTAAATTTATGATCAGAAAAGATGATAAATAAGAAGAAACTTGAGGAAGGAGAACGGAAAGCTTTCCTGTTTCTTAAGAAATAGTGAACCCATTAAGTGCTTGGAAGAAAAATGGAAATGTGTCAAGTTTGTAAAAGTTCTGAAATGAATTAGAATTGATTTTACAGACCATGTAGGAGACAGTGCTATACAGTTAGTGTGTCTTTGGGCTCTTTGAGTATTTCAGTACTTTCACTTAATAGTTGCTTCATTTGGGGCAAATTGCAACATCTCCATGTGGCTCTATTTCCACATCTGTAAAAGAGATATAATATTACCTTCCCCACAGGGTGATTGTGAGGATTTTGAAAAATAGATGTGTGCTGAAGCAATAGTAAGTATTTACGCATTCTTAAATATTATGTTTACTTAATACATAATTAAAAAATTACTATGCAGACTTTTAAAAAATGCATACTATTTAAATGGCCTATATGAGCTGTACAAGAGAGGAAGGCTTAATATACCTTCTATAATACATTTTTCTCAGCCTTAACTAATTTTCACATTTAATCACAAACACACCAAAAAGTTATTCCTTTCACAAGCATGAAGACTTAACTGTGAAGAAAAGGATGATGAAAGAGAGTAGAGGAGAAAATAAAATGCTTTCTCTACAAACTGATGGCTTAAAAACTAAGAAAAAACACCTTTTTAAGACTTTGGTCACCATATTCATAGCTTATACTTAGGTAGAGTTTTTCACATGCCTGCGGTTAATGTTCCAATTGTTTTCACAATTAGTAAATAATTGACTCATCACAATAGTCCTATAAATTGCTATTATTATCTCCCCATTATATGGGTGAGGAGATTGAAGCCCCTAGAGGTTAAGAAATTTGCACAAGGCCCCACAGCTAGCATCAGAGCTGGGATCCAGATGCAGGAGTGTGGCTCCAGGAGGGGCTTGTAAACACTCCCTCTGCTCTCCCATGCAGGTGCAAGCCAGCCGCCTGCTATTACTGTAAATAACATGATGTGGTTCACTTAGTCCTGAAATTCACATTCTTTGTAGCTTTCTCTCTGGGGCACCCATCAGGAGCAGCCAGGGACACTGAGTACATGCTTCTGGACTATGACCAAGAAGGTAGATGGAAGGAAAACTGTTTAAAAATGGGATCTTTAATGTTCATTCTTCAGTGGCCAGAAAAAAAACCTGCCTAGTGAGGAACTGAAACCCTATTAGCCACGTGCAAATTTTGCTTCAGACACCCCCGCTGCCCTTGGGTCCACACAGTCAAAACTACTGTGGATTAGGGACATGAATCTTGTGCAAATGCAGGGAGTAGGAATACCTGCCATTTCAAGATCTCAAGGAGTATGAAAAGCATGTGAAGCTTTCATCAGCAGAGACCTGCTGTCACTCCCACTATTTCCCTCAGGGCATGTCCACAGCTTCACTGGTCCTATTCAGAATGAAGACGACAGCTAGCACCTGCTGACCCCTGAATCAGTGATAGGTTCTCCCTTGAAAGGAAGCATATCCCCTTCATGGGTTACAACTAGTTCATAACCTAAGTAATTCTACAGATGTAGAAGGGCTACTTTCATTTGTTCTGCTATCACAGACTTCCCTCCAAAAGATCATGCCACCAGTTACCCCATTTTCACCCATTAAAATATACTTAACAGGCTTCCTTCTTTAGTGCAGTTTTAGATTTACAGAAAAATTCACAGAAAGTGGAGTTCCCATATATTCCCTATGCCCTGCACACAGCTGCTCCTGCTGCCAGCGTGTTACATTAGTGGATGCACTCATTCTTTTTGACATCTTTCATTCCTCCTCCCCTAAAATTTAACATGACTGATATTCACGTCTCTTATGGCATTTACGTGCGATTTATATCACTTCTCACGTTTATGTGAAGTTTACAACACATGCATGTTTTCTGTTTAAGCTGGGTTGGGGGCAAGTTTTCTGTGTAAAAATACGATCATTAGTGAGTCTCATGCTGCTGGGTTCTTGGGTTGTCAGGTCCTGTTAACCATTGTTTCAGTTATTGGGATCATTGTCTACGGACTTTCAGTGTTCATTGTATTTCCTGCAAAACTTCCCAAGAACCTGAATGGAACAGACCCAATCCAAAAGTACCTGACTGTGCAGGTGGGCCACGCCCATCACTGCTTCCCATATCAGTTTTATCATCATGGTGACCCTGAACGCCATATATGAGAAAGTGGCAATCATGATGACTGACTCTGGTAAGCTCCTCCTGCAGCTGAGATAATTTCTACACCAGTTTTAGAACCAGGTCAAAACAGAGACTATCTTTTAGGCACTTCAATTGCAGTACATTACAGTCTTTAGTTAACTTCAACTGCAAACCTATTTTCTCTAGCCTATATGAGAAGTGAATTAGCTCCATTTTTGCATTAGTAAAAGGGACAAAGGAAGCTTTAGAATGTCCAAGCTCTGTGTAAATATGTCAGTGCTTAATAATAATTTCAATTACATTAGATAATGTACCCTGTTGTTGAAAGTAAATAGTCTCTGTATTGCAAATAAGTGGAAGAGGGTCGTGGTTCCAGTGGCAGATTTGCTTGCGCGTTACGGAGAGGACAAGTAATCACACTGTTATGTGTCTTCCCCCCATGCTGTTCCTGTTAGTGTAACTCCATTCTCATCAGCTGCAGCTTCTATAATAAATGTTTCTTCTCTCTGGCTTGTATCCCACCCAGCGGCTTAGCGGCCTAAGTTAAGTGCTTCCAACACATTGCATGTGGCTGGGTGGTCCTCCCAGTGGTCTGCTCAGTGGTCATCTTCTGAAAATACTAAGACCAATTCAAATTCTGAACTAGGAGGATGACCCGTTTTATGGTCCCCAAATGCTTCTAGCAAGTTGCCCCGTGTTTCGTTTGTCTTCTTCAATAGTCCTACCTTACTGCCTTTCAGGGAGACAAGAGAATATTATCTAGCAGGATGTTTAGAAGTAGCTTTCTTTCAAATTACACCTAACAGAGGACAGTTCTTGCCCATTGGATACTGTTGTGCTTATAAATTTTAAGGAACAGGTGACTTTTTTTTTTTTTTTTGCCTTGTGGGATATCACTTTCTTAGTGGGAGAAACTCTTAAAACAGTGTGTACAGTTGGAATTAACATAGTGGATATGTTAAGAAATTCAAAACAGCTGGTATGAAAACAGTGTGAATTGTGTGTGTGTATGTGTGTATATATGTATATATATATATATACACACACACACACATATTAAATGTGTTAACTCATGTGTCCGTGGCTTTGATTAGGGTCTCAAAGCCGTTCACAGTTTTACAGACTTACCTTTTCTTTATTCTAGCTGCAGAGCTCCCAAGGACCAGACTGACTATGAGAACAACCCAGCCATGAAGGTGTTCTTGTTCCATTTTGTCAACTACTACTCCACGTGTTTCTACATCACATTCTTTAAGGGCAGATTTGTGACTTATCCATGAGATCTGGTGTATTGGCTGTAAAAATACAGAAATGAAGAGGTGTGAATACAGATATGTGTTCTGAAAATCTAACCTGTTTCAGGTTTTCTCTTAGTTGCCCAATGAAGAGTGTCTTTACTCTCTGCTCCTTAGATTTTTTTAGGCATAAAATAATGACTTTATTTCATGTTAGAGCTATCTAAAATTTAAATGAGATTTTCTTTCTAATATTCCAGTGTGACCCATGTGATGTCTCCTTGAACTGATGACACAGCTGACAATAATCATGGGAGGACAGCCCATCTGTAATAACATACAAGAGGTGTTAATTCCATGAGTACTCAGTCATGTGATCTTGGGTGGGTGAGAATGGCCCACCCACCCACATCATTTTCCTGCATGCCCATCTCTAGAACAGTGGAGACTCTCTGCTTATTAAATCTCTCCAGATAAGATGATCCAGCCAAAAGTATAAACGTACCTGATGTTTAATAATTATGTTTAAATACCTTCCTTTTTATGTTTAACATAAATCCCCAAGTGCTATAGTCTCTGCTTATTAGCCCACCACTGGGGACTGACTGATCAGAGCCCATTGAGAGATGGCCCTTTTTGGGGCCATGAACTTAGTTTTCCCACAATTTCCTGCAAATTTCTCCTCCTTTTATATATGCATTTAAAAATCCATAACAGGAATTTGTTGAGTGCCTAGTATGTGCTAGTCACTGTATTAAATGTTGTACATATATGTATGTGTGTGTGTGTGTGTGTGTGTGTGTGTACAAGTTAATCACCCAAACAATCCTTATTCTTATCTTCCTTTTGCAAATGAAGATCCTGTGGCTTAAAGAGGGTAACTGATATGCCCAAGCTCTCATTGCCAATAAGAGACCACTGTGGGACTCAGATGTAAGACACTATCTCTCTGAATCCATGTTCTTCTAAGAAGAGACTCTCTTAGGGTCCTAAGGCACAGGGTTACATAAAGTTTTAAGAGACACTTGTCTAAAATAATAACAACAGAGGTTTTGACTTACTGTTCTCTTCCTAAAATGAGAAAAGCAGATGTTAGCAAAGGTCACACTGTCCTTTTGATTTTCACATAAGCCCAATCCCACATCAAAGTGGACAGTCCAGTGTTATCTGCAATTTCTGAACATTTCAAGGAGCTTACTCTATTCACTTTCTGTTGCTGTTGTAACAAGTATCCCCAAACGTCATGGTAGTAGGAAGAGAAAAGAAAAAGTCTCTACTAAACAACGCAAATTTAAACTTGTAGTTTTCTTGAATGCAGAAGCCTGCTGAAGTCAAAGTGTTGGCACGGCTCTTTCTGAAGGCCTCAGGGGAACCTGTATCTGACTTTTCTGGATTCCAGAGACCACCTGCGTCTCTTGGCCTGTGACCTCTTTTCTCATTCTCAAGGTCAGCATGGTTGTGTGCCTCTGACTCTGAACCTGTGGTCAGATCTCCTCTCCTCTCTCCCCTCTTCTGCCTCTTTCTTCCTCCTTTAACGACCCTGGTGATTACACTGGGCCCAAATCTATAATCCAGCTGGTCTCTCTTAGAGTCGACTGGTTAGCAACCTTAACCACATCTGCAACCATAGGCCCCCTTTGCCAGGGAATCTGACCTCTTCCTATGTTCTGGGGATAAGGACATAGACATATTGGGGGGGAACATTTTTCTGCCTACCACACTAACCATTTTAAGATAATTTCTGGCTTTGAGTTTCTGTTATCATGAAACTGTTGAACTTTCTTCTGTCTTGCCTTCCACACCAGCATTCTGCTCCTGGCCAACCTAACTGCAGAGCTCGCCCCTCTCTGTGGTGTCCCCCAAAACCACTTACACAAGCAGGTCTTACTGTTGTTTGGAGAATGGGGGAGAAATTCAAACAACTTGAATTTTGAAATAAAAAACCTCCATCATTTTAAAATCTTCCATGCCACTATAAAAATATTTATTTTTTTAACTTTGCTTTTTAATTTTTAAACTATTTTAAACTTTGTAACTTTTTTAAACTTTATTTTTTCTTATCATCCTTCATTGTAGGCTCCAGAAACCTGCTCTTCTGCCCACCGCATCCAAGTTCCCTTTCATTGTTTCTCCTCCCTTCACTAACCTTCCTTCTCTCTAGCTTATTACCAAGTTTCTGTCCATTCTCTTTATAGGGCAGTTAAATTATTTTTTCTTTCTTTCTTTCTTTCTTTCTGTTTTTGCAGAGTGAACACCTTTGCGTGTCAGTGTGTCCTTCCACATTTCTTCATAATGGCTTCATCTTTCAGTTTCAGTATGGATTACTGGGGTCTGTCTCGAAACAAAGGCATTTCCCTTGTCCCCCAGCTCACCACGCCCCTCAAAAAAAGATTCTGATCTTCGCTGTGAAATGAATCTTCTTTTTCCCTACTGTGCAGTAGACAATCCGTACCCTGAGCTCACAGTCAGATATTTCCAGAGAAGTAAAAGTAGGTCATGTGCAAATAATACTACTTTTCTCTGTGAAAAGAAATACAGCAGATAGAGGAAATACTTAACTCAGATTACTCAAAAGCATTTCCTGAAGGAAATAAGTAAATTATTTAACAATAAATTTTGTTGAATCTGGTTATCTGTGAGCTATTTTTACCAATCAAGGAGGATATATTTCCTAAACTGGTACTGAGCAATTCATGTGAAATGAAACTTGCTCACATGAACTAGTTTAAAGTAAAGGATGCATTATAGTATCTGTGGTCTGTTTATACCTTCACTTAAATAAGCACATTGTTCTAGGTTCCAGTGAGCTGAACTTTGCCTCCATGTATTTCTACTATGGGCTAAAATATTTAGGGAATTTATTTTGAATTTTGTTTCCCTTTTTTGAAAACCAGGAATTCTGAATTGTAGCCAAGTTCAAGGGTGGCTTGTTTTTTCCTCACTGCCTCTTCTCTTTGTATAAGTGCAGTTTCCTTCTTAATTTTTCATATAAAATCCTACCATACCAAAGATCTATCAATTACTCTTGCTGCACCAAAACTATACCCATTCTCAAAAATACATAGGAAGGGAAAAGAAAACTTATCAAAATTAGCTACTATTTTCATGCTATTTGAATATGTCTAAAGGAACATAATGAAATGAATTTCACCATATCTCACCTGCCTCCACCCCCCAATCCCATGTGGGGTTCTTGAGTAGGATTCTGGGAGCAAATGAAGGAAAGTGATGCCGTGATCCAGGCTCCCTCTGGGGTCTCCCCAGCACTTGGATTGGCACTGGTATAAAGTAGGTCTCAGTCCGAGCCAGCTGAGTGAGTGAGTGACTCACAGGCATCGAATGTGTAAAATCAGTGAATTAACAGCATTCTTTGTAGGACTCAGAGAATAAGCTGAGTGCCCTGTGGCCTTCCCAGCCTCACATACTATTTTGATGTTGGGGTCATTTCTGGGAATGTTATTCTGTACTGGACAAAAGGCTAGTACAATTCCAGGGTTAAGCAACTTTCCTAGGGAAATTTTATGATAAAATATTAAGAAAAATAGTTAAATGCCCCAAATGACATAGCATTGTCCTTTGGTGTTTAGATAATGTATGGCTGTAATTTTCTTACTTTATATGTTTTCTACATTTTCCACTATGTGTATGCACTACTATATAATAAGAAAAACAAATGTTTAAAAGAGAAAATCTCTCTTCTCCAGATATGATTTGGTTAGAGGATGAGTCAGATACATATAATAAGAGAATCTTATTTACATGTGTCCATAATTCACTCTTTAAATTCAGGAACAGGAAACTCAGGAATGAAATAGATTAAGAGAATCAAAGATACTTGTATTCAAGATTAGCAAGTAGGAGTGTCCTCAACAGAAATGGTGATAATCAATAATGCAGGGATTAAATGTGATAATGAAGGTACAAAGACAACATGAAGTAGAAAATGCCACGTGGCAAGC
This sequence comes from Vicugna pacos, assembly GCF_048564905.1. Classification (NCBI taxonomy): domain Eukaryota; kingdom Metazoa; phylum Chordata; class Mammalia; order Artiodactyla; family Camelidae; genus Vicugna; species Vicugna pacos. Next base: position 502,417 of record NW_027328798.1, read on the forward strand.
ACAGAGTAAAGGGCAATTTACTATGATTATGCCAATATGTGTGGTCAATTCCCAAGCAAATGATTGTGTAACCCCTGCTAGAGGGAGAAAGCTTCCAGCCTTGGCTGAAGAGGGGGGAGGATCCAGTGTCTGTATTTTCTAAAATGTCTACAGTTGCTTCTCATGTGCAAATTGATATCCCTGCACGAGAACCATAACCCAACAGAAAACCCAAAAGACCGAGGACAATGATGGGTGGACGACAGCCCAAGCTTTTCTGCCACAGATGAGTGGTTCCACTCAGGAAGACTGAGCAAGAGGCTCAGAGTCTTAGCTAAGGACAAGCAAGTCGGGACTTCTAATACGACCTAATGCCATCGACAGGGGAGGGCATTTCAGCACAAGAAGGGAGCGCCAGGTGATTTAACATGGAAGTTTCACCCTGGATCCATACAGTGATGGATTTGGGTCCCGGAGGGTAAAAGCCCTGCTTCCCTGTGGCATGGACCGGATTCCACAAATGCTGAGACAGGAAGTATGAGGCAGAGAAAAATTCCCCCAGGAGAATCCCGAGTCTGGGTGCCAGGGAGGGTGATGGACGAGCGTAGTCCCAGCGCCACCCGCATCGCAGGGCTCCGAGTGGCTGTGGAGCTGCGCGCCCCCGGCCGGACCTCAGACCTGCCTGCAGCACTCCGGGCTGTGGCCTGGGGAGCGGCTTCAGCAGGAGGCTGGCCCCGTCATTCTCGTAGGTGCTGCAGTGACCCCCACCCCTGTGGCCACGGTGATCCCAAGCCAAGGGTCTAAGTGACTTCAACCCTATTTACAAGTGGCCACAGCCGGATAGCCAGTGCTGCTCAAAAGGAAGATCCCACATGGGGTTTTGCTGTGTCAGGGGGGTTGCTAATACCTGGCCTGCTTTGAATCGTTTCATCGTGACAGCAGTCTGGGCAGTGGAAGTTTCATCTCTCAATTTTATTTCAACTTTTTTTGTTGAAAGTATAGTTGGTTTACAATATTGTGTTAATTCTTGGTGTACAGCATAGTGGCTCATATATATATATATATTCCTTGTCATATACTTTTCCACTAAAGGCTATTAAAAGTTATTGAGTGTAGTTCCCTGTGCTATACAGAAGGATCTTGTTCTTTGAAACAAAAATTACTAAACAAAGTAACAAAGTAAGCAGACTAAACCTAGCCATGTATATGACACAGCTGAGTTTATCTAAGGATTTAAATGTGGTTTTGATCTCCAGGATCTCTTTATCCAAGTATCATATGTACAGTGCCTGTGGAACACTTCTCAGAAAAATGTTCTAAAATCATAATATATAGAGAATAAAGAAGAAAGATAATTATACTGAAAAGCAGATATCAAAATATAGAAATGGGCATTTGTGATACAGTAATATCTGAAATATTGGAAGAACGTGTTGAATAAGAGGATCCTGTGGTGAGTCTACTAACCGCAACATTCTGCCATAGCAGTGAGTGTAAATCATCTTCTGAGATCTGCAACAATTGCATTTTGAATGTAAATAAAGTTAAATAACAAATAAGCCATGAAGTGTGGATTCAGATTCAGGGGTATCTCGAGTCCATATCCCCAGCATTTCCCAGGGCTCCCTGCTCTTCCCCTAATGTCATTGAAAGAATTGGGGAACGTTTGTGAAGCGAAGGGCATGTTCCATTGCAAAGAAATCTCGTAGCAAACCTGGGAGCATGGCCAGTGAAAGGTTAATGCTGAAATTAGAGGCCGTGGGAAACCAAGCAGAGGCAGCTCTTTACAAGTCACATCATATGCTCTGTGTGTGTCTACGTGTGTATGCATACAGACGTGTGGGCATGTATGATGTATACACCTGCCTTTCGTGTGAAGCCGCCTCACTGTCCAAATTTGAAATACATCCAAACGTGCAGTGCAGTCAGCCGAAACTCAGCCAGATGCTAAGTTGTCTGTTGTTGCTCTGTCTCTTCTGCTGAACTCCACGAGTAAACCACGCGCCAGCTGTTGCTTTCAGGGACAACAGCTCTGTAGGCTACAGGTCCATGCCTTGTTTCACTGCCAACTCTGATTTCCTTTCAGGATAAATTGCCATTTGAAAAGGGGGAAGCATTCAGTTGGCCCACAAGCCTCTGAGTGAGGAAAAAACATAACTTTAGAGACAGCTCTGTGGGACAGCATCCAGAAGGGGACAGAGCATTGGGCTGGGAGTCGAGGCTGTGTTTCTTTCAAGCTCTGCACTGAATTTGAGGTGGCATGTCACTTCTTTGTCCCTTGATTTGTTCAGCTTGTATTAGGGTCTTGGACCTGTTCTATCCAACATTAGAGTATCACATTTTTGCTCGGTGACCCTCCATGGCTCCGCAATTCCTTCAAAGGGAAAAATGCCCACATCCTCACGGCAGCCTCTAAGGCTCCACCCCCAAAACCACCACTTATTTCCTATTCACTGTGGCCCACACCAGTCTCCATGCTGTCTGTCCAGCGTGAGGGACCTCCAGGCCTGTGATCACTGTTTCCTCTGCCCCTCCTCTGCCCACCTCTTTGCTTCAGTCTTTGCCTTATTCAAAGGTCACTGCCCCATCCCCACTCCTCCCTAGCACACATTCTTCGCTCTCCTTTATTTTCCTCCACAGCACTTATCACCAGCTCACAGAACCTGTATTTCTTTCTTTTACTTATTTTCTCTGACGACTTTCAGACTGGAAAGGCCACGGTGGATAATAGGAGAGAAGTGGGGGTAAAAAAGACAAATGAGGGAAGGCATCTTCTAAAAGCTAAAATGAACACCTGAAAAGGAGGTAGGAGATAAAGTAGTAGTAGTCGTTACAATTTTGGTAAACCCAAGGCACGTAGTCAGGACTAGTTTTCACAATATTTGAGGGTAGGGAGGCAGCAATAAAAAGAAATTTATCCTGAAAACAAGAAATTAAATTCTTGGGAAGATGATGTGTTCAGCTTGAGATATCAGTAATACCTTTATGACCTTGGTCTGATAATATCCTGCCTTATAATTTGATCTGTTTGACAGCTGGATCATGAATCTAATGATGCCACAGTTTTGGGAGCAGAACAGACCAACCCACGATGGGAACGGGAAAACCATCTGTATCCCATGGGCAAACTGGGGTTATTTTATGAATACCCTGAAATGAGTAAGTCATCAATGGAGATTTCTGTGCTGTCGGTTATACTAGAGTATGCTTTGGGTCTCAGAAGCATTGGTTACCGAGCCAAACAATGTCCTAGCATACTGAAACGGAGCCCGCTTTTCTCGATTAGATGCAATTATGCAGTCAGGCTTTCAAATAGGGTGCCTGTGTGTATCTTTGTCAATATTTATGTTGCACAAAGCTGAAGATTTACTGCCAAGGAATGAAATGGAATACTCATTCAGATACGTCTCCTCCATTGATTCTCAGATCCTTCTGGTCATGTCGTCTAAGGATGAACTCAGAACCGTTACTAGATGTGACTCAGCTCAGGCTGTAGCCCGTGTGGCACAGCTGTTGGCTGATATCCTTCTAAATAGAGTCATGTGAGCCAGCCAGCCTGTGCAGAAAGCCCGCAAGCACATCCTGCCTCATTGCAGCAAGGTTCACAGGGTCACCCCTTCCACATCTCACACCTGCCTTTGATATTGTTCCTATTTCTTCTGGCTGATGGTTTCTGCCTGATTCCTTGAGTGACATCATGTCACATCACTGGCTTGAATTCAGGATGAATTTGCTGATCTGGAGTATCGGTAGAACACAGATCCCCTCCTTCTCCAATGACTTTGTCCATTTCTGTACATTTGCTTGGGCTCTGTTCCTCTTTGGTTGAACTTGGTTTTGAGCTCTCAGTTGCCTTTAAATTGTTGAATCTCAAAATAGATTTCCATAGGAAACGTTATCTTTTCTATTATGCATGGCGCACTTTTATCTACTAGAAGGCTGATGATGTGCACGTTTTGTATCTGAGCCCTTTCAGCTCACCACTGCCTTGAAGTAGTTTTTTTTTAAGCTTAGGAGACAGGAAAGGATTTTTGTCAGTAGGCTTTGCATTTATGCATGCAGGTTCTTGTTGGCAAAGGCACCCCTTTGTGCTTCCTGTTTATAAGTCTACAGATGGAGTTTTCTTTTTCCTAAATTACATTCTATATATAAAATAATTGCTTTTAACAATATACATTATACATAGAAATGCATCTGGTTCCCTCGGTGAATGAAAGGTCATCTTGTGGCATCTTCAGTCAGCTATGCTTTGTGGCCTGGTGTCTGATTTGAGTTTCATCTTTGCTTTTGTTGTGTTTAGTGACCAGGTTCCATTAAGGGTGCAGCTGCTGTCCCTGGTGTAGTAATTATGTTCGTTTATTCTTCTTATTTTCAAAAGGACTTTAAACCAATGACCTGTTATTCCAAAATGAGTCATAATTGTAAATATGTCTTATTGGGGCTATTATCAGTATTAATAATAACAACAACATTCTGGGGGCAGCATATCATTAGGTATTTTAACACACACAAAAAAAGCCTTGGAAAAAAGTTATTCTAATTAAGTCAAATAAATGTCATGAAAGGAAAAGTTGTACGCTTTTGGGAGAAATTGATAAGGCTTTTAGAAATTTATAGTCTCATTAAAATATCAATTAAATAATTCAGCCTAACTCTACCCTACATAACAGGATGGAGTAACAGCTATTCTAGAGAGATTGTTCAGATTTATTCGTTTTCCTATTATCTAAATAATCCCTGATGAATTAGAAAATTCAATCCATTTCTGAGAGTAGGCAGTCTGTTATTCTGTATTCAACGCTGGAGTGAAACTTATTTTGTGTTCTTTTCATTCATGGGAGATAGAATTTCCAAGTGCTTTTTGAATTATTTTTGTTCCTCTAAAATAAATTGCCTTTGGTGGTGATCTCCTGACCTCAATTTCCTCCTCCCAGTTTTCCCCATGATCATTAATGACACCCCACCTGCCTTTTTAGTTATGCCTCTTAGCTGCTGAAGGGGAACAGCTACTGACAGATGACCCTGGAGCCCTCCATCTGTGCTTCGTTAGGCCTTGCACCCAGCCACCAACCTTAGTCTCCTTCGCCTGAATTATATTTCTCTGCTTTTCTGCCTGGAAGGACACTTGCCAAGCCTTGGCAGGGACCCCTCCACTATTTAGAGATTATCTGCTCTCCTGTCTAGGCATGAATTGCACTTGATTCTTGTCTTGATGGTGTGTGATCGTGTCCATGTCCATTGTACTCCCCGACTGGACTGATCCTGTCGGAGGCAGTAGTCAGGCTTTTCATCTTCCCGTCCATGTCTGGAGCACCACAGCCTGGACCCTGGTTCTCCTACTTGTTTAAGTGACTTGAGCTTGGAGTTTCAACACACTCAAATAAAACTGTTAGATGAGGTGGCGGTAACATTGCCCCCAATGCCCCCACAAAGTTCTATATGACATATGGTTTTTTCTGAGTGAAATTTCTCTTTTATTTGTTTTCATGAATTCCCCACTGTCCTTTGAGATTATTAGAGTAACCCTGAGTTGTTAACCACAATATCTCTCCCCCCACCAGCGAATGATCCTGCTGCCTGAGAACTCAGACATGGGACATAAGAGAAATTATCTATCAGTCTTAAAATCTGGAAGCCATAAGATACCGTTTTGTACTTAGAGCACCCACAGCACAAACACCAGTCTCTCAAGAATTTGACACTGCCTTCACAGAGGGCAGGTGCCATAAGTGAAATGCTGTGAGGGATGAAGTGAGAGCTCTTCATCTCTGGTACTGCCTTTTCCACCCTTGCTTTGTTAACTTGATTTCCCCTTCATATATTATGTTCTCCATTTAATTTACTGCATTTAATATCAGTTGTTCTTCAACATCTCCTTGCACCCGCCCCCTCCATTCCCTCTCTCTCCAGTGCTCTCCCACCCACGCCTATCCTGCGCTCTCCAGGACCAGGCCTGTCTCCCCCACGCCCTCACCACTGTTCTGTCTGCCCACCACCTGCACTCACATTTCCTTAACTCCGCAGAATGAACTTCCCAAAATGGCAGCTGAGTAACTGGGGGGGATTGTAGGCCTCTCATCTCTTTACTGATTCATTCATTTATCCAACCAACAAGCATTGAGCACTGCTATGCCAAATACTGTATCAACTGCTGGGGAGACCAAAACAGGTAAGACTTGGTGTCTGCATTCCCCAGGCTAGGCGAGGCATGGCGAGTAGTTGATGGATTGCTAAGCAGGTGAACACAAATTGGACTTCCTAGAGCTGGAAATATTTGAACTGAATCTTGAAAAGTGAAAGGACGTTAGCTCTCTATTTTGTGGTAGAGGGAGTGGACACTTCATGCAGAGAGGTGGAGACATATATGTGTACACAGCATGAAGCGGCTTGGCCAGACTGAAGAACAACAAGTAGGGCTAGAACAAAGGATCCATAGGTGGGAATGTCAGGTGCACAAGGCCTCTGTCATGATGGGCCTTGTGTGCTTAGACTTCAATGTATCCTTAAGGAAGCAGGGATATATTGGATTATTTGTAAGTAAGAGAATTGCATAATGTTTATGTTGCAGAATATCTGGTTATTCTGGCAGCAGAATGGAAGATACTATTTTAGGGGGAGAGGCCCATATTTTGGGGGGAAAGGATATTTCGGGGACCAACGCAGGTAACCCAGACAACAAATGGCACACGCCTGCTGAGAGGCCGTGGGCAGAAAGAGAGAGACATGGGCGGCAGAAGTGGTGACTGCTGCAGTGGGGATTGGAGGGCCTGGGCGGCGGGCCGCAGAGCTGCTGAGGTGACTTTCCAGTGACCCATCCGGAGAGCAGATCTGCAGGGGGAGTGTAAGGAGAGGAGCTGGTTTCGAGGAGATGGTTCTGTGTGTGTCATTTTGAGTGCGAAGTGTCTATGGGACATATAAGGAGTGATGTCCGTTGTTAAGCTGGATTCACCAGTCAGGAGCTCAGAGGAGCTATGGGTGAGGCCGTGGGGGCGATTCAGTCCTGCCAGGTGGAGGACTGAAGACGAGGCCCTGGGGAAAAGGGCCATGTACATGGCAAATGGGAGAAGAGAGGTCCACCAAGAGAAAGAAGAATAGCAGTGCAGTTGAGAGAAAACGATTTGAGGCAACACAGAGAAGGCTGTAACCTGGCTTAAGAGGAATTTGAACACTGACTAAAGGGAGCGAAGTGAGAAAGGGGGGGTGTGTGGGGCATAAAAGCAAGGGCTAAAGCCCACCTTTAATTGTCTAAACTGAGGAAAAGGCGGAGTTGGACTACACTAATGTAGCCTTTAAAAAACAGATCTGTGTGTATCTGTGTGTGTGCATATGTGCACACACACTTTTCTGCCTGGGCTTTTAAAATTTATTTAAGTAAAACAAAAATTAAGGGGGGAAAATGTTCCACTGAAAGGAAAATATTTGTCCACGGCAAAAGCTACCTGGTAATCAAATAAACAGGAGCTGAGAATGCCCACTGGTTTGAAACACGCAGCCACCGGCAGTGCAACTCCTGTATCAGTGCCGTGGTGGGGCTGTGGGGGATGCAGGGCTCTGAGCCCTGGAGGAGTCATCAGCGTAGGCACTTCTCCAAGAAACTGGACTTTAAAGGGAAGAAGAAAGTATAGAAAGTATCAGAGAGCAATACAGGTCCGTGAGAGAGGGTTGGGAGAGGGTCAGCTTTGTTTTACAGGGGGCGTTTCTGGCCTTGCTGAGTTGCTAGGCCTTTGCTCTTGTTGGTCTTTGTTCCAAAAGCTTTTTAGAAAGTTCTTCTCGCTTGAATATCTGAACAGATTAAATCATGTTGGGTTATTTCTAGTGTTTTATTTTTAATTAAAAATTTTCTGGAATTTATTTTAATGTCAAAATTGAGGACAGTGTACCAGGCCTTCTAATGATTTAGCTAATTACACCAGTACCTGAATCCACTGATTTTAAGTGTCAGTTTTATAATATTTCTAAAATCTCTTAAATATCCACGTCTATTCTTGAAATGTGTTCTATTTCATTCATTCTCTCAGTGCACTATTTCTATACTGTTTCCATGACCATAGATTAATATCTCCTACAGTTGGTCCTATTTTATCCTTTTCCAGAATGTCCCTAATATTACAAATTCAAACATCCCTCCTCATTATTTTATTTGTATATTTGTGTATATTTCTGGAAGAAATTTAGGATCACCTTTCAGAATTTTTTCTTAAATCCATTCAGGATTATTAACTAAATTTGCATTCAGATACTAAATTTATTTTGGAGAAAAAATGTTCAAGTCCCCCAAATTTGAGTCTGCCAACTGAAGAGGATGGTGCATTCTACTGTTCATTCAATTATCATTTTTTTCTCTTTTTAAGTCATTTATCAGAATCATTTTAACATTTTTCATTAATTTATTTCTGAATAGTCTGTGCCTTTGTTGTCATTATAAATGATATCTTTTCTGGGTTTGAAGAGGGATGATTGCTAATGAAGTCTTAATTTCTAGTTTCTCTTGAATAAGAAAGGGATCTGACAGTGTGGGGCCCTCTTTCCAATATGGTGACTGTGAGCAGTGCATTTCATTAAGATGTCCACTTGCCAATTTGCCAGTGGCTGCACCCACTCCACATATTTCTGCTACTTACCTGCCCCCTGTAGGCAGATGTGTTCATGTAGGGTTAGGTGGGTTATGGAAACATATACTGATATCACTGCTGCCACGCTGCTGACCCTGTGGCATCACTAACTCTGGTTCTTTCTCTGTGACCTCCCTGAATATGACAGCTCCTTTTAGGCTGTGGACATGAGGCTTCTTTCCAGCACTGTCGGTTTTTCTGCAACACACCCCTGCCTCTCAGGTCAGAAGCAAATGTCAGCTCCTCCTACCCATCCACCCAATCCACTGTCTTGCCATTCCTGGCCAGAGTGGTCCCTATCCCTTGACTGAGCAGTAACACTGAAGGGACTACAAACTTGCCTCTCATCCACTGTCTTAGTTACATACCTGTGCTAGTTTACTTAAAAGTCTGCCAGTTAGGGTCTAAAAGTCTTTTAGATCTCTGGCCTTATCATTTCTAACTGCTCCCCCACCCCATGGAACAGCTTACCGCAGATCTCTGCTGCCCCATCTGTAGCAATGTCCTGTAAATTACAGACAGAGAGAAAAGAACTTCTAAGCCACCACCATAACTTTGACTTCCTGTGACCACACAGACCATAGAAATATCAAGATAAAAATTCCTGAAGAAGGATATTTTGCTTAGGAAGACACTTTAATTGCATACCTTTCTGTGACTTGTAATAACTTCATAGACTCTCTGAATGTGCTGCACTCACCTTCCCAGACTCAAGGGAGCTTGCTCACTTGCCTATTTTCAGTGCATTTCCTCCAACATTCTCTATGCAGAGCTTTCCCAAAAGTACATTCCTTATTCCTTTTTAAATTCTTATATACAACCACAGTATTCTTTTTCTTAATCCTCAATGACAAATCATCTTCCAAGATTGTATTATCAACACTGAAAGTGAATAATATGCTTCAAGATTCCCAAGTTTATTACCAGCAAATAACTATGATTGGTTGAAGATTTTTAAGTATGTTATTCCTACTAAGGTTATATACGTGAAAGAAACAGTTTGTAATGAGTCTTCTTCCGAGAGATTTTATATTTGCCTTTTGTTTGGATTCTTTCACTGTTGAATAATATTATTATCATGAATGTCTTTTCTCTTTGGGATTTAGTTCACCATTTGCCCCTCTCTCTTTACAGGAGTAGAGGAATTGTTGTTGTCCTTCCATCCATCCACCACTCCATGTTGTGTGTCCATTCCTTTAACAGGTATTCAGTTTGGGTTCACCACCTTATCTGTGGCCTCTTTCCAGTGGCCCCTCCGTTGGCTCTGGAGAACAATATATTGCAAATCAGAGTGGGTATGTGGAAACTTGACTATCCAGTATAGACGCATGGTGCCAGAAAAAGCCCAGGACATTGCAGCGTGGCAGCCCACCATGCAAGGAACAGCAATTCTGGCTGTGGTGGACCAATGTGAGTAAAAAGGCTTCATGGGCTGAAGACTTTGAAAAGTCCAAACATGCATTGGCATTGCTTCCTAAGGAATCCAATGTTGGGTATTGTTTAATATGAGAGGGAGATGCTAACACTATCATTGCTATAAACAACATATTTGTTGTAACTGTAATTGTTATTATTTTAATATATTTTCTTTATAATTTTTATTTGTGACTTACAAGAGCTCTTACAGAGGCAGTTGTTAAGAAGCGTGGCCATTATACTGTTGCTGAAGTGTTAATTCAGTAGAAGCATGGTAATAGTATTAATAAGTACTCACTCATTTGATCCTCACATGGCTCTAAAGGTTACCCAGCAGTGCTTGTATAATGGAGATAGAAATCCATCCATTTAAGTGTTTGCAGAAACTAAAATAAGAGCAGTCATTCCACCGTATTTTACCATATATTCCAGACTATCATTTTAAAGTAGGAACTACCTGATGAGGCCATAAAAACCCTTTGTGAATCCCCAATCATTCATTACATTCCTGGACCCTGGGGCAGAGGTTCTTCTAGAAGGTGGTCCCATCTCTCCTCCCCACCCCACTCTTGGGCTTTGCTACCCACTGTTGGTCATTAGCTAAGCATCCTCATGTCCTGCATGTGTCTGAGCTGTGAGGGAACAGACCTCAGCTCTTTACAAACTGTAGTGACTTTGACCAGTCTGAACAGTCTTTCTCCTTCCCTGCCCACTCCCACACAGGGCAACAGGGGGCTCACAACCACAGCGATTCCCATGCCAGCCCATTAGGGAGCCTTCTTCCCTAGAAATGTTCTTACAACCAGGGCTGTTTCCTCCCTTACTTCACTGACAGTTTCACTCCCAGCTTACAGTCCCCAACAAAATTCTATCCCAGTTTGAATTCCTTAATCAAGTCATATTTATGCTAAGTCCATGGCACTTTCCCATGAACACTCATAGAAACAGAACAGGGCCTGGCAGTGGCTGTGGGCCAGGTTCCTGAGTGAGGGGACTTGCTGGGCCCTTCAGGTTCTGTAGTCTGGCCCAAGCTTAGCTCCCGGCATGGCATCTTCCCATCTGCATGATTTCGGGCAAGGTTTCAACACTTTAGAGCTTCATTTTATCTCTGCTTCATATTTTAAGACTGTTATGTACCAAAAAGTGTGCTTAGGGAATTCAGTGAGTCAATGAATGGATGTCACATAAGATGGTCCTCAGGGAAGGTTAGTTATTTTCATTATGCACCATCGATAAAATTGGCTGCACAGACTTGGCCAGGTATCACAGCTACAGGCACAAGAATTTGACAGTGTGTCACTGTGGATCATAGTCACTATTTTACACAGTAAAACAGCTACCTGAGACCACCCAGCTGTCAGCCCACCCGACTCCCCACCCCACGATCCCTGAATTTATCTGATTTGCTTGCTACCCCTACTTTTTGGAGAAAGTTGGCAAATCACACACAGTCAATGACTGCTAGGTTATGTCCATTCCCATTCACTCAATTTGCCCCATTTTCAGTATCCACTGTGCTGCAAAACATAGACTAATATTCAGAATATGACAGCAAGGCCTTTCCCATTCCACAGTCAGAGAAGCATAAATCTGTCATGTTTAATATGGCATATGACACTAAGCAAGGCAGGAAAACAGGCTCCTGTGCTTTAAGAACATTTTTAATAATGACGTTTGAAACGAAAAGTGTTTTTGTTTGACCTTCAGCAAAGCAGAAAATTCAATTGACTCCTATTACCCATTCCTCAGATGTCCTGATTTGATTGTATTAGGCACTTTTTCCTCATCTCCCCAGCATGACTTTGCTCCATCAGCACAGATGGAGTGTCTCCAAGGCTGCTCCGTGTGCATGGGCGTGTGTGTGCACACATGTGCCCCCACTGGTTGGTGCCACTGATTCATATCCAGGGGTTGTTCTGTCTTATAACTCAGGCATTGCTTTATTATATCCTAGAAAACTGCTTTTAGATCTTTGATTGAACTATAGACCATCCTCTTGCCCACATTAGGAAGTGACGTCTTCCAAGACACAGGTCCTCTGTGCTTGTATTTATGTATAAATAAGAATTAAATATGCATGTCATCCCCTCATTTATTTAATTTGTGCCTTCCCAATTGAATGTGCACAGTAAGGGCTAACTCCATAACAGGAGAACTTTTAGGAAGAAAGAAGAAGGAATTAGCCACAAGGGAGAAGAGAGGACATCAAGCAGGCGTTTGGTATAAAATCATTTACTCTAAAGCTGCTCTGGCTCAATAAATAAGTGGAATTGACATTGTTGTATCATGCCAGAGCATCTACTGTTGAAGACCGATTTTAATTTACTTTGATATAACTGGAAAATTGTGTTGGAACAACATGGGAAATGAAGCACACTGCATCAATCTGTACTCCTGAAGTGTGTCTCACAGCTACTTAGTTTTGAGGAAAAGTATCTTGTCTGGAGACAATAGAATTATTTTCATTGTTGGAATTTTTCTAGCTTCCAGAAGCACATCTGCAGGTGATTCTGTAAAAGTCTAGATTTGACTTAAATAGCAGGAAATTTTAGCCTATTGAAATCAGGAGAAGTGAAATATTTTTGCCTACCACCACCACCACCACCAGGCAAGCACGTGTACACCCAGAGAGATTTCACATCAGACGGAATGACAAAGCTGGTTCTGTTACCGAGGCCAAACTTTTTCTGCTCGCTACACAACAGTGATACAAAAATAAATCAGGAGACAAGGTTTTGGAGCAAGGTATAGTAACTTTATTCAGAAAGCTGGCAGACCAAGAAGATGGGGGACTAATGTCCTGGAGAATCATCTTGCCCAAGTCAGAATTCAGGCCCCTTTTAAGCTAAAAAGGGGAGGGAGTGTGGTTGGCTGTGCAAACTTCTTGCTGCAGGCATTCTTTGTTCTTGCAGTCATCCATGTGGGTCAGGCTGTGGTGTCCCTTTAAACCTCCAACAAAACAAAGGTTATTCTCTATTTTGCAACTTGCCATCCTTGCATAAGTGCAGAAGTGCTAACATCATTAAAGGTCAGAGCCCCGAGAATAGGCTTTCCTGTAGGTTTTAGGCTAAAGGCAACGTTGTTTTACAAAAGGTGCAGAGCCAGCAAGTTTAAGCCTGGAAAACAGGGCACAGTGCTTCAAACTAAAGGAACAGATCCAATGTGGTGTCAGATTTGTTCTCTATTACAGTTCGATTTAGGGGAAATTTTGCAGTAGAAAGTCCCCTCAGTTTTTTTTCTTGCTTTACCTGACATCTTGTTTGTTGGCTTGTGGTCTCATGGTGTCTAAACTGTATGTTCAGATGAATAATATTAAAATCATATGGTGCAGAAAACATATCTGTTCCGCTTCAAAAAATGACTAAAACATTTAGCTTTGTTTATTCCCATAGAATTTGGATTGAATCAATTCTCGACTTTCTTCTTCCTTCAAACCAGTATTTTATTGGAGGGTTTAAAGCCCAAATTAAAGAATTTTGCAGGGAAATATACACAAAATGTTATGATAACTCACAGAGAAAAAAATGTGATAATGAGTGTGTATATGTCCATGAATGACTGAAAAATTGTGCTGAACACTGGAATTAGACACAACATTGTAAAATGATTATAAATCAATAAAAAATGTTTAACAAAAGAATTTTGGAGAAGACTCATGTAATTCATAACAGCTTTACATCCGAATTTAAGGCTGACCCATATTTATACTTTTAATCAAGGAACACAATAAACTTTCTTAGTGGATCATTTATGGCGTTTTTAACTTTGTCCATGTAATCGTTTGGAAGTTAAGAGGCCTAGACAGCTGATCTAACAAAACAGGAATCATTGCTTGACTCTGTGAATGAAAGAATCCCAGTATAGTTTCCTGCAAGTATATTTTATTAAAAATAACAAGGAATTCTTGCTCTCTAATAAAGCAACAGACAAAAGAACATTCTGAGTGTTTAAAATAAATCAGACTATGGGTTAACTTATCTAAACAAGTCAAGATAGTTTAGGGAAAAAAGTATGAACTTGAAGGAAAATACATATTGTGTAATTAATATCCTATTTTTAAGAAGCAAATGATAAAAAAAACCCAAAATTTAATCATTTATTTAAAAAGTAGTTATATAAAGCCAACTTGTTTTCATAAGTTACATAAATAAGAGGGCTATCAAAATCTACATTATTAAAGATTAAATTATACCAAATAGATCACCAAGGTTGATTGATTTTCATGATATAAATAATTTTTGAAAATATAACTTACATATAACATATCCAAGCAGCCCTTCAGTTATCCACAGTACCCTAGTCTACAGTTGTTCTTACTCTACTTAAAACAATTAATAGGCAAGGTTCAGGCCCTTTCATTTGAACTGCCGCTGGAATTCTGGATATTCCCTTAGTTTAAAGACCAAAAGCAAAGTAACAATTCTAGTTTAAAGCAGTTGCTAAAAGACTATAAAACATTCACTATCTATATCCAGTTACAGGAAAGAATTAAGTTTTCTGAACCATAAAAAAAGAAATCTGCTGAAAATGAAATTCTGTCATGTATGCTGACCATAACTATACAGGCTCTTAAATAATGCTCCCTTTACTGTTTTAATACCAACATAGGTCATTATAATCGCTTTCAAATTCCACTTATGCTAGATGAATGAACGCCTCTCCACATGCTCAATTCTGACAGCTGAGTGTGTGTGAAAGCCGTCAATCACCTAGCTAGTTGGGAACACACAGTTTCTTTTCAGTGGGAAAACACACGACATAAATATATATGGGGAGGTACTAGCTCCAACTCGGTTTAACAGAGAAAAGTGCATGAACTTGAAACTGACACTAAGAAGCATACTGAGAAATCACATTAAGTGTTTCTATGGCTCCTCAATCCCTTTATGCTACATTAATGAACGCGTCTCCACATGCTCAATTCTGAGAGTTGAATGTGCGTGTAATCAGTCAATGACCTATCTTGTTGTGAACACACAGTTTCTATAGAGTGTGGAACTAAAGTACATATATATATATATGGATAGGTAGTAGCTCCAACATGGTTTTACACTGAAAACTGCATGAACTTTAAACCGGCACTAGAAAACATATGTACAAATCACAGTAAGTGTTTCTAAAGTTACAAAATCCATTTTTGCTACATGAACGAAAGCCTCTACACATGTTCAATTCTGAGAGTTGAATGTGTGTGAAAGCCATCAAACAACTAGCTTGTTGGGAAAACACAGTTTCTTTTCTATTGGAAACTACACAATATCTATATGGTGAGATACTAGCAACAACCTGGTTTTACAGAGGAAATTGCATGAAATTCAAACCAGACTTTGGAAAAATAATGAGAAACCAGACTAAGTGTTTCTACTGCAACCCATTGCCCTCATCCTAGATGAATGAACGCCTCTCTCCATGCTCAGTTCTGAGAGATGAATGTGTTCAAAAGCCTTCTATCGGTTAGCTTGTAGGGAACACACAGATTCTTTTGAGTGGGGAAAAACAATACATACATATATAAGGGAGGTAGTATTTCCAAGTCGACTTTACAGTGAAAAGTGCATGAAATTCAAACCAGCACTAGGAACGAAACAGAGAAACCAGAGTAAGTGTTTCTAATGCAACCCATTCCCTTTATGGTAGATGAATGAACGTATCTTAAAATGCTCTATTCTGAGACTTAAGTGTGCGTGAAAGCCGTCAATCACCTAGCTTTTTGGGAACACACAGTTTCTTTTGAGTTGGGAATAACACTATATAAATATATATGGGGAGGTACTAGCTCCAACTCTGTTTCACAGTGAAAAATGCATGAAATTCAAACTGGCACGAGGAAATATACTGAGAAACCATAGTAAGTGTTTCTACGGCAAATCATTCCCTTCATCCTAGATGAACGAACGTCTCTCCACAGGCTCAGTTCTGAGGGTTGAATGTGTGCAAAATCATCTATCACTAGTCTTGTGGGGAACAGACAGTTTCTTTTGACTGGGGAACTACACTACATACATATATATGGGGAGGTACTAGCTCCAAGTCGATTTTACAGTGAAAACTGCATGAAATTCAAACCGGCACAAGGAAATATACTGAGAAATCAGAGTAAGTGTTTCTTATGCTACCCATTCCCTTTATGCTAGATGAACGAACCAGACTCCACATGCTCAATTCTGAGAGTTAAGTGTGTGTGAAAGCCGACAGTCAACTAGCTTGTTGGAAACAAACATATTCTTTTGAGTGGAAAACTACAATACATTCATATATATGGAGAGGTACTAGGTCCAAGTGTTTCACCGTGAAACCTGCAGCAAATTTACCGACACTAGGAAACATACTAAGAAACAAGAGTAATTATTTCTAGTGCAAACCATTCCCTTTATACTAGACGAATGAAAGCCTGTCCACATGCTCTGTTCTGAGTTTAATGCTAGAGAATACCATCTATCACTTAGCTTGTAGGGAACACAGTTTCTTTTGAGTGCCGAACTAACTACATACATATATATGGGGAGGTACTAGCCCGAAGTCAATTTTACAATGAAAACTGAATGAACTTCAAACTGGCACTAGGAAACATAACTGAAAATCCAGATAAGTGTTTCAACTGCAACCCATTCCCTTCATCCTAGATGAACTAACGCTTCACCCCTTGCTCAGTTCTGAGAGCTAACTCTGTGTGAAAGCCATCTATCACTTAGCTTGTAGGGAACACACAGTTACTTTTGATTGGGGAAATACACTACATACGTATAAATGAGGAGGTACTAGTTCCAAGTCGGTTCAAAAGTGAAAAATGCATGAAGTTCAGACCGGCACTAGTTAATATACTGAGAAACCAGAGTAAGTGTTTCTATTGCTAACTATTCCCTTTATGCTATATGAATGAATGTCTCTACACATGCTCAATTCTGAGAGTTAAATGAGTATAAAACCCGTTAGTAAGCTAACTTTTTGGGAACACACAAATTCTTTTCAGTGGGAAACAACACTAAATACCTATATATGGGGAGGTACTAGTTCCAAATCGGTTTTACAGTTAAAACTGCATGAACTTCAAACCCAAAATAGGAAACATACTGAGAAAACAGAGAAAATGTTTCTACTGCAAATCATTCCCTTTAAGCTAGTTGAAAGAATGCCTCTCCACATGCTCAGTTCTGAGTGTTGAATATGTTCGAATGTAAACTATAACTTAGCTTGTAGGGAAAACATAGTTTCCTTTGAGTGGGGAAATACACTACATATATCTATATTGGAAGGTAATAGCTCCAAGTCGTTTTTACACTGAAAACTGCATGAATTTCAAACCGCCACTAGGAAACATACTGAGAAATCAGAGTAGTTATTTCAAGTGTTACCTCTTCTCTTTATGCTAGATGAAAGAACGTATCTTAACATGCTCAATTCTGAGAGTAAGTGAGTGTGAAAGCCATCAAACACCTAGCTTGTTAGGGAAACACAATCTTTTTCATGGGGAAAATACATGACATGATTTTATATGGGGAGGTACTAGCCTCAACACGGTTTTACGGTGAGAACTGCATGAACTTCAAACCGGCACGAGGAAACAGACTGAGAAACCCGTGTAAGTGTTTCAACAGCAAACAATTCCCTTTATCCTAATTGAACGAAAGCCTCTACACATGCTCAGTTATGAGGGATGAATGTGTGCATATGTAAAACATAGCTTAGCTTGTAGGGAAAACATAGATTCTAAAGAGTGCAGAACAACACTACATATATATATAGGTATTGGGGTAATACCTCCAACTCGGGTTTACACTGAAAAATACATGAACTTTAAACGGACACTAAGAAACATCCTGACAAACCAGGGAAGTTCTTTCTACTGCAAACCATTATCTTTTGGCTAAAAGAACGAACGTCTCTTCACATGCTCAATTCTGAGAATTAATTGTGTGTGAAAGCCGTCAATCATCTTAGCAACTTGGGAACACACACATTCTATCCAGTGGGAAACTACTCTCTTTCTATATATATATATATATAGGGAGGTACAAGCTCCAACTCGTGTCTAAAGTGAAAAGTGTATAAACTTCAAAACGGCAATAGGAAACATACTGAGAAACCAGAGTAAATGTTTCAACTGCAACACATTCCCTTCATGTTAGATGAAAAAACGTCACAACTCAAGCTCAATTCTGAGATTTAAGAGTGTGTGAAAGCCGTCAACCAATTATCTTGTTTGGAACACACACTTCCTTTACACTGGAAAACTACACCATATAAATATATATGGGGAGGTAATATTTCCAACTCGGTTTTACAGTGAAAACTGCATGAAATTCAAACCGTCACTAGGAAACATACTGAGAAACCAAGTTAGCGTTTCTACTACAAACCATTCCCTTTAGGTTAGATGAACTAAACTCTCTCCACATGCTAAATTCTGAGATTTAGGTCAGTGTAAAAGTCATCAATTACCTAGCTTTTTGGGAAAACAAAGTTTTATTGAGTGGGAAACTACACTGTATATATATATATGGGATCATACTAGCTCCAACTCGGTTTTACAGTGAAAAATGCATCAATTTGAAACCAGAATTAGGAAACATACTCAGACCCCACAGTAAGTGTATATACAGCAATCCATTCTGTTTAGTGTAGATGAACGAATCCCTCCTCATGTAGTCAGTTTCAAAAATTGAATGTGTCTGAAAGCCGAAAATCAAAAATCTTATCGGGATCACATAGTTTGTTTACAGTGAGGAACACACTACATAAATATACATTGACAGGTACGTTTTCCAACTAGGTTTTACAGTGAAAACATCATGAAGTTCAAACCGAAAATATTAAAAATACAGCGAAACCAGAGTATGAGTTTCTAGTGGCACCTACTCTATTTATGCTATATGAACAAATGTCTCTCCACTTGCTAAGTACTGAGAGTTCAGACGGTGTGGAAGCCATCAAAAAAATAGCATGAAGGGAACACAGACTTTCATTCAGTGGGAAAACAATCTACATACATAAATAGGGGGGTAATAGCTCAACTCGGTTTTACAGTGAAAATTGCATGAACTTCAAGTTGACACTAAATAACATACTGAGAAAACAGAGTAAATGAATCTACTGCAACCCATTCACTTTCGGTTAGATGAATGGACGACTGTTCACATACTGAACTCTGACAATAAAGTTTCTGTGAAATCCGTGATCACCTAGCTTGTTGGGAACACATAGTTGTTTCTACTGGAAAAAAACTATATACATATATATGGGGAGGTAATAGCTCGAACTCGATTTAACACTGAAAACTGCAGGAACGTCTAAGCAGCTCTAGGAAACATAATGAGAAACAAGAGTAAGTGTTATAACTGACACACATTCACTTAATGATACATAGACGAACGACACTACACATGCTCAAATATGACAGAGAAGTGTGTGTGAAAACCAACAATCACCAAGCATTTTGGGAACACAAAGATTCTTTTCATTTGGAAACCACACTACAAACATATATGTGGGGAGGTATAAGCTACAAAAATGTTTATATTCAAAATCGCAGAAAATTAAAATCGGAAATAGGAAACAGACTGAGAAACCAGGTTGAGGTTTCTAACAGAAACGAGTTTCAATTGTGCTAGATGAAAAAAAGTCTCTCCAAATGTGAAGCTTCAAACTGAAAACAAAGATTGGGTTCCCAAAAAGTTAGTTGAAGGAAGCTTTCACACACACTTATATCTCAGAACTGAGCATGTGGAGAGACGTTCGCTCTCAAAGAACAAGGAAATGGGTTAGGAGAAACACTTACTCTGGTTTCTTAGTCTGTTTCCTAGTGCCAGTTAGAAATACCTGAACATTTCACAGTAAACCAGAGTTGGAACATGTACTTCCCTATAAATAGATATGCAGTGGAGTTTGCAACTGAAAATGAATATTGCGTTCCCAACAAGCTAGGTGAAGGACCGCCTACACACATTATCTCTCAGAAATGGGCACGTGGATAGACGGTAATTCATCAAGCACCAAGGGAAAGGGTTGCAGGAGAGACACATACTCAGGTTTCTCAGTCAGTTTCCTACTGCCGTTTATAAGTTCCTGCAATATACAGTGTAAAAAAGGGTTAGAGATTGTACCTAGCAATAAATATGTATGCAGTGGGGTTTGATAGTGAAAAGAAACCATGTGTTTCCAACAAGCTGGATGAAGGATGAGTTTCACATACACTTATCTCTCAGAATTGAGTATGTGGAGAGATGTTCGTTCATCTAGCAAAAGGGAACGGGTTACAGAAGAAATAATTACTCTGGTTTCCCAGTATGTTTCCAGTGCCAATTTGAACTTGCTGGAGATTTCACTGTAAAATACAGTTAGAGCTTGAACCTCCCGATATATAAGTATGCATTGGAGTATGCATCTAAAAAGAAACTTTGTGATCCAAACAAGCAAGATGAAGGACGGCTTTCACACACACTTATCTCTCAGAACTGACCACGAGGAGAGACGTTCATTCATCCAGCACAAAGGGAACGGATTGCAAGAGAAACACTTACTCTGGTTTCTCAGTCTGATTCCTAGTGCCGGATTGAAGTGCCTGCGGTTTGCACTGTAAAAACGAGTTGGAGCTTATACTTCCCCATATATATTTCTGGAGTGCAGTTGGCCAATGACAAGAAACTTTGTGCTCCCTTCAAGCTAGGTGAAGGACGGCTTTCACACACACTTATCTCTCGGAATTGAGCATGTGGAGAGACGTTCGTTCGTCCAGCACAATGGGAACGGGTTGCAAGAGAAACCTTTTCTCTAGTTTCTCAGTCTGTTTCCTAGTGCCGGTTTGAAGTGCCTGCCGTTTTCACTGAAAAACCGGGATGGAGCTTGTACCTCCACTATATAATTATGGAATGGGTTTGCAACTGAAAATAAACTTTGTGTTCCCTTCAAGCTAGTTGAAGGATGGCGTCACACACAATTATCTCTCAGAACATAGCATGTGAAGTGACGTTCGTTCATCCAGCACAAAGGGAATGGGTTGCAGGAGAAACACTTACTCTGGTTTCTCAGTCTGTTTCCTAGTGCCGGATTGAAGTGCCTGCCGTTTTCAATGTAAACCCGAGTTGGAGCTTGTACCTCTCCATATATATTTATGGAGAGGAGTTTGCAACTGGAAAGAAACTTTGTGTTCCCTTCCAGCTAGGTGAAGAACGGCTTTCACACACACTTATCTCTCAGAACTGAGCATGTGAAGAGACGTTCGTTCATCCAGCACAAAGGGAATGGTTTCCAGGAGAACCAATTTCTCTGGATTCTCAGCCTGTTTCCTGGTGCCGATTTGAAGTTCCTGCCGTTTTCACTGTAAATCCGAGTTGGGGCTTGTACATCCAAATATATGTGTATAGATTGGGTTTTGAAACTAAAAGAAATTTTGGGTTTCCTTTAAGCAAGGTGAAGGGAGGCATTCACACACACTTATCTATCCGAACTGAGTATGTGGAGAGACGTTCGTCCATCCAGCACAATGGGAACGTGTTGCTGGAGAAACATTATCTAAGTTTTCTAAGTCTGTTTCCTAGTGCCGGTTTGAAGTGCCTGTTTTTTCACTGTAAAACAGAGTTGGAGCTTCTTCCTCCCCATACATATGTATGGAGAGGGGTTTGCAACAAAAAGAAACTTTGTGTTCCCATAAATCTAGTTGATGGACGCCTTTCACACACATTTATCTCTGAGAACTGAGCATGTGGAGAGACGTTCGTTCATCCAGCACAAGGGGAACGGTTTGCAGGTGAAACAATTAATCTGGCTTCTCAGTCTGTTTCCTAGTGCCAGTTTTATGTGCCTGCCGTTTTCACTGTAAAAACGAGTTGTAGCTTGTACCTCCCCATATATATGTAAGGAGTGGGATTTGCAACGAAATGAAACTATGTTTTCCCATAAATCTAGTTGATGGACGGCTTTCACACACACTTCTCTCTCAGAACTGAGCATGTAGAGAGACGTTCGTTCATCCAGTACAAACGGAACGGTTTGCATGAAAGACAATTACTCTGGTTTGTCAGTCTGTTTACTTGTGCTGGTTTGAAGTGCCTGCCTATTTCACTGTAAACACGAGTTGGTGCTTATTCTTTCCCATATATATGTATGGTGTGGGGTTGGCAACTGAAAAGAAATTTTGGGTTCCCTTCAAGCTGGGTGAAGGACGGATTTCACACACACATATCTCTCAGACATTAGCATGTGGAGAGACGTTCGTTCATGCAGCACAAACGGAACGGGTTGCAGGAGAAACACTTACTCTGGTTTCTCAGTCTGTTTCCCGGTGCAGGTTTAAAGTTCCTGCGGTTTGAACTGTAAAATCGAGTTGGAGCTTGTACCACTTCATATATATGTATGGAGTGGGGATTGCAAATTAAAAGAATCTTTGTGTTCCCTTCAAGCTAGGTGAAGGACGGCTTTCACACACACTTATCTTACAGAATTGAGCAAGTGGAAAGAAGTTCGTTCAACCAGCCCAAAAGGAACGGGTTGCAGGAGAAACACTTACTCTGGTTTCTCAGTCTAATTCCTAGTGCCGGTTTGAAGTTCAAGCGGTTTGCACTGTAAAACCGAGTTGGAGCTTATTACTAACAATATATATTTCTGGAGTTGAGTTTGCAACTGCAACCCGTTCCCATTGTGCTGGATGAACGAACGTCTCTCCACATGCTCAGTTCTGAGAGATAAGTGTGTGTGAATGCCGTCCTTCACCTAGCTTGAAGGGAACACAAAGTTTCTTTTCAGTTGCCAACTCCACTCCATACATATATATGGGGAGGTACAAGCTCCAACTCGGTTTTACAGTGAAAACGGCAGGCACTTCAAACCGGCACTAGGAAACAGACTGAGAAACCAGAGTAAGGGTTTCTCCTGCAACCCGTTCCCTTTGTGCTGGATGAACGAACGTCTCTCCACATGCTCAGTTCTGAGAGATAAGTGTGTGTGAAAGCCGTCCTTCACCTAGCTTGAAGGGAACACAAAGTTTCTTTTCAGTTGCCAACTCCACTCCATACATATATATGGGGAGGTACAAGCTCCAACTCGGTTTTACAGTGAAAACGGCAGGCACTTCATACCGGCACTAGGAAACAGACTGAGAAACCAGAGTAAGGGTTTCTCCTGCAACCCGTTCCCTTTGTGCTGGATGAACGAACGTCTCTCCACATGCTCAGTTCTGAGAGATAAGTGTGTGTGAAAGCCGTCCTTCACCTAGCTTGAAGGGAACACAAAGTTTCTTTTCAGTTGCCAACTCCACTCCATACATATATATGGGGAGGTACAAGCTCCAACTCGGTTTTACAGTGAAAACGGCAGGCATTTCAAACCGGCCCTAGGAAACAGACTGAGAAACCAGAGTAAGGGTTTCTCCTGCAACCCGTTCCCTTTGTGCTGGATGAACGAACGTCTCTCCACATGCTCAGTTCTGAGAGATAAGTGTGTGTGAAAGCCGTCCTTCACCAAGCTTGAAGGGAACACAAAGTTTCTTTTCAGTTGCCAACTCCACTCCATACATATATATGGGGAGGTACAAGCTCCAACTCGGTTTTACAGTGAAAACGGCAGGCACTTCAAACCGGCACTAGGAAACAGACTGAGAAACCAGAGTAAGGGTTTCTCCTGCAACCCGTTCCCTTTGTGCTGGATGAACGAACGTCTCTCCACATGCTCAGTTCTGAGAGATAAGTGTGTGTGAAAGCCGTCCTTCACATAGCTTGAAGGGAACACAAAGTTTCTTTTCAGTTGCCAACTCCACTCCATACATATATATGGGGAGGTACAAGCTCCAACTCGGTTTTACAGTGAAAACGGCAGGCACTT
Organism: Vicugna pacos; assembly: GCF_048564905.1. Classification (NCBI taxonomy): domain Eukaryota; kingdom Metazoa; phylum Chordata; class Mammalia; order Artiodactyla; family Camelidae; genus Vicugna; species Vicugna pacos. Next base: position 526,236 of record NW_027328798.1, read on the forward strand.
CAAACCGGCACTAGGAAACAGACTGAGAAACCAGAGTAAGGGTTTCTCCTGCAACCCGTTCCCTTTGTGCTGGATGAACGAACGTCTCTCCACATGCTCAGTTCTGACAGATAAGTGTGTGTGAAAGCCGTCTTTCAACTAGCTTGAAGGGAACACAAAGTTTCTTTTCAGTTGCCAACTCCTCTCCATACATATATATGGGGAGGTACAAGCTCCAACTCGGTTTTACAGTGAAAACGGCAGGCACTTCAAACCGGCACTAGGAAACTGACTGAGAAACCAGAGTAAGGGTTTCTCCTGCAACCCATTCCCTTTGTGCTGGATGAAAGAACGTCTCTCCACATGCTCAGTTCTGAGAGATAAGTGTGTGTGAAATCCGTCCTTCACTTAGCTTGAAGGGAACACAAAGTTTCTTTTCAGTTGCCAACTCCACTCCATACATATATATGGGGAGGTACAAGCTCCAACTCGGTTTTACAGTGAAAACGGCAGGCACTTCAAACCGGCACTAGGAAACAGACTGAGAAACCAGAGAATGGGTTTCTCCTGCAATCCGTTCCCTGTGTGCTGGATGAAAGAAAGTCTCTCCACATCTTCAGTTCTGAGAGATAAGTGTGTGTGAAAGCCGTCCTTCACCTAGCTTGAAGGGAACACAAAGTTTCTTTTCAGTTGCCAACTCCACTCCATACATATATATGGGGAGGTACAAGCTCCAACTCGGTTTTACAGTGAAAACGGCAGGCACTTCAAACCGGCCCTAGGAAACAGACTGAGAGTCCAGAGTAAGGGTTTTTCCTGCAACCCGTTCCCTTTGTGCTGGATGAACGAACGTCTCTCCACATGCTCAGTTCTGAGAGATAAGTGTGTGTGAAAGCCGTCCTTCACCTAGCTTGAAGGGAACACAAAGTTTCTTTTCAGTTGCCAACTCCACTCCATACATATATATGGGGAGGTTCAAGCTCCAACACGGTTTTACAGTGAAAACGGCAGGCACTTCAAACCGGCACTAGGAAACAGACTGAGAAACCAGAGTAAGGGTTTCTCCTGCAACCCGATCCCTTTGTGCTGGATGAACGAACGTCTCTCCACATGCTCAGTTCTGAGAGATAAGTGTGTGTGAAAGCCGTCCTTCACCTAGCTTGAAGGGAACACAAAGTTTCTTTTCATTTGCCAACTCCACTCCATACATATATATGGGGTGGTACAAGCTCCAACTCGGTTTTACACTGAAAACGGCAGGCACTTCAAACCGGCACTAGGAAACAGACTGAGAAACCAGAGTAAGGGTTTCTCCTGCAACCCGTTCCCTTTGTGCTGGATGAACGAATGTCACTCCACATGCTCAGGTCTGAGAGATATGTGTGTGTGAAAGCCGTCCTTCACCTAGCTTGAAGGGAACACAAAGTTTCTTTTCAGTTGCCAACTCCACTCCATACATATATATGGGGAGGTACAAACTCCAACTCGTTTTTACAGTGAAAACGGCAGGCACTTCAAATCGGCACTAGGAAACCGACTGAGAATCCAGAGTAAGGGTTTCTCCTGCAACACGTTCCCTTTGTGCTGGATGAACGAACGTCTCTCCACATGCTCAGTTCTGAGAGATAAGTGTGTGTGAAAGCCGCCCTTCACCTAGCTTGAAGGGAACACAAAGTTTCTTTTCAGTTGCCAACTCCACTCCATACATATATATGGGGAGGTACAAGTTCCAACACGGTTTTACAGTGAAAACGGCAGGCACTTCAAACCGGCACTAGGAAACAGACTGAGAAACCAGAGTAAGGGTTTCTCCTGCAACCCGTTCCCTTTGTGCTGGATGAACGAACGTCCCTCCACATGCTCAATTCTGAGAGATAAGTGTGTGTGAAAGCCGTCCTTCACCTAGCTTGAAGGGAACACAAAGTTTCTTTTCAGTTGCAAACTCCAATCCATACATATATATGGGGAGGTACAAGCTCCAACTCGGTTTTACAGTGAAAACGGCAGGCACTTCAAACCGGCACTAGGAAACAGACTGAGAAACCAGAGTAAGGGTTTCTCCTGCAACCCGTTCCCTTTGTGCTGGATGAACGAACGTCTCTCCACATGCTCAGTTCTGAGAGATAAGTGTGTGTGAAAGCCGTCCTTCACGTAGCTTGAAGGGAACACAAAGTTTCTTTTCAGTTGCCAACTCCACTCCATACATATATATGGGGAGGTACAAGCTCCAACTCGGTTTTACAGTGAAAACGGCAGGCACTTCAAACCGGCACTAGGAAACCGACTGAGAAATCAGAGTAAGGGTTTCTCCTGCAACCCGTTCCCTTTGTGCTGGATGAACGAAAGTCTCTCCACATGCTCAGTTCTGAGAGATAAGTGAGTGTGAAAGCCGTCCTTCACCTAGCTTGAAGGGAACACAAAGTTTCTTTTCAGTTGCCAACTCCACTCCATACATATATATGGGGAGGTACAAGCTCCAACTCGGTTTTACAGTGAAAACGGCAGGCACTTCAAACCGGCCCTAGGAAACAGACTGAGAGTCCAGAGTAATGGTTTTTCCTGCAACCCGTTCCCTTTGTGCTGGATGAACGAACGTCTCTCCACATGCTCAGTTCTGAGAGATAAGTGTGTGTGAAAGCCGTCCTTCACCTAGCTTGAAGGGAACACAAAGTTTCTTTTCAGTTGCCAACTCCAATACATACATATATATGGGGAGGTACAAACTCCAACTCGGTTTTACAGTGAAAACGGCAGGCACTTCAAACCGGCACTAGGAAACCGACTGAGAATCCAGAGTAAGTGTTTCCCCTGCAACCCGTTCCCTTTGTGCTGGATGAACGAACGTCTCTCCACATGCTCAGTTCTGAGAGATAAGTGTGTGTGAAAGCCGTCCTTCACCTAGCTTGAAGGGAACACAAAGTTTCTTTTCAGTTGCCAACTCCACTCCATACATATATATGGGGAGGTTCAAGCTCCAACACGGTTTTACAGTGAAAACGGCAGGCACTTCAAACCGGCACTAGGAAACAGACTGAGAATCCAGAGTAAGGGTTTCTCCTGCAACCCGTTCCCTTTGTGCTGGATGAACGAACGTCTCTCCACATGCTCAGTTCTGAGAGATAAGTGTGTGTGAAAGCCGTCCTTCACCTAGCTTGAAGGGAACACAAAGTTTCTTTTCAGTTGCCAACTCCACTCCATACATATATATGGGGTGGTACAAGCTCCAACTCGGTTTTACACTGAAAACGGCAGGCACTTCAAACCGGCACTAGGAAACAGACTGAGAAACCAGAGTAAGGGTTTCTCCTGCAACCCGTTCCCTTTGTGCTGGTTGAACGAACGTCCCTCCACATGCTCAGTTCTGAGAGATAAGTGTGTGTGATAGCCGTCCTTCACCTAGCTTGAAGGGAACACAAAGTTTCTTTTCAGTTGCAAACTCCACTCCATACATATATATGGGGAGGTACAAACTCCAACTCGGTTTTACAGTGAAAACGGCAGGCACTTCAAACCGGCACTAGGAAACCGACTGAGAATCCAGAGTAAGGGTTTCTCCTGCAACCCGTTCCCTTTGTGCTGGATGAACGAACGTCTCTCCACATGCTCAGTTCTGAGAGAAAAGTGTGTGTGAAAGCCGCCCTTCACCTAGCTTGAAGGGAACACAAAGTTTCTTTTCAGTTGCCAACTCCACTCCATACATATATATGGGGAGGTACAAGTTCCAACACGGTTTTACAGTGAAAACGGCAGGCACTTCAAACCGGCACTAGGAAACAGACTGAGAAACCAGAGTAAGGGTTTCTCCTGCAACCCGTTCCCTTTGTGCTGGATGAACGAACGTCCCTCCACATGCTCAATTCTGAGAGATAAGTGTGTGTGAAAGCCGTCCTTCACCTAGCTTGAAGGGAACACAAAGTTTCTTTTCAGTTGCAAACTCCAATCCATACATATATATGGGGAGGTACAAGCTCCAACTCGGTTTTACAGTGAAAACGGCAGGCACTTCAAACCGGCACTAGGAAACAGACTGAGAAACCAGAGTAAGGGTTTCTCCTGCAACCCGTTCCCTTTGTGCTGGATGAACGAACGTCTCTCCACATGCTCAGTTCTGAGAGATAAGTGTGTGTGAAAGCCGTCCTTCACCTAGCTTGAAGGGAACACAAAGTTTCTTTTCAGTTGCCAACTCCACTCCATACATATATATGGGGAGGTACAAGCTCCAACTCGGTTTTACAGTGAAAACGGCAGGCACTTCAAACCGGCACTAGGAAACCGACTGAGAAACCAGAGTAAGTGTTTCTCTTGCAACCCCTTCCCTTTGTGCTGGATGTACGAACGTCTCTCCACATGCTCAGTTCTGAGAGATAAGTGTGTGTGAATGCCGTCCTTCACCTAGCTTGAAGGGAACACAAAGTTTCTTTTCAGTTGCCAACTCCACTCCATACAAATATATGGGGAGGTACAAGCTCCAACTCGGTTTTACAGTGAAAACGGCAGGCACTTCAAACCGGCCCTAGGAAACAGACTGAGAGTCCAGAGTAATGGTTTTTCCTGCAACCCGTTCCCTTTGTGCTGGATGAACGAACGTCTCTCCACATGCTCAGTTCTGAGAGATAAGTGTGTGTGAAAGCCGTCCTTCACCTAGCTTGAAGGGAACACAAAGTTTCTTTTCAGTTGCCAACTCCAATACATACATATATATGGGGAGGTACAAACTCCAACTCGGTTTTACAGTGAAAACGGCAGGCACTTCAAACCGGCACTAGGAAACCGACTGAGAATCCAGAGTAAGTGTTTCCCCTGCAACCCGTTCCCTTTGTGCTGGATGAACGAACGTCTCTCCACATGCTCAGTTCTGAGAGATAAGTGTGTGTGAAAGCCGTCCTTCACCTAGCTTGAAGGGAACACAAAGTTTCTTTTCAGTTGCCAACTCCACTCCATACATATATATGGGGAGGTTCAAGCTCCAACACGGTTTTACAGTGAAAACGGCAGGCACTTCAAACCGGCACTAGGAAACAGACTGAGAATCCAGAGTAAGGGTTTCTCCTGCAACCCGTTCCCTTTGTGCTGGATGAACGAACGTCTCTCCACATGCTCAGTTCTGAGAGATAAGTGTGTGTGAAAGCCGTCCTTCACCTAGCTTGAAGGGAACACAAAGTTTCTTTTCAGTTGCCAACTCCACTCCATACATATATATGGGGTGGTACAAGCTCCAACTCGGTTTTACACTGAAAACGGCAGGCACTTCAAACCGGCACTAGGAAACAGACTGAGAAACCAGAGTAAGGGTTTCTCCTGCAACCCGTTCCCTTTGTGCTGGTTGAACGAACGTCCCTCCACATGCTCAGTTCTGAGAGATAAGTGTGTGTGATAGCCGTCCTTCACCTAGCTTGAAGGGAACACAAAGTTTCTTTTCAGTTGCAAACTCCACTCCATACATATATATGGGGAGGTACAAACTCCAACTCGGTTTTACAGTGAAAACGGCAGGCACTTCAAACCGGCACTAGGAAACCGACTGAGAATCCAGAGTAAGGGTTTCTCCTGCAACCCGTTCCCTTTGTGCTGGATGAACGAACGTCTCTCCACATGCTCAGTTCTGAGAGAAAAGTGTGTGTGAAAGCCGCCCTTCACCTAGCTTGAAGGGAACACAAAGTTTCTTTTCAGTTGCCAACTCCACTCCATACATATATATGGGGAGGTACAAGTTCCAACACGGTTTTACAGTGAAAACGGCAGGCACTTCAAACCGGCACTAGGAAACAGACTGAGAAACCAGAGTAAGGGTTTCTCCTGCAACCCGTTCCCTTTGTGCTGGATGAACGAACGTCCCTCCACATGCTCAATTCTGAGAGATAAGTGTGTGTGAAAGCCGTCCTTCACCTAGCTTGAAGGGAACACAAAGTTTCTTTTCAGTTGCAAACTCCAATCCATACATATATATGGGGAGGTACAAGCTCCAACTCGGTTTTACAGTGAAAACGGCAGGCACTTCAAACCGGCACTAGGAAACAGACTGAGAAACCAGAGTAAGGGTTTCTCCTGCAACCCGTTCCCTTTGTGCTGGATGAACGAACGTCTCTCCACATGCTCAGTTCTGAGAGATAAGTGTGTGTGAAAGCCGTCCTTCACCTAGCTTGAAGGGAACACAAAGTTTCTTTTCAGTTGCCAACTCCACTCCATACATATATATGGGGAGGTACAAGCTCCAACTCGGTTTTACAGTGAAAACGGCAGGCACTTCAAACCGGCACTAGGAAACCGACTGAGAAACCAGAGTAAGTGTTTCTCTTGCAACCCCTTCCCTTTGTGCTGGATGTACGAACGTCTCTCCACATGCTCAGTTCTGAGAGATAAGTGTGTGTGAATGCCGTCCTTCACCTAGCTTGAAGGGAACACAATGTTTCTTTTCAGTTGCCAACTCCACTCCATACAAATATATGGGGAGGTACAAGCTCCAACTCGGTTTTACAGTGAAAACAGCAGGCACTTCAAACCAGCACTAGGAAACCGTCTGAGAAACCAGAGTAAGGGTTTCTCCTGCAACCCGTTCCCTTTGTGCTGGATGAACGAACGTCTCTCCACATGCTCAGTTCTGAGAGATAAGTGTGTGTGAAAGCCGTCCTTCACCTAGCTTGAAGGGAACACAAAGTTTCTTTTCAGTTGCAAACTCCAATCCATACATATATATGGGGAGGTACAAGCTCCAACACGGTTTTACAGTGAAAACGGCAGGCACTTCAAACTGGCACTAAGAAACAGACTGAGAAACCAGAGTAAGGGTTTCTCCTGCAACCCGTTCCCTTTGTGCTGGATGAACGAACGTCTCTCCACATGCTCAGTTCTGAGAGATAAGTGTGTGTGAAAGCCGTCCTTCACCTAGCTTGAAGGGAACACAAAGTTTCTTTTCAGTTGCCAACTCCACTCCATACATATATATGGGGAGGTACAAGCTCCAACTCGGTTTTACAGTGAAAACGGCAGGCACTTCAAACCGGCATTAGGAAACAGACTGAGAAACCAGAGTAAGGGTTTCTCCTGCAATCCGTTCCCTTTGTGCTGGATGAACGAACGTCTCTCCACATGCTCAGTTCTGAGAGATAAGTGTGTGTGAAAGCCGTCCTTCACCTAGCTTGAAGGGAACACAAAGTTTCTTTTCAGTTGCCAACTCCACTCCATACATATATATGGGGAGGTACAAGCTCCAACTCGGATTTACAGTGAAAACGACAGGCACTTCAAACCGGCACTAGGAAACCGACTGAGAAACCAGAGTAAGGGTTTCTCCTGCAACCCGTTCCCTTTGTGCTGGATGAACGAACGTCTCTCCACATGCTCAGTTCTGAGAGATAAGTGTGTGTGAAAGCCGTCCTTCACCTAGCTTGAAGGGAACACAAAGTTTCTTTTCAGTTGCCAACCCCACTCCATACATATATATGGGGAGGTACAAGCTCCAACTCGGTTTTACAGTGAAAACGGCAGGCACTTCAAACGGGCACTAGGAAACAGACTGAGAAACCAGAGTAAGGGTTTCTCCTGCAACCCGTTCCCTTTGTGCTGGATGAACGAACGTCTCTCCACATGCTCATTTCTGAGAGATAAGTGTGTGTGAAAGCCGTCCTTCACCTAGCTTGAAGGGAACACAAAGTTTCTTTTCAGTTGCCAACTCCACTCCATACATATATATGGGGAGGTACAAGCTCCAACTCGGTTTTACAGTGAAAACGGCAGGCACTTCAAACCGGCACTAGGAAACAGACTGAGAAACCAGAGTAAGGGTTTCTCCTGCAACCCGTTCTCTTTGTGCTGGATGAACGAACGTCTCTCCACATGCTCAATTCTGAGAGATAAGTGTGTGTGAAAGCCGTCCTTCAGCTAGCTTGAAGGGAACACAAAGTTTCTTTTCAGTTGCCAACTCCAATCCATACATATATATGGGGAGGTACAAGCTCCAACTCGGTTTTACAGTGAAAACGGCAGGCACTTCAAACCGGCACTAGGAAACAGACTGAGAAACCAGAGTAAGGGTTTCTCCTGCAACCCGTTCCCTTTGTGCTGGATGAACGAACGTCTCTCCACATGCTCAGTTCTGAGAGATAAGTGTGTGTGAAAGCCGTCCTTCACCTAGCTTGAAGGGAACACAAAGTTTCTTTTCAGTTGCCAACTCCACTCCATACATATATATGGGGAGATACAAGCTCCAACTCGGTTTTACAGTGAAAACGGCAGGCACTTCAAACCGGCACTAGGAAACCGACTGAGAAACCAGAGTAATGGTTTCTCCTGCAACCCGTTCCCTTGTGCTGGATGAACGAACGTCTCTCCACATGCTCAGTTCTGAGAGATAAGTGTGTGTGAAAGCCGTCCTTCACCTAGCTTGAAGGGAACACAAAGTTTCTTTTCAGTTGCCAACTCCACTCCATACATATATATGGGGAGGTACAAGCTCCAACTCGGTTTTACAGTGAAAACGGCAGGCACTTCAAACCGGCACTAGGAAACAGACTGAGAAACCAGAGTAAGGGTTTCTCCTGCAACCCGTTCCCTTTGTGCTGGATGAACGAACGTCTCTCCACATGCTCAGTTCTGAGAGATAAGTGTGTGTGAAAGCCGTCCTTCACCTAGCTTGAAGGGAACACATAGTTTCTTTTCAGTTGCCAACTCCACTCCATACATATATATGGGGAGGTACAAGCTCCAACTCGGTTTTACAGTGAAAACGGCAGGCACTTCAAACCGGCACTAGGAAAAAGACTGAGAAACCAGAGTAAGGGTTACTCCTGCAACCCGTTCCCTTTGTGCTGGATGAACGAACGTCTCTCCACATGCTCAGTTCTGAGAGATAAGTGTGTGTGAAAGCCGTCCTTCACCTAGCTTGAAGGGAACACAAAGTTTCTTTTCAGTTGCCAACTCCACTCCATACATATATATGGGGAGGTTCAAGCTCCAACACGGTTTTACAGTGAAAACGGCAGGCACTTCAAACCGGCACTAGGAAACAGACTGAGAATCCAGAGTAAGGGTTTCTCCTGCAACCCGTTCCCTTTGTGCTGGATGAACGAACGTCTCTCCACATGCTCAGTTCTGAGAGATAAGTGTGTGTGAAAGCCGTCCTTCACCTAGCTTGAAGGGAACACAAAGTTTCTTTTCAGTTGCCAACTCCACTCCATACATATATATGGGGTGGTACAAGCTCCAACTCGGTTTTACACTGAAAACGGCAGGCACTTCAAACCGGCACTAGGAAACAGACTGAGAAACCAGAGTAAGGGTTTCTCCTGCAACCCGTTCCCTTTGTGCTGGTTGAACGAACGTCCCTCCACATGCTCAGTTCTGAGAGATAAGTGTGTGTGAAAGCCGTCCTTCACCTAGCTTGAAGGGAACACAAAGTTTCTTTTCAGTTGCAAACTCCACTCCATACATATATATGGGGAGGTACAAACTCCAACTCGGTTTTACAGTGAAAACGGCAGGCACTTCAAACCGGCACTAGGAAACCGACTGAGAATCCAGAGTAAGGGTTTCTCCTGCAACCCGTTCCCTTTGTGCTGGATGAACGAACGTCTCTCCACATGCTCAGTTCTGAGAGAAAAGTGTGTGTGAAAGCCGCCCTTCACCTAGCTTGAAGGGAACACAAAGTTTCTTTTCAGTTGCCAACTCCACTCCATACATATATATGGGGAGGTACAAGTTCCAACACGGTTTTACAGTGAAAACGGCAGGCACTTCAAACCGGCACTAGGAAACAGACTGAGAAACCAGAGTAAGGGTTTCTCCTGCAACCCGTTCCCTTTGTGCTGGATGAACGAACGTCCCTCCACATGCTCAATTCTGAGAGATAAGTGTGTGTGAAAGCCGTCCTTCACCTAGCTTGAAGGGAACACAAAGTTTCTTTTCAGTTGCAAACTCCAATCCATACATATATATGGGGAGGTACAAGCTCCAACTCGGTTTTACAGTGAAAACGGCAGGCACTTCAAACCGGCACTAGGAAACAGACTGAGAAACCAGAGTAAGGGTTTCTCCTGCAACCCGTTCCCTTTGTGCTGGATGAACGAACGTCTCTCCACATGCTCAGTTCTGAGAGATAAGTGTGTGTGAAAGCCGTCCTTCACCTAGCTTGAAGGGAACACAAAGTTTCTTTTCAGTTGCCAACTCCACTCCATACATATATATGGGGAGGTACAAGCTCCAACTCGGTTTTACAGTGAAAACGGCAGGCACTTCAAACCGGCACTAGGAAACCGACTGAGAAACCAGAGTAAGTGTTTCTCTTGCAACCCCTTCCCTTTGTGCTGGATGTACGAACGTCTCTCCACATGCTCAGTTCTGAGAGATAAGTGTGTGTGAATGCCGTCCTTCACCTAGCTTGAAGGGAACACAAAGTTTCTTTTCAGTTGCCAACTCCACTCCATACAAATATATGGGGAGGTACAAGCTCCAACTCGGTTTTACAGTGAAAACAGCAGGCACTTCAAACCAGCACTAGGAAACCGTCTGAGAAACCAGAGTAAGGGTTTCTCCTGCAACCCGTTCCCTTTGTGCTGGATGAACGAACGTCTCTCCACATGCTCAGTTCTGAGAGATAAGTGTGTGTGAAAGCCGTCCTTCACCTAGCTTGAAGGGAACACAAAGTTTCTTTTCAGTTGCAAACTCCAATCCATACATATATATGGGTAGGTACAAGCTCCAACACGGTTTTACAGTGAAAACGGCAGGCACTTCAAACTGGCACTAGGAAAAAGACTGAGAAACCAGAGTAAGGGTTTCTCCTGCAACCCGTTCCCTTTGTGCTGGATGAACGAACGTCTCTCCACATGCTCAGTTCTGAGAGATAAGTGTGTGTGAAAGCCGTCCTTCACCTAGCTTGAAGGGAACACAAAGTTTCTTTTCAGTTGCAAACTCCAATCCATACATATATATGGGGAGGTACAAGCTCCAACACGGTTTTACAGTGAAAACGGCAGGCACTTCAAACTGGCACTAAGAAACAGACTGAGAAACCAGAGTAAGGGTTTCTCCTGCAACCCGTTCCCTTTGTGCTGGATGAACGAACGTCTCTCCACATGCTCAGTTCTGAGAGATAAGTGTGTGTGAAAGCCGTCCTTCACCTAGCTTGAAGGGAACACAAAGTTTCTTTTCAGTTGCCAACTCCACTCCATACATATATATGGGGAGGTACAAGCTCCAACTCGGTTTTACAGTGAAAACGGCAGGCACTTCAAACCGGCATTAGGAAACAGACTGAGAAACCAGAGTAAGGGTTTCTCCTGCAATCCGTTCCCTTTGTGCTGGATGAACGAACGTCTCTCCACATGCTCAGTTCTGAGAGATAAGTGTGTGTGAAAGCCGTCCTTCACCTAGCTTGAAGGGAACACAAAGTTTCTTTTCAGTTGCCAACTCCACTCCATACATATATATGGGGAGGTACAAGCTCCAACTCGGATTTACAGTGAAAATGGCAGGCACTTCAAACCGGCACTAGGAAAAAGACTGAGAAACCAGAGTAAGGGTTTCTCCTGCAACCCGTTCCCTTTGTGCTGGATGAACGAACGTCTCTCCACATGCTCAGTTCTGAGAGATAAGTGTGTGTGAAAGCCGTCCTTCACCTAGCTTGAAGGGAACACAAAGTTTCTTTTCAGTTGCCAAATCCACTCCATACATATATATGGGGAGGTACAAGCTCCAACTCGGTTTTACAGTGAAAACGGCAGGCACTTCAAACCGGCATTAGGAAACAGACTGAGAAACCAGAGTAATGGTTTCTCCTGCAATCCGTTCCCTTTGTGCTGGATGAACGAAAGTCTCTCCACATGCTCAGTTCTGAGACATAAGTGTGTGTGAAAGCCGTCCTTCACCTAGCTTGAAGGGAACACAAAGTTTCTTTTCAGTTGCCAACTCCACTCCATACATATATATGGGGAGGTACAAGCTCCAACTCGGTTTTACAGTGAAAACGGCAGGCACTTCAAACCGGCACTAGGAAACAGACTGAGAAACCAGAGTAAGGGTTTCTCCTGCAACCCGTTCCCTTTGTGCTGGATGAACGAACGTCTCTCCACATGCTCAGTTCTGAGAGATAAGTGTGTGTGAAAGCCGTCCTTCACCTAGCTTGAAGGGAACACAAAATTTCTTTTCAGTTGCCAACTCCACTCCATACATATATATGGGGAGGTACAAGCTCCAACTCGGTTTTACAGTGAAAACGGCAGGCACTTCAAACCGGCACTAGGAAACAGACTGAGAAACCAGAGTAAGGGTTTCTCCTGCAACCCGTTCCCTTTGTGCTGGATGAACGAACGTCTCTCCACATGCTCAGTTCTGAGAGATAAGTGTGTGTGAAAGCCGTCCTTCACCTAGCTTGAAGGGAACACAAAGTTTCTTTTCAGTTGCCAACTCCACTCCATACATATATATGGGGAGGTACAAGCTCCAACTCGGTTTTACAGTGAAAACGGCAGGCACTTCAAACCGGCACTAGGAAACAGACTGAGAAACCAGAGTAAGGGTTTCTCCTGCAACCCGTTCCCTTTGTGCTGGATGAACGAACGTCTCTCCACATGCTCAGTTCTGAGAGATAAGTGTGTGTGAAAGCCGTCCTTCACCTAGCTTGAAGGGAACACAAAGTTTCTTTTCAGTTGCCAACTCCACTCCATACATATATATGGGGAGGTACAAGCTCCAACTCGGTTTTACAGTGAAAACGGCAGGCACTTCAAACCGGCACTAGGAAACAGACTGAGAAACCAGAGTAAGGGTTTCCCCTGCAACCCCTTCCCTTTGTGCTGGATGAACGAACGTCTCTCCACATGCTCTGTTCTGAGAGATAAGTGTGTGTGAAAGCCGTCCTTCACCTAGCTTGAAGGGAACACAAAGTTTCTTTTCAGTTGCCAACTCCACTCCATACATATATATGGGGAGGTACAAGCTCCAACTCGGTTTTACAGTGAAAACGGCAGGCACTTCAAACCGGCACTAGGAAACAGACTGAGAAACCAGAGTAAGGGTTTCTCCTGCAACCCCTTCCCTTTGTGCTGGATGAACGAACGTCTCTCCACATGCTCTGTTCTGAGAGATAAGTGTGTGTGAAAGCCGTCCTTCACCTAGCTTGAAGGGAACACAAAGTTTCTTTTCAGTTACCAACTCCACTCCATACATATCTATGGGGAGGTACTAGCTCCAACTCGGTTTTACAGTGAAAACGGCAGGCACTTCAAACCGGCACTAGGAAACAGACTGAGAAACCAGAGTAAGGGTTTCTCCTGCAACCCGTTCCCTTTGTGCTGAATGAACGAACGTCTCTCCACATGCTCAGTTCTGAGAGATAAGTGTGTGTGAAAGCCGTCCTCACGTAGCTTGAAAGGAACACAAAGTTTCTTTTCAGTTGCCAACTCCACTCCATACATATATATGGGGAGGTACAAGCTCCAACTCGGTTTTACAGTGAAAACGGCAGGCACTTCAAACCGGCATTAGGAAACCGACTGAGAAATCAGAGTAAGGGTTTCTCCTGCAACCCGTTTCCTTTGTGCTGGATGAACGAAAGTCTCTCCACATGCTCAGTTCTGAGAGATAAGTGAGTGTGAAAGCCATCCTTCACCTAGCTTGAAGGGAACACAAAGTTTCTTTTCAGTTGCCAACTCCACTCCATACATATATATGGGGAGGTACAAGCTCCAGCTCGGTTTTACAGTGAAAACGGCAGGCACTTCAAACCGGCCCTAGGAAACAGACTGAGAGTCCAGAGTAATGGTTTTTCCTGCAACCCGTTCCCTTTGTGCTGGATGAACGAACGTCTCTCCACATGCTCAGTTCTGAGAGATAAGTGTGTGTGAAAGCCGTCCTTCACCTAGCTTGAAGGGAACACAAAGTTTCTTTTCAGTTGCCAACTCCAATACATACATATATATGGGGAGGTACAAACTCCAACTCGGTTTTACAGTGAAAACGGCAGGCACTTCAAACCGGCACTAGGAAACCGACTGAGAATCCAGAGTAAGTGTTTCCCCTGCAACCCGTTCCCTTTGTGCTGGATGAACGAACGTCTCTCCACATGCTCATTTCTGAGAGATAAGTGTGTGTGAAAGCCGTCCTTCACCTAGCTTGAAGGGAACACAAAGTTTCTTTTCAGTTGCCAACTCCACTCCATACATATATATGGGGAGGTTCAAGCTCCAACACGGTTTTACAGTGAAAACGGCAGGCACTTCAAACCGGCACTAGGAAACAGACTGAGAATCCAGAGTAAGGGTTTCTCCTGCAACCCGTTCCCTTTGTGCTGGATGAACGAACGTCTCTCCACATGCTCAGTTCTGAGAGATAAGTGTGTGTGAAAGCCGTCCTTCACCTAGCTTGAAGGGAACACAAAGTTTCTTTTCAGTTGTCAACTCCACTCCATACATATATATGGGGTGGTACAAGCTCCAACTCGGTTTTACACTGAAAACGGCAGGCACTTCAAACCGGCACTAGGAAACAGACTGAGAAACCAGAGTAAGGGTTTCTCCTGCAACCCGTTCCCTTTGTGCTGGTTGAACGAACGTCTCTCCACATGCTCAGTTCTGAGAGATAAGTGTGTGTGAAAGCCGTCCTTCACCTAGCTTGAAGGAAACACAAAGTTTCTTTTCAGTTGCCAACTCCATTCCATACATATACATGGGGAGGTACAAGCTCCAACTCGGTTTTACAGTGAAAACGGCAGGCACTTCAAACCGGCCCTAGGAAACAGACTGAGAAACCAGAGTAAGGGTTTCTCCTGCAACCCGTTCCCTTTGTGCTGGATGAAGGAACGTCTCTCCACATGCTCAGTTCTGAGAGATAAGTGTGTGTGAAAGCCGTCCTTCACCTAGCTTGAAGGGAACACAAAGTTTCTTTTCAGTTGCCAACTCCACTCCATACATATATATGGGGAGGTACAAGCTCCAACTCGGTTTTACAGTGAAAACGGCAGGCACTTCAAACCGGCACTAGGAAACCGACTGAGAAACCAGAGTAAGTGTTTCTCCTGCAACCCCTTCCCTTTGTGCTGGATGTACGAACGTCTCTCCACATGCTCAGTTCTGAGAGATAAGTGTGTGTGAATGCCGTCCTTCACCTAGCTTGAAGGGAACACAAAGTTTCTTTTCAGTTGCCAACTCCACTCCATACAAATATATGGGGAGGTACAAGCTCCAACTCGGTTTTACAGTGAAAACAGCAGGCACTTCAAACCAGCACTAGGAAACCGTCTGAGAAACCAGAGTAAGGGTTTCTCCTGCAACCCGTTCCCTTTGTGCTGGATGAACGAACGTCTCTCCACATGCTCAGTTCTGAGAGATAATTGTGTGTGAAAGCCGTCCTTCACCTAGCTTGAAGGGAACACAAAGTTTCTTTTCAGTTGCCAACTCCACTCCATACATATATATGGGGAGGTACAAGCTCCAACACGGTTTTACAGTGAAAACGGCAGGCACTTCAAACCGGCACTAAGAAACAGACTGAGAAACCAGAGTAAGGGTTTCTCCTGCAACCCGTTCCCTTTGTGCTGGATGAACGAACGTCTCTCCACATGCTCAGTTCTGAGAGATAAGTGTGTGTGAAAGCCGTCCTTCACCTAGCTTGAAGGGAACACAAAGTTTCTTTTCAGTTGCCAACTCCACTCCATACATATATATGGGGAGGTACAAGCTCCAACTCGGTTTTACAGTGAAAACGGCAGGCACATCAAACCGGCATTAGGAAACAGACTGAGAAACCAGAGTAAGCGTTTCTCCTGCAATCCGTTCCCTTTGTGCTGGATGAACGAACGTCTCTCCACATGCTCAGTTCTGAGAGATAAGTGTGTGTGAAAGCCGTCCTTCACCTAGCTTGAAGGGAACACAAAGTTTCTTTTCAGTTGCCAACTCCACTCCATACATATATATGGGGAGGTACAAGCTCCAACTCGGTTTTACAGTGAAAACGGCAGGCACTTCAAACCGGCCCTAGGAAACAGACTGAGAAACCAGAGTAACGGTTTCTCCTGCAACCCGTTCCCTTTGTGCTGGATGAACGAACGTCTCTCCACATGCTCAGTTCTGAGAGATAAGTGTGTGTGAAAGCCGTCCTTCACCTAGCTTGAAGGGAACACAAAGTTTCTTTTCAGTTGCCAACTCCACTCCATACATATATATGGGGAGGTACAAGCTCCAACTCGGTTTTACAGTGAAAACGGCAGGCACTTCAAACCGGCATTAGGAAACAGACTGAGAAACCAGAGTAATGGTTTCTCCTGCAATCCGTTCCCTTTGTGCTGGATGAACGAAAGTCTCTCCACATGCTCAGTTCTGAGAAATAAGTGTGTGTGAAAGCCGTCCTTCACCTAGCTTGAAGGGAACACAAAGTTTCTTTTCAGTTGCCAACTCCACTCCATACATATATATGGGGAGGTACAAGCTCCAACTCGGTTTTACAGTGAAAACGGCAGGCACTTCAAACCGGCACTAGGAAACAGACTGAGAAACCAGAGTAAGTGTTTCTCCTGCAACCCGTTCCCTTTGTGCTGGATGAACGAACGTCTCTCCACATGCTCAGTTCTGAGAGATAAGTGTGTGTGAAAGCCGTCCTTCACCTAGCTTGAAGGGAACACAAAGTTTCTTTTCAGTTGCCAAATCCACTCCATACATATATATGGGGAGGTACAAGCTCCAACTCGGTTTTACAGTGAAAACGGCAGGCACTTCAAACCGGCACTAGGAAACAGACTGAGAAACCAGAGTAAGGGTTTCTCCTGCAACCCGTTCCCTTTGTGCTGGATGAACGAACGTCTCTCCACATGCTCAGTTCTGAGAGATAAGTGTGTGTGAAAGCCGTCCTTCACCTAGCTTGAAGGGAACACAAAGTTTCTTTTCAGTTGCCAACTCCACTCCATACATATATATGGGGAGGTACAAGCTCCAACTCGGTTTTACAGTGAAAACGGCAGGCACTTCAAACCGGCACTAGGAAACAGACTGAGAAACCAGAGTAAGGGTTTCTCCTGCAACCCCTTCCCTTTGTGCTGGATGAACGAACGTCTCTCCACATGCTCAGTTCTGAGAGATAAGTGTGTGTGAAAGCCGTCCTTCACCTAGCGTGAAGGGAACACAAAGTTTCTTTTCAGTTGCCAACTCCACTCCATACATATATATGGGGAGGTACAAGCTCCAACTCGGTTTTACAGTGAAAACGGCAGGCACTTCAAACCGGCACTAGGAAACAGACTGAGAAACCAGAGTAAGGGTTTCCCCTGCAACCCCTTCCCTTTGTGCTGGATGAACGAACGTCTCTCCACATGCTCAGTTCTGAGAGATAAGTGTGTGTGAAAGCCGTCCTTCACCTAGCTTGAAGGGAACACAAAGTTTCTTTTCAGTTGCCAACTCCACTCCATACATATATATGGGGAGGTACAAGCTCCAACTCGGTTTTACAGTGAAAACGGCAGGCACTTCAAACCGGCACTAGGAAAAAGACTGAGAAACCAGAGTAAGGGTTTCTCCTGCAACCCCTTCCCTTTGTGCTGGATGAACGAACGTCTCTCCACATGCTCTGTTCTGAGAGATAAGTGTGTGTGAAAGCCGTCCTTCACCTAGCTTGAAGGGAACACAAAGTTTCTTTTCAGTTACCAACTCCACTCCATACATATATATGGGGAGGTACAAGCTCCAACTCGGTTTTACAGTGAAAACGGCAGGCACTTCAAACAGACACTAGGAAACAGACTGAGAAACCAGAGTAAGGGTTTCTCCTGCAACCCGTTCCCTTTGTGCTGGATGAACGAACGTCTCTCCACATGCTCAGTTCTGAGAGAAAAGTGTGTGTGAAAGCCGTCCTTCACCTAGCTTGAAGGGAACACAAAGTTTCCTTTCAGTTGCCAACTCCACTCCATACATATATATGGGGAGGTACAAGCTCCAACTCGGTTTTACAGTGAAAACGGCAGGCACTTCAAACCGGCACTAGGAAAAAGACTGAGAAACCAGAGTAAGGGTTTCTCCTGCAACCCGTTCCCTTTGTGCTGGATGAACGAACGTCTCTCCACATGCTCAGTTCTGAGAGATAAGTGTGTGTGAAAGCCGTCCTTCACCTAGCTTGAAGGGAACACAAAGTTTCTTTTCAGTTGCCAACTCCACTCCATACATATATATGGGGAGGTACAAGCTCCAACTCGGTTTTACAGTGAAAACGGCAGGCACTTCAAACCGGCACTAGGAAACAGACTGAGAAACCAGAGTAAGGGTTTCTCCTGCAACCCGTTCCCTTTGTGCTGGATGAACGAACGTCTCTCCACATGCTCAGTTCTGAGAGATAAGTGTGTGTGAAAGCCGTCCTTCACCTAGCTTGAAGGGAACACAAAGTTTCTTTTCAGTTGCCAACTCCACTCCATACATATATATGGGGAGGTACAAGCTCCAACTCGGTTTTACAGTGAAAACGGCAGGAACTTCAAAACGGCACTAGGAAACAGACTGAGAAACCAGAGTAAGGGTTTCTCCTGCAACCCCTTCCCTTTGTGCTGGATGAACGAACGTCTCTCCACATGCTCAGTTCTGAGAGATAAGTGTGTGTGAAAGCCGTCCTTCACCTAGCTTGAAGGGAACACAAAGTTTCTTTTCAGTTGCCAACTCCACTCCATACATATATATGGGGAGGTACAAGCTCCAACTCGGTTTTACAGTGAAAACGGCAGGCACTTCAAACCGGCACTAGGAAACAGACTGAGAAACCAGAGTAAGGGTTTCTCCTGCAACCCGTTCCCTTTGTGCTGGATGAACGAACGTCTCTCCACATGCTCAATTCTGAGAGATAAGTGTGTGTGAAAGCCGTCCTTCACCTAGCTTGAAGGGAACACAAAGTTTCTTTTCAGTTGCCAACTCCAATCCATACATATATATGGGGAGGTACAAGCTCCAACTCGGTTTTACAGTGAAAAAGGCAGGCACTTCAAACCGGCACTAGGAAACAGACTGAGAAACCAGAGTAAGGGTTTCTCCTGCAACCCGTTCCCTTTGTGCTGGATGAACGAACGTCTCTCCACATGCTCAGATCTGAGAGATAAGTGTGTGTGAAAGCCGCCCTTCACCTAGCTTGAAGGGAACACAAAGTTTCTTTTCAATTGCCAACTCCACTCCATACATATATATGGGGAGATACAAGCTCCAACTCGGTTTTACAGTGAAAACGGCAGGCACTTCAAACCGGCACTAGGAAACCGACTGAGAAACCAGAGTAAGGGTTTCCCCTGCAACCCGTTCCCTTTGTGCTGGATGAACGAACGTCTCTCCACATGCTCAGTTCTGAGAGATAAGTGTGTGTGAAAGCCGTCCTTCACCTAGCTTGAAGGGAACACAAAGTTTCTTTTCAGTTGCCAACTCCCCTCCATACATATATATGGGGAGGTACAAGCTCCAACTCGGTTTTACAGTGAAAACGGCAGGCACTTCAAACCGGCACTAGGAAACCGACTGAGAAACCAGAGTAAGGGTTTCTCCTGCAACCCGTTCCCTTTGTGCTGGATGAACGAACGTCTCTCCACATGCTCAGTTCTGAGAGATAAGTGTGTGTGAAAGCCGTCCTTCACCTAGCTTGAAGGGAACACAAAGTTTCTTTTCAGTTGCCAACTCCACTCCATACATATATATGGGGAGGTACAAGCTCCAACTCGGTTTTACAGTGAAAACGGCAGGCACTTCAAACCGGCACTAGGAAACCGACTGAGAAACCAGAGTAAGGGTTTCTCCTGCAACACGTTCCCTTTGTGCTGGATGAACGAACGTCTCTCCACATGCTCAGTTCTGAGAGATAAGTGTGTGTGAAAGCCGTCCTTCACCTAGCTTGAAGGGAACACAAAGTTTCTTTTCAGTTGCCAACTCCACTCCATACATATATATGGGGAGGTACAAGCTCCAACTCGGTTTTACAGTGAAAACGGCAGGCACTTCAAACCGGCACTAGGAAACCGACTGAGAAACCAGAGTAAGGGTTTCACCTGCAACCCGTTCCCTTTGTGCTGGATGAACGAACGTCTCTCCACATGCTCAGTTCTGAGAGATAAGTGTGTGTGAATGCCGTCCTTCACCTAGCTTGAAGGGAACACAAAGTTTCTTTTCAGTTGCCAACTCCACTCCATACATATATATGGGGAGGTACAAGCTCCAACTCGGTTTTACAGTGAAAACGGCAGGCACTTCAAACCGGCACTAGGAAACAGACTGAGAATCCAGAGTAAGGGTTTCCCCTGCAACCCGTTCCCTTTGTGCTGGATGAACGAACGTCTCTCCACATGCTCAGTTCTGAGAAATAAGTGTGTGTGAAAGCCGTCCTTCACCTAGCTTGAAGGGAACAAAAAGTTTCTTTTCAGTTGCCAACTCCACTCCATACATATATATGGGGAGGTACAAGCTCCAACTCGGTTTTACAGTGAAAACGGCAGGCACTTCAAACAGGAACTAGGAAACAGACTGAGAGTCCAGAGTAAGGGTTTCTCCTGCAACCCGTTCCCTTTGTGCTGGATGAACGAACGTCTCTCCACATGCTCAGTTCTGAGAGATAAGTGTGTGTGAAAGCCGTCCTTCACCTAGCTTGAAGGGAACACAAAGTTTCTTTTCAGTTGCCAACTCCACTCCATACATATATATGGGGAGGTACAAGCTCCAACTCGGGTTTACAGTGAAAACGGCAGGCACTTCAAACCGGCACTAGGAAACCGACTGAGAAACCAGAGTAAGGGTTTCTCCTGCAACCCGTTCCCTTTGTGCTGGATGAACGAACGTCTCTCCACATGCTCAGTTCTGAGAGATAAGTGTGTGTGAAAGCCGTCCTTCACCTAGCTTGAAGGGAACACAAAGTTTCTTTTCAGTTGCCAACTCCACTCCATACATATATATGGGGAGGTACAAGCTCCAACTCGGTTTTACAGTGAAAACGGCAGGCACTTCAAACGGGCACTAGGAAACAGACTGAGAAACCAGAGTAAGGGTTTCTCCTGCAACCCGTTCCCTTTGTGCTGGATGAAAGAACGTCTCTCCACATGCTCAGTTCTGAGAGATAAGTGTGTGTGAAAGCCGTCCTTCACCTAGCTTGAAGGGAACACAAAGTTTCTTTTCAGTTGCCAACTCCACTCCATACATATATATGGGGAGGTACAAGCTCCAACTCGGTTTTACAGTAAAAACGGCAGGCACTTCAAACCGGCACTAGGAAACAGACTGAGAAACCAGAGTAAGGGTTTCTCCTGCAACCCCTTCCCTTTGTGCTGGATGAACGAACGTCTCTCCACATGCTCAGTTCTGAGAGATAAGTGTGTGTGAAAGCCGTCCTTCACCTAGCTTGAAGGGAACACAAAGTTTCTTTTCAGTTGCCAACTCCACTCCATACATATATATGGGGAGGTACAAGCTCCAACTCGGTTTTACAGTGAAAACGGCAGGCACTTCAAACCGGCACTAGGAAACAGACTGAGAAACCAGAGTAAGGGTTTCTCCTGCAAAACCTTCCCTTTGTGCTGGATGAACGAACGTCTCTCCACATGCTCTGTTCTGAGAGATAAGTGTGTGTGAAAGCGGTCCTTCACCTAGCTTGAAGGGAACACAAAGTTTCTTTTCAGTTGCCAACTCCACTCCATACATATATATGGGGAGGTACAAGCTCCAACTCGGTTTTACAGTGAAAACGGCAGGCACTTCAAACCGGCACTAGGAAACAGACTGAGAAACCAGAGTAAGGGTTTCTCCTGCAACCCGTTCCCTTTGTGCTGGATGAACGAACGTCTCTCCACATGCTCAGTTCTGAGAGATAAGTGTGTGTGAAAGCCGTCCTTCACCTAGCTTGAAGGGAACACAAAGTTTCTTTTCAGTTGCCAACTCCACTCCATACATATATATGGGGAGGTACAAGCTCCAACTCGGTTTTACAGTGAAAACGGCAGGCACTTCAAACCGGCACTAGGAAACCGACTGAGAAACCAGAGTAAGGGTTTCTCCTGCAACCCGTTCCCTTTGTGCTGGATGAACGAACGTCTCTCCACATGCTCAGTTCTGAGAGATAAGTGTGTGTGAAAGCCGTCCTTCACCTAGCTTGAAGGGAACACAAAGTTTCTTTTCAGTTGCCAACTCCACTCCATACATATATATGGGGAGGTACAAGCTCCAACTCGGTTTTACAGTGAAAACGGCAGGCACTTCAAACCGGCACTAGGAAACCGACTGAGAAACCAGAGTAAGGGTTTCTCCTGCAACACGTTCCCTTTGTGCTGGATGAACGAACGTCTCTCCACATGCTCAGTTCTGAGAGATAAGTGTGTGTGAAAGCCGTCCTTCACCTAGCTTGAAGGGAACACAAAGTTTCTTTTCAGTTGCCAACTCCACTCCATACATATATATGGGGAGGTACAAGCTCCAACTCGGTTTTACAGTGAAAACGGCAGGCACTTCAAACCGGCACTAGGAAACCGACTGAGAAACCAGAGTAAGGGTTTCACCTGCAACCCGTTCCCTTTGTGCTGGATGAACGAACGTCTCTCCACATGCTCAGTTCTGAGAGATAAGTGTGTGTGAATGCCGTCCTTCACCTAGCTTGAAGGGAACACAAAGTTTCTTTTCAGTTGCCAACTCCACTCCATACATATATATGGGGAGGTACAAGCTCCAACTCGGTTTTACAGTGAAAACGGCAGGCACTTCAAACCGGCACTAGGAAACAGACTGAGAATCCAGAGTAAGGGTTTCCCCTGCAACCCGTTCCCTTTGTGCTGGATGAACGAACGTCTCTCCACATGCTCAGTTCTGAGAAATAAGTGTGTGTGAAAGCCGTCCTTCACCTAGCTTGAAGGGAACAAAAAGTTTCTTTTCAGTTGCCAACTCCACTCCATACATATATATGGGGAGGTACAAGCTCCAACTCGGTTTTACAGTGAAAACGGCAGGCACTTCAAACAGGAACTAGGAAACAGACTGAGAGTCCAGAGTAAGGGTTTCTCCTGCAACCCGTTCCCTTTGTGCTGGATGAACGAACGTCTCTCCACATGCTCAGTTCTGAGAGATAAGTGTGTGTGAAAGCCGTCCTTCACCTAGCTTGAAGGGAACACAAAGTTTCTTTTCAGTTGCCAACTCCACTCCATACATATATATGGGGAGGTACAAGCTCCAACTCGGGTTTACAGTGAAAACGGCAGGCACTTCAAACCGGCACTAGGAAACCGACTGAGAAACCAGAGTAAGGGTTTCTCCTGCAACCCGTTCCCTTTGTGCTGGATGAACGAACGTCTCTCCACATGCTCAGTTCTGAGAGATAAGTGTGTGTGAAAGCCGTCCTTCACCTAGCTTGAAGGGAACACAAAGTTTCTTTTCAGTTGCCAACTCCACTCCATACATATATATGGGGAGGTACAAGCTCCAACTCGGTTTTACAGTGAAAACGGCAGGCACTTCAAACGGGCACTAGGAAACAGACTGAGAAACCAGAGTAAGGGTTTCTCCTGCAACCCGTTCCCTTTGTGCTGGATGAAAGAACGTCTCTCCACATGCTCAGTTCTGAGAGATAAGTGTGTGTGAAAGCCGTCCTTCACCTAGCTTGAAGGGAACACAAAGTTTCTTTTCAGTTGCCAACTCCACTCCATACATATATATGGGGAGGTACAAGCTCCAACTCGGTTTTACAGTAAAAACGGCAGGCACTTCAAACCGGCACTAGGAAACAGACTGAGAAACCAGAGTAAGGGTTTCTCCTGCAACCCCTTCCCTTTGTGCTGGATGAACGAACGTCTCTCCACATGCTCAGTTCTGAGAGATAAGTGTGTGTGAAAGCCGTCCTTCACCTAGCTTGAAGGGAACACAAAGTTTCTTTTCAGTTGCCAACTCCACTCCATACATATATATGGGGAGGTACAAGCTCCAACTCGGTTTTACAGTGAAAACGGCAGGCACTTCAAACCGGCACTAGGAAACAGACTGAGAAACCAGAGTAAGGGTTTCTCCTGCAAAACCTTCCCTTTGTGCTGGATGAACGAACGTCTCTCCACATGCTCTGTTCTGAGAGATAAGTGTGTGTGAAAGCGGTCCTTCACCTAGCTTGAAGGGAACACAAAGTTTCTTTTCAGTTGCCAACTCCACTCCATACATATATATGGGGAGGTACAAGCTCCAACTCGGTTTTACAGTGAAAACGGCAGGCACTTCAAACCGGCACTAGGAAACAGACTGAGAAACCAGAGTAAGGGTTTCTCCTGCAACCCGTTCCCTTTGTGCTGGATGAACGAACGTCTCTCCACATGCTCAGTTCTGAGAGATAAGTGTGTGTGAAAGCCGTCCTTCACCTAGCTTGAAGGGAACACAAAGTTTCTTTTCAGTTGCCAACTCCACTCCATACATATATATGGGGAGGTACAAGCTCCAACTCGGTTTTACAGTGAAAACGGCAGGCACTTCAAACCGGCACTAGGAAAAAGACTGAGAAACCAGAGTAAGGGTTTCTCCTGCAACCGTTCCCTTTGTGCTGGATGAACGAACGTCTCTCCACATGCTCAGTTCTGAGAGATAAGTGTGTGTGAAAGCCGTCCTTCACCTAGCTTGAAGGGAACACAAAGTTTCTTTTCAGTTGCCAACTCCACTCCATACATATATATGGGGAGGTACAAGCTCCAACTCGGTTTTACAGTGAAAACGGCAGGCACTTCAAACCGGCACTAGGAAACAGACTGAGAAACCAGAGTAAGGGTTTCTCCTGCAACCCGTTCCCTTTGTGCTGGATGAACGAACGTCTCTCCACATGCTCAGTTCTGAGAGATAAGTGTGTGTGAAAGCCGTCCTTCACCTAGCTTGAAGGGAACACAAAGTTTCTTTTCAGTTGCCAACTCCACTCCATACATATATATGGGGAGGTACAAGCTCCAACTCGGTTTTACAGTGAAAACGGCAGGCACTTCAAACGGGCACTAGGAAACAGACTGAGAAACCAGAGTAAGGGTTTCTCCTGCAACCCGTTCCCTTTGTGCTGGATGAAAGAACGTCTCTCCACATGCTCAGTTCTGAGAGATAAGTGTGTGTGAAAGCCGTCCTTCACCTAGCTTGAAGGGAACACAAAGTTTCTTTTCAGTTGCCAACTCCACTCCATACATATATATGGGGAGGTACAAGCTCCAACTCGGTTTTACAGTGAAAACGGCAGGCACTTCAAACCGGCACTAGGAAACAGACTGAGAAACCAGAGTAAGGGTTTCTCCTGCAACCCCTTCCCTTTGTGCTGGATGAACGAACGTCTCTCCACATGCTCAGTTCTGAGAGATAAGTGTGTGTGAAAGCCGTCCTTCACCTAGCTTGAAGGGAACACAAAGTTTCTTTTCAGTTGCCAACTCCACTCCATACATATATATGGGGAGGTACAAGCTCCAACTCGGTTTTACAGTGAAAACGGCAGGCACTTCAAACCGGCACTAGGAAACAGACTGAGAAACCAGAGTAAGGGTTTCTCCTGCAACCCGTTCCCTTTGTGCTGGATTAACGAACGTCTTTCCACATGCTCAATTCTGAGAGATAAGTGTGTGTGAAAGCCGTCCTTCACCTAGCTTGAACGGAACACAAAGTTTCTTTTCAGTTGCCAACTCCACTCCATACATATATATGGGGAGGTACAAGCTCCAACTCGGTTTTACAGTGAAAACGGCAGGCACTTCAAACCGGCACTAGGAAAAAGACTGAGAAACCAGAGTAAGGGTTTCTCCTGCAACCGTTCCCTTTGTGCTGGATGAACGAACGTCTCTCCACATGCTCAGTTCTGAGAGATAAGTGTGTGTGAAAGCCGTCCTTCACCTAGCTTGAAGGGAACACAAAGTTTCTTTTCAGTTGCCAACTCCACTCCATACATATATATGGGGAGGTACAAGCTCCAACTCTGTTTTACAGTGAAAACGGCAGGCACTTCAAACCGGCACTAGGAAACAGACTGAGAAACCAGAGTAAGGGTTTCTCCTGCAACCCGTTCCCTTTGTGCTGGATGAACGAACGTCTCTCCACATGCTCAGTTCTGAGAGATAAGTGTGTGTGAAAGCCGTCCTTCACCTAGCTTGAAGGGAACACAAAGTTTCTTTTCAGTTGCCAACTCCACTCCATACATATATATGGGGAGGTACAAGCTCCAACTCGGTTTTACAGTGAAAACGGCAGGCACTTCAAACCGGCCCTAGGAAACAGACTGAGAAACCAGAGTAAGGGTTTCTCCTGCAACCTCTTCCCTTTGTGCTGGATGAACGAACGTCTCTCCACATGCTCAGTTCTGAGAGATAAGTGTGTGTGAAAGCCGTCCTTCACCTAGCTTGAAGGGAACACAAAGTTTCTTTTCAGTTGCCAAATCCACTCCATACATATATATGGGGAGGTACAAGCTCCAACTCGGTTTTACAGTGAAAACGGCAGGCACTTCAAACCGGCACTAGGAAACAGACTGAGAAACCAGAGTAAGGGTTTCTCCTGCAACCCGTTCCCTTTGTGCTGGATGAACGAACGTCTCTCCACATGCTCAGTTCTGAGAGATAAGTGTGTGTGAATGCCGTCCTTTACCTAGCTTGAAGGGAACACAAAGTTTCTTTTCAGTTGCCAACTCCAATCCATACATATATATGGGGAGGTACAAGCTCCAACTTGGTTTTACAGTGAAAACGGCAGGCACTTCAAACCGGCACTAGGAAACCGACTGAGAAACCAGAGTAAGGGTTTCTCCTGCAACCCGTTCCCTTTGTGCTGGATGAACGAACGTCTCTCCACATGCTCAGTTCTGAAAGATAAGTGTGTGTGAAAGCCGTCCTTCACCTAGCTTGAAGGGAACACAAAGTTTCTTTTCAGTTGCCAACTCCACTCCATACATATATATGGGGAGGTACAAGCTCCAACTCGGTTTTACAGTGAAAACGGCAGGCACTTCAAACGGGCACTAGGAAACAGACTGAGAAACCAGAGTAAGGGTTTCTCCTGCAACCCGTTCCCTTTGTGCTGGATGAACGAACGTCTCTCCACATGCTCAGTTCTGAGAGATAAGTGTGTGTGAAAGCCGTCCTTCACCTAGCTTGAAGGGAACACAAAGTTTCTTTTCAGTTGCCAACTCCACTCCATACATATATATGGGGAGATACAAGTTCCAACTCGGTTTTACAGTGAAAACGGCAGGCACTTCAAACCGGCACTAGGAAACCGACTGAGAAACCAGAGTAATGGTTTGTCCTGCAAACCTTTCCCTTTGTGCTGGATGAACGAACGTCTCTCCACATGCTCAGTTCTGAGAGATAAGTGTGTGTGAAAGCCGTCCTTCACCTAGCTTGAAGGGAACACAAAGTTTCTTTTCAGATGCCAACTCCACACCATACATATATATGGGGAGGTACAAGCTCCAACTCGGTTTTACAGTGAAAACGGCAGGCACTTCAAACCGGCACTAGGAAACCGACTGAGAAACCAGAGTAAGGGTTTCTCCTGCAACCCGTTCCCTTTGTGCTGGATGAACGAACGTCTCTCCACATGCTCAGTTCTGAGAGATAAGTGTGTGTGAAAGCCGTCCTTCACCTAGCTTGAAGGGAACACAAAGTTTCTTTTCAGTTGCCAACTCCACTCCATACATATATATGGGGAGGTACAAGCTCCAACTCGGTTTTACAGTGAAAACGGCAGGCACTTCAAACCGGCACTAGGAAACAGACTGAGAAACCAGAGTAAGGGTTTCCCCTGCAACCCGTTCCCTTTGTGCTGGATGAACGAACGTCTCTCCACATGCTCAGTTCTGAGAAATAAGTGTGTGTGAAAGCCGTCCTTCACCTAGCTTGAAGGGAACACAAAGTTTCTTTTCAGTTGCCAACTCCACTCCATACATATATATGGGGAGGTACAAGCTCCAACTCGGTTTTACAGTGAAAACGGCAGGCACTTCAAACAGGAACTAGGAAACAGACTGAGAAACCAGAGAAAGGGTTTCTCCTGCAACACGTTCCCTTTGTGCTGGATGAACGAACGTCTCTCCACATGCTCAGTTCTGAGAGATAAGTGTGTGTGAAAGCCGTCCTTCACCTAGCTTGAAGGGAACACAAAGTTTCTTTTCAGTTGCCAACTCCACTCCATACAAATATATGGGGAGGTACAAGCTCCAACTCGGGTTTACAGTGAAAACGACAGGCACTTCAAACCGGCACTAGGAAACCGACTGAGAAACCAGAGTAAGGGTTTCTCCTGCAACCCGTTCCCTTTGTGCTGGATGAACGAACGTCTCTCCACATGCTCAGTTCTGAGAGATAAGTGTGTGTGAAAGCCGTCCTTCACCTAGCTTGAAGGGAACACAAAGTTTCTTTTCAGTTGCCAACCCCACTCCATACATATATATGGGGAGGTACAAGCTCCAACTCGGTTTTACAGTGAAAACGGCAGGCACTTCAAACGGGCACTAGGAAACAGACTGAGAAACCAGAGTAAGGGTTTCTCCTGCAACCCGTTCCCTTTGTGCTGGATGAACGAACGTCTCTCCACATGCTCATTTCTGAGAGATAAGTGTGTGTGAAAGCCGTCCTTCACCTAGCTTGAAGGGAACACAAAGTTTCTTTTCAGTTGCCAACTCCACTCCATACATATATATGGGGAGGTACAAGCTCCAACTCGGTTTTACAGTGAAAACGGCAGGCACTTCAAACCGGCACTAGGAAACAGACTGAGAAACCAGAGTAAGGGTTTCTCCTGCAACCCGTTCCCTTTGTGCTGGATGAACGAACGTCTCTCCACATGCTCAATTCTGAGAGATAAGTGTGTGTGAAAGCCGTCCTTCAGCTAGCTTGAAGGGAACACAAAGTTTCTTTTCAGTTGCCAACTCCAATCCATACATATATATGGGGAGGTACAAGCTCCAACTCGGTTTTACAGTGAAAACGGCAGGCACTTCAAACCGGCACTAGGAAACAGACTGAGAAACCAGAGTAAGGGTTTCTCCTGCAACCCGTTCCCTTTGTGCTGGATGAACGAACGTCTCTCCACATGCTCAGTTCTGAGAGATAAGTGTGTGTGAAAGCCGTCCTTCACCTAGCTTGAAGGGAACACAAAGTTTCTTTTCAGTTGCCAACTCCACTCCATACATATATATGGGGAGATACAAGCTCCAACTCGGTTTTACAGTGAAAACGGCAGGCACTTCAAACCGGCACTAGGAAACCGACTGAGAAACCAGAGTAATGGTTTCTCCTGCAACCCGTTCCCTTGTGCTGGATGAACGAACGTCTCTCCAC
Organism: Vicugna pacos; assembly: GCF_048564905.1. NCBI lineage: Eukaryota > Metazoa > Chordata > Mammalia > Artiodactyla > Camelidae > Vicugna > Vicugna pacos. The sequence goes on from NW_027328798.1 coordinate 555,457, forward strand.
ATGCTCAGTTCTGAGAGATAAGTGTGTGTGAAAGCCGTCCTTCACCTAGCTTGAAGGGAACACAAAGTTTCTTTTCAGTTGCCAACTCCACTCCATACATATATATGGGGAGGTACAAGCTCCAACTCGGTTTTACAGTGAAAACGGCAGGCACTTCAAACCGGCACTAGGAAACAGACTGAGAAACCAGAGTAAGGGTTTCTCCTGCAACCCGTTCCCTTTGTGCTGGATGAACGAACGTCTCTCCACATGCTCAGTTCTGAGAGATAAGTGTGTGTGAAAGCCGTCCTTCACCTAGCTTGAAGGGAACACATAGTTTCTTTTCAGTTGCCAACTCCACTCCATACATATATATGGGGAGGTACAAGCTCCAACTCGGTTTTACAGTGAAAACGGCAGGCACTTCAAACCGGCACTAGGAAAAAGACTGAGAAACCAGAGTAAGGGTTTCTCCTGCAACCCGTTCCCTTTGTGCTGGATGAACGAACGTCTCTCCACATGCTCATTTCTGAGAGATAAGTGTGTGTGAAAGCCGTCCTTCACCTAGCTTGAAGGGAACACAAAGTTTCTTTTCAGTTGCCAACTCCACTCCATACATATATATGGGGAGGTACAAGCTCCAACTCGGTTTTACAGTGAAAACGGCAGGCACTTCAAACCGGCACTAGGAAACAGACTGAGAAACCAGAGTAAGGGTTTCTCCTGCAACCCGTTCCCTTTGTGCTGGATGAACGAACGTCTCTCCACATGCTCAATTCTGAGAGATAAGTGTGTGTGAAAGCCGTCCTTCAGCTAGCTTGAAGGGAACACAAAGTTTCTTTTCAGTTGCCAACTCCAATCCATACATATATATGGGGAGGTACAAGCTCCAACTCGGTTTTACAGTGAAAACGGCAGGCACTTCAAACCGGCACTAGGAAACAGACTGAGAAACCAGAGTAAGGGTTTCTCCTGCAACCCGTTCCCTTTGTGCTGGATGAACGAACGTCTCTCCACATGCTCAGTTCTGAGAGATAAGTGTGTGTGAAAGCCGTCCTTCACCTAGCTTGAAGGGAACACAAAGTTTCTTTTCAGTTGCCAACTCCACTCCATACATATATATGGGGAGATACAAGCTCCAACTCGGTTTTACAGTGAAAACGGCAGGCACTTCAAACCGGCACTAGGAAACCGACTGAGAAACCAGAGTAATGGTTTCTCCTGCAACCCGTTCCCTTGTGCTGGATGAACGAACGTCTCTCCACATGCTCAGTTCTGAGAGATAAGTGTGTGTGAAAGCCGTCCTTCACCTAGCTTGAAGGGAACACAAAGTTTCTTTTCAGTTGCCAACTCCACTCCATACATATATATGGGGAGGTACAAGCTCCAACTCGGTTTTACAGTGAAAACGGCAGGCACTTCAAACCGGCACTAGGAAACAGACTGAGAAACCAGAGTAAGGGTTTCTCCTGCAACCCGTTCCCTTTGTGCTGGATGAACGAACGTCTCTCCACATGCTCAGTTCTGAGAGATAAGTGTGTGTGAAAGCCGTCCTTCACCTAGCTTGAAGGGAACACATAGTTTCTTTTCAGTTGCCAACTCCACTCCATACATATATATGGGGAGGTACAAGCTCCAACTCGGTTTTACAGTGAAAACGGCAGGCACTTCAAACCGGCACTAGGAAAAAGACTGAGAAACCAGAGTAAGGGTTTCTCCTGCAACCCGTTCCCTTTGTGCTGGATGAACGAACGTCTCTCCACATGCTCAGTTCTGAGAGATAAGTGTGTGTGAAAGCCGTCCTTCACCTAGCTTGAAGGGAACACAAAGTTTCTTTTCAGTTGCCAAGTCCACTCCATACATATATATGGGGAGGTACAAGCTCCAACTCGGTTTTACAGTGAAAACGGCAGGCACTTCAAACCGGCACTAGGAAACAGACTGAGAAACCAGAGTAAGGGTTTCTCCTGCAACCCGTTCCCTTTGTGCTGGATGAACGAACGTCTCTCCACATGCTCAGTTCTGAGAGATAAGTGTGTGTGAAAGCCGTCCTTCACCTAGCTTGAAGGGAACACAAAGTTTCTTTTCAGTTGCCAACTCCACTCCATACATATATATGGGGAGGTACAAGCTCCAACTCGGTTTTACAGTGAAAACGGCAGGCACTTCAAACCGGCAGTAGGAAACAAACTGAGAAACCAGAGTAAGGGTTTCTCCTGCAACCCGTTCCCTTTGTGCTGGATGAACGAACGTCTCTCCACATGCTCAGTTCTGAGAGATAAGTGTGTGTGAAAGCCGTCCTTCACCTAGCTTGAAGGGAACACAAAGTTTCTTTTCAGTTGCCAACTCCACTCCATACATATATATGGGGAGGTACAAGCTCCAACTCGGTTTTACAGTGAAAACGGCAGGCACTTCAAACCGGCACTAGGAAACAGACTGAGAAACCAGAGTAAGGGTTTCTCCTGCAACCCGTTCCCTTTGTGCTGGATGAACGAACGTCTTTCCACATGCTCAATTCTGAGAGATAAGTGTGTGTGAAAGCCGTCCTTCACCTAGCTTGAAGGGAACACAAAGTTTCTTTTCAGTTGCCAACTCCACTCCATACATATATATGGGGAGGTACAAGCTCCAACTCGGTTTTACAGTGAAAACGGCAGGCACTTCAAACCGGCACTAGGAAAAAGACTGAGAAACCAGAGTAAGGGTTTCTCCTGCAACCGTTCCCATTGTGCTGGATGAACGAACGTCTCTCCACATGCTCAGATCTGAGAGATAAGTGTGTGTGAAAGCCGTCCTTCACCTAGCTTGAAGGGAACACAAAGTTTCTTTTCAGTTGCCAACTCCACTCCATACATATATATGGGGAGGTACAAGCTCCAACTCGGTTTTACAGTGAAAACGGCAGGCACTTCAAACCGGCACTAGGAAACAGACTGAGAAACCAGAGTAAGGGTTTCTCCTGCAACCCGTTCCCTTTGTGCTGGATGAACGAACGTCTCTCCACATGCTCAGTTCTGAGAGATAAGTGTGTGTGAAAGCCGTCCTTCACCTATCTTGAAGGGAACACAAAGTTTCTTTTCAGTTGCCAACTCCACTCCATACATATATATGGGGAGGTACAAGCTCCAACTCGGTTTTACAGTGAAAACGGCAGGCACTTCAAACCGGCACTAGGAAACAGACTGAGAAACCAGAGTAAGGGTTTCTCCTGCAACCTCTTCCCTTTGTGCTGGATGAACGAACGTCTCTCCACATGCTAAGTTCTGAGAGATAAGTGTGTGTGAAAGCCGTCCTTCACCTAGCTTGAAGGGAACACAAAGTTTCTTTTCAGTTGCCAAATCCACTCCATACATATATATGGGGAGGTACAAGCTCCAACTCGGTTTTACAGTGAAAACAGCAAGCACTTCAAACCGGCACTAGGAAACAGACTGAGAAACCAGAGTAAGGGTTTCTCCTGCAACCCGTTCCCTTTGTGCTGGATGAAAGAACGTCTCTCCACATGCTCAGTTCTGAGAGATAAGTGTGTGTGAAAGCCGTCCTATACCTAGCTTGAAGGGAACACAAAGTTTCTTTTCAGTTGCCAACTCCAATCCATACATATATATGGGGAGGTACAAGCTCCAACTTGGTTTTACAGTGAAAACGGCAGGCACTTCAAACCGGCACTAGGAAACCGACTGAGAAACCAGAGTAAGGGTTTCTCCTGCAACCCGTTCCCTTTGTGCTGGATGAACGAACGTCTCTCCACATGCTCAGTTCTGAGAGATAAGTGTGTGTGAAAGCCGTCCTTCACCTAGCTTGAAGGGAACACAAAGTTTCTTTTCAGTTGCCAACTCCACTCCATACATATATATGGGGAGGTACAAGCTCCAACTCGGTTTTACAGTGAAAACGGCAGGCACTTCAAACGGGCACTAGGAAACAGACTGAGAAACCAGAGTAAGGGTTTCACCTGCAACCCGTTACCTTTGTGCTGGATGAACGAACGTCTCTCCACATGCTCAGTTCTGAGAGATAAGTGTGTGTGAAAGCCGTCCTTCACCTAGCTTGAAGGGAACACAAAGTTTCTTTTCAGTTGCCAACTCCACTCCATACATATATATGGGGAGGTACAAGCTCCAACTCGGTTTTACAGTGAAAACGGCAGGCACTTCAAACCGGCACTAGGAAACCGACTGAGAAACCAGAGTAATGGTTTCTCCTGCAACCCTTTCCCTTTGTGCTGGATGAACGAAAGTCTCTCCACATGCTCAGTTCTGAGAGATAAGTGTGTGTGAAAGCCGTCCTTCACCTAGCTTGAAGGGAACACAAAGTTTCTTTTCAGTTGCCAACTCCACTCCATACATATATATGGGGAGGTACAAGCTCCAACTCGGTTTTACAGTGAAAACGGCAGGCACTTCAAACTGGCACTAGGAAACCGACTGAGAAACCAGAGTAAGGGTTTCTCCTGCAACCCGTTCCCTTTGTGCTGGATGAACGAACGTCTCTCCACATGCTCAGTTCTGAGAGATAAGTGTGTGTGAAAGCCGTCCTTCACCTAGCTTGAAGGGAACACAAAGTTTCTTTTCAGTTGCCAACTCCACTCCATACATATATATGGGGAGGTACAAGCTCCAACTCGGTTTTACAGTGAAAACGGCAGGCACTTCAAACCGGCACTAGGAAACAGACTGAGAAACCAGAGTAAGGGTTTCCCCTGCAACCCGTTCCCTTTGTGCTGGATGAACGAACGTCTCTCCACATGCTCAGTTCTGAGAAATAAGTGTGTGTGAAAGCCGTCCTTCACCTAGCTTGAAGGGAACACAAAGTTTCTTTTCAGTTGCCAACTCCACTCCATACAAATATATGGGGAGGTACAAGCTCCAACTCGGGTTTACAGTGAAAACGGCAGGCACTTCAAACCGGCACTAGGAAACCGACTGAGAAACCAGAGTAAGGGTTTCTCCTGCAACCCGTTCCCTTTGTGCTGGATGAACGAACGTCTCTCCACATGCTCAGTTCTGAGAGATAAGTGTGTGTGAAAGCCGTCCTTCACCTAGCTTGAAGGGAACACAAAGTTTCTTTTCAGTTGCCAACTCCACTCCATACATATATATGGGGAGGTACAAGCTCCAACTCGGTTTTACAGTGAAAACGGCAGGCACTTCAAACGGGCACTAGGAAACAGACTGAGAAACCAGAGTAAGGGTTTCTCCTGCAACCCGTTCCCTTTGTGCTGGATGAACGAACGTCTCTCCACATGCTCAATTCTGAGAGATAAGTGTGTGTGAAAGCCGTCCTTCACCTAGCTTGAAGGGAACACAAAGTTTCTTTTCAGTTGCCAACTCCAATCCATACATATATATGGGGAGGTACAAGCTCCAACTCGGTTTTACAGTGAAAACGGCAGGCACTTCAAACCGGCACTAGGAAACAGACTGAGAAACCAGAGTAAGGGTTTCTCCTGCAACCCGTTCCCTTTGTGCTGGATGAACGAACGTCTCTCCACATGCTCAGTTCTGAGAGATAAGTGTGTGTGAAAGCCGTCCTTCACCTAGCTTGAAGGGAACACAAAGTTTCTTTTCAGTTGCCAACTCCACTCCATACATATATATGGGGAGATACAAGCTCCAACTCGGTTTTACAGTGAAAACGGCAGGCACTTCAAACCGGCACTAAGAAACCGACTGAGAAACCAGAGTAATGGTTTCTCCTGCAACCCGTTCCCTTGTGCTGGATGAACGAACGTCTCTCCACATGCTCAGTTCTGAGAGATAAGTGTGTGTGAAAGCCGTCCTTCACCTAGCTTGAAGGGAACACAAAGTTTCTTTTCAGTTGCCAACTCCACTCCATACATATATATGGGGAGGTACAAGCTCCAACTCGGATTTACAGTGAAAACGGCAGGCACTTCAAACCGGCACTAGGAAACAGACTGAGAAACCAGAGTAAGGGTTTCTCCTGCAACCCGTTCCCTTTGTGCTGGATGAACGAACGTCTCTCCACATGCTCAGTTCTGAGAGATAAGTGTGTGTGAAAGCCGTCCTTCACCTAGCTTGAAGGGAACACAAATTTTCTTTTCAGTTGCCAACTCCACTCCATACATATATATGGGGAGGTACAAGCTCCAACTCGGTTTTACAGTGAAAACGGCAGGCACTTCAAACCGGCACTAGGAAACAGACTGAGAAACCAGAGTAAGGGTTTCCCCTGCAACCCGTTCCATTTGTGCTGGATGAACGAACGTCTCTCCACATGCTCAGTTCTGAGAGATAAGTGTGTGTGAAAGCCGTCCTTCACCTAGCTTGAAGGGAACACAAAGTTTCTTTTCAGTTGCCAACTCCACTCCATACAAATATATGGGGAGGTACAAACTCCAACTCGGGTTTAAAGTGAAAACGGCAGGCACTTCAAACCGGCACTAGGAAACCGACTGAGAAACCAGAGTAAGGGTTTCTCCTGCAACCCGTTCCCTTTGTGCTGGATGAACGAACGTCTCTCCACATGCTCAGTTCTGAGAGATAAGTGTGTGTGAAAGCCGTCCTTCACCTAGCTTGAAGGGAACACAAATTTTCTTTTCAGTTGCCAACTCCACTCCATACATATATATGGGGAGGTACAAGCTCCAACTCGGTTTTACAGTGAAAACGGCAGGCACTTCAAACGAGCACTAGGAAACAGACTGAGGAACCAGAGTAAGTTTTTCTCCTGCAACCCCTTCCCTTTGTGCTGGATGAACGAACGTCTCTCCACATGCTCAGTTCTGAGAGATAAGTGTGTGTGAAAGCCGTCCTTCACCTAGCTTGAAGGGAACACAAAGTTTCTTTTCAGTTGCCAACTCCACTCCATACAAATATATGGGGAGGTACAAGCTCCAACTCGGTTTTACAGTGAAAACGGCAGGCACTTCAAACCGGCACTAGGAAACCGACTGAGAAACCAGATTAAGGGTTTCTACTGCAACCCGTTCCCTTTGTGCTGGATGAACGAACGTCTCTCCACATGCTCAGTTCTGAGAGATAAGTGTGCGTGAAAGCCGTCCTTCACCTACCTTGAAGGGAACACAAAGTTTCTTTTCAGTTGCCAACTCCACTCCATACATATATATGGGGAGGTTCAAGCTCCAACTCGGTTTTACAGTGAAAACGGCAGGCACTTCAAACCGGCACTAGGAAACAGACTGAGAAACCAGAGTAAGGGTTTCTCCTGCAACCCGTTCCCTTTGTGCTGGATGAACGAACGTCTCTCCACATGCTCAGTTCTGAGAGATAAGTGTGTGTGAAAGCCGTCCTTCACCTAGCTTGAAGGGAACACAAAGTTTCTTTTCAGTTGCCAACTCCACTCCATACATATATATGGGGAGGTACAAGCTCCAACTCGGTTTTACAGTGAAAATGGCAGGCACTTCAAACCGGCACTAGGAAACAGACTGAGAAACCAGAGTAAGGGTTTCCCCTGCAACCCGTTCCCTTTGTGCTGGATGAACGAACGTCTCTCCACATGCTCAGTTCTGAGAGATAAGTGTGTGTGAAAGCCGTCCTTCACCTAGCTTGAAGGGAACACAAAGTTTCTTTTCAGTTGCCAACTCCACTCCATACATATATATGGGGAGGTACAAGCTCCAACTCGGTTTTACAGTGAAAACGGCAGGCACTTCAAACAGGAACTAGGAAACAGACTGAGAGTCCAGAGTAAGGGTTTCTCCTGCAACCTGTTCCCTTTGTGCTGGATGAACGAACGTCTCTCCACATGCTCAGTTCTGAGAGATAAGTGTGTGTGAAAGCCGTCCTTCACCTAGCTTGAAGGGAACACAAAGTTTCTTTTCAGTTGCCAACTCCACTCCATACAAATATATGGGGAGGTACAAACTCCAACTCGGGTTTACAGTGAAAACGGCAGGCACTTCAAACCGGCACTAGGAAACCGACTGAGAAACCAGAGTAAGGGTTTCTCCTGCAACCCGTTCCCTTTGTGCTGGATGAACGAACGTCTCTCCACATGCTCAGTTCTGAGAGATAAGTGTGTGTGAAAGCCGTCCTTCACCTAGCTTGAAGGGAACACAAAGTTTCTTTTCAGTTGCCAACTCCACTCCATACATATATATGGGGAGGTACAAGCTCCAACTCGGTTTTAGAGTGAAAACGGCAGGCACTTCAAACGAGCACTAGGAAACAGACTGAGAAACCAGAGTAAGGGTTTCTCCTGCAACCCCTTCCCTTTGTGCTGGATGAACGAACGTCTCTCCACATGCTCAGTTCTGAGAGATAAGTGTGTGTGAAAGCCGTCCTTCACCTAGCTTGAAGGGAACACAAAGTTTCTTTTCAGTTGCCAACTCCACTCCATACAAATATATGGGGAGGTAAAAGCTCCAACTCGGTTTTACAGTGAAAACGGCAGGCACTTCAAACCGGCACAAGGAAACCGACTGAGAAACCAGATTAAGGGTTTCTACTGCAACCCGTTCCCTTTGTGCTGGATGAACGAACGTCTCTCCACATGCTCAGTTCTGAGAGATAAGTGTGTGTGAAAGCCGTCCTTCACCTACCTTGAAGGGAACACAAAGTTTCTTTTCACTTGCCAACTCCACTCCATACATATATATGGGGAGGTTCAAGCTCCAACTCGGTTTTACAGTGAAAACGGCAGGCACTTCAAACCGGCACTAGGAAACAGACTGAGAAACCAGAGTAAGGGTTTCTCCTGCAACCCGTTCCCTTTGTGCTGGATGAACGAACGTCTCTCCACATGCTCAGTTCTGAGAGATAAGTGTGTGTGAAAGCCGTCCTTCACCTAGCTTGAAGGGAACACAAAGTTTCTTTTCAGTTGCCAACTCCACTCCATACAAATATATGGGGAGGTACAAACTCCAACTCGGGTTTACAGTGAAAACGGCAGGCACTTCAAACCGGCACTAGGAAACCGACTGAGAAACCAGAGTAATGGTTTGTCCTGCAAACCTTTCCCTTTGTGCTGGATGAACGAACGTCTCTCCACATGCTCAGTTCTGAGAGATAAGTGTGTGTGAAAGCCGTCCTTCACCTAGCTTGAAGGGAACACAAAGTTTCTTTTCAGTTGCCAACTCCACTCCATACATATATATGGGGAGGTACAAGCTCCAACTCGGTTTTACAGTGAAAACGGCAGGCACTTCAAACGAGCACTAGGAAACAGACTGAGAAACCAGAGTAAGGGTTTCTCCTGCAACCCCTTCCCTTTGTGCTGGATGAACGAACGTCTCTCCACATGCTCAGTTCTGAGAGATAAGTGTGTGTGAAAGCCGTCCTTCACATAGCTTGAAGGGAACACAAAGTTTCTTTTCAGTTGCCAACTCCACTCCATACAAATATATGGGGAGGTACAAGCTCCAACTCGGTTTTACAGTGAAAACGGCAGGCACTTCAAACCGGCACTAGGAAACCGACTGAGAAACCAGATTAAGGGTTTCTACTGCAACCCGTTCCCTTTGTGCTGGATGAACGAACGTCTCTCCACATGCTCAGTTCTGAGAGATAAGTGTGTGTGAAAGCCGTCCTTCACCTACCTTGAAGGGAACACAAAGTTTCTTTTCAGTTGCCAACTCCACTCCATACATATATATGGGGAGGTTCAAGCTCCAACTCGGTTTTACAGTGAAAACGGCAGGCACTTCAAACCGGCACTAGGAAACAGACTGAGAAACCAGAGTAAGGGTTTCTCCTGCAACCCGTTCCCTTTGTGCTGGATGAACGAACGTCTCTCCACATGCTCAGTTCTGAGAGATAAGTGTGTGTGAAAGCCGTCCTTCACCTAGCTTGAAGGGAACACAAAGTTTCTTTTCAGTTGCCAACTCCACTCCATACATATATATGGGGAGGTACAAGCTCCAACTCGGTTTTACAGTGAAAACGGCAGGCACTTCAAACCGGCACTAGGAAACAGACTGAGAAACCAGAGTAAGGGTTTCCCCTGCAACCCGTTCCCTTTGTGCTGGATGAACGAACGTCTCTCCACATGCTCAGTTCTGAGAGATAAGTGTGTGTGATAGCCGTCCTTCACCTAGCTTGAAGGGAACACAAAGTTTCTTTTCAGTTGCCAACTCCACTCCATACATATATATTGGAAGGTACAAACTCCAACTCGGTTTTACAGTGAAAACGGCAGGCACTTCAAACCGGCCCTAGGAAACAGACTGAGAAACCAGAGTAAGGGTTTCTCCTGCAACCCCTTCCCTTTGTGCTGGATGAACGAACGTCTCTCCACATGCTCAGTTCTGAGAGATAAGTGTGTGTGAAAGCCGTCCTTCACCTAGCTTGAAGGGAACACAAAGTTTCTTTTCAGTTGCCAACTCCACTCCATACATATATATTCGAAGGTACAAACTCCAACTCGGTTTTACAGTGAAAACGGCAGGCACTTCAAACCGGCACTAGGAAACAGACTGAGAAACCAGAGTAAGGGTTTCTCCTGCAACCCGTTCCCTTTTTGCTGGATGAACGAACGTCTCTCCACATGCTCAGTTCTGAGAGATAAGTGTGTGTTAAAGCCGTCCTTCACCTAGCTTGAAGGGAACACAAAGTTTCTTTTCAGTTGCCAACTCCACTCCATACATATATATGGGGAGGTACAAGCTCCAACTCGGTTTTACAGTGAAAACGGCAGGCACTTCAAACCGGCACTAGGAAACAGACTGAGAAACCAGAGTAAGGGTTTCTCCTGCAACCCGTTCCCTTTGTGCTGGATGAATGAACGTCTCTCCACATGCTCAGTTCTGAGAGATAAGTGTGTGTGAAAGCCGTCCTTCACCTAGCTTGAAGGGAACACAAAGTTTCTTTTCAGTTGCCAACTCCACTCCATACATATATATTCGAAGGTACAAACTCCAACTCGGTTTTACAGTGAAAACGGCAGGCACTTCAAACCGGCACTAGGAAACAGAGTGAGAAACCAGAGTAAGGCTTTCTCCTGCAACCCGTTCCCTTTGTGCTGGATGAACGAACGTCTCTCCACATGCTCATTTGTGAGAGATAAGTGTGTGTGAAAGCCGTCCTTCACCTAGCTTGAAGGGAACACAAAGTTTCTTTTCAGTTGCCAACTCCACTCCATACATATATATGGGGAGGTACAAGCTCCAACTCGGTTTTACAGTGAAAACGGCAGGCACTTCAAACCGGCACTAGGAAACAGACTGAGAAACCAGAGTAAGGGTTTCTCCTGCAACCCGTTCCCTTTGTGCTGGATGAATGAACGTCTCTCCACATGCTCAGTTCTGAGAGATAAGTGTGTGTTAAAGCCGTCCTTCACCTAGCTTGAAGGGAACACAAAGTTTCTTTTCAGTTGCCAACTCCACTCCATACATATATATGGGGAGGTACAAGCTCCAACTCGGTTTTACAGTGAAAACGGCAGGCACTTCAAACCGGCACTAGGAAACAGACTGAGAAACCAGAGTAAGGGTTTCTGCTGCAACCCGTTCCCTTTGTGCTGGATGAACGAACGTCTCTCCACATGCTCAGTTCTGAGAGATAAGTGTGTGTGAAAGCCGTCCTTCACCTAGCTTGAAGGGAACACAAAGTTTCTTTTCAGTTGCCAACTCCACTCCATACATATATATGGGGAGGTACAAGCTCCAACTCGGTTTTACAGTGAAAACGGCAGGCACTTCAAACCGGCACTAGGAAACAGACTGAGAAAGCAGAGTAAGGGTTTCTCCTGCAACCCGTTCCCTTTGTGCTGGATGAACGAACGTCTCTCCACATGCTCAGTTCTGAGAGATAAGTGTGTGTGAAAGCCGTCCTTCACCTAGCTTGAAGGGAACACAAAGTTTCTTTTCAGTTGCCAACTCCACTCCATACATATATATGGGGAGGTACAAGCTCCAACTCGGTTTTACAGTGAAAACGGCAGGCACTTCAAACCGGCACTAGGAAACAGACTGAGAAACCAGAGTAAGGGTTTCTCCTGCAACCCGTTCCCTTTGTGCTGGATGAACGAACGTCTCTCCACATGCTCAGTTCTGAGAGATAAGTGTGTGTGAAAGCCGTCATTCACCTAGCTTGAAGGGAACACAAAGTTTCTTTTCAGTTGCCAACTCCACTCCATACATATATATGGGGAGGTACAAGCTCCAACTCGGTTTTACAGTGAAAACGGCAGGCACTTCAAACCGGCACTAGGAAACAGACTGAGAAACCAGAGTAAGGGTTACTCCTGCAACCCGTTCCCTTTGTGCTGGATGAACGAACGTCTCTCCACATGCTCAGTTCTGAGAGATAAGTGTGTGTGAAAGCCGTCCTTCACGTAGCTTGAAGGGAACACAAAGTTTCTTTTCAGTTGCCAACTCCACTCCATACATATATATGGGGAGGTACAAGCTCCAACTCGGTTTTACAGTGAAAACGGCAGGCACTTCAAACCGGCACTAGGAAACAGACTGAGAAACCAGAGAAAGGGTTTCTCCTGCAACACGTTCCCTTTGTGCTGGATGAACGAACGTCTCTCCACATGCTCAGTTCTGAGAGATAAGTGTGTGTGAAAGCCGTCCTTCACCTAGCTTGAAGGGAACACAAAGTTTCTTTTCAGTTGCCAACTCCACTCCATACATGTATATGGGAAGGTACAAGCTCCAACTCGGTTTTACAGTGAAAACGGCAGGCACTTAAAACCGGCCCTAGGAAACAGACTGAGAAACCAGAGTAAGGGTTTCTCCTGCAACCCCTTCCCTTTGTGCTGGATGAACGAACGTCTCTCCACATGCTCAGTTCTGAGAGATAAGTGTGTGTGAAAGCCGTCCTTCACCTAGCTTGAAGGGAACACAAAGTTTCTTTTCAGTTGCCAACTCCACTCCATACATATATATGGGGAGGTACAAGCTCCAACTCGGTTTTACAGTGAAAACGGCAGGCACTTAAAACCGGCCCTAGGAAACAGACTGAGAAACCAGAGTAAGGGTTTCTCCTGCAACCCGTTCCCTTTGTGCTGGATGAACGAACGTCTCTCCACATGCTCAGTTCTGAGAGATAAGTGTTTGTGAAAGCCGTCCTTCACCTAGCTTGAAGGGAACACAAAGTTTCTTTTCAGTTGCCAACTCCACTCCATACATATATATGGGGAGGTACAAGCTCCAACTCGGTTTTACAGTGAAAACGGCAGGCACTTCAAACCGGCACTAGGAAACAGACTGAGAATCCAGAGTAAGGGTTTCACCTGCAACCCGTTCCCTTTGTGCTGGATGAACGAACGTCTCTCCACATGCTCAGTTCTGAGAGATAAGTGTGTGTGAAAGCCGTCCTTCACCTACCTTGAAGGGAACACAAAGTTTCTTTTCAGTTGCCAACTCCACTCCATACATATATATGGGGAGGTTCAAGCTCCAACTCGGTTTTACAGTGAAAACGGCAGGCACTTCAAACCGGCACTAGGAAACAGACTGAGAAACCAGAGTAAGGGTTTCTCCTGCAACCCGTTCCCTTTGTGCTGGATGAACGAACGTCTCTCCACATGCTCAGTTCTGAGAGATAAGTGTGTGTGAAAGCCGTCCTTCACCTAGCTTGAAGGGAACACAAAGTTTCTTTTCAGTTGCCAACTCCACTCCATACAAATATATGGGGAGGTACAAACTCCAACTCGGGTTTACAGTGAAAACGGCAGGCACTTCAAACCGGCACTAGGAAACCGACTGAGAAACCAGAGTAATGGTTTGTCCTGCAGACCTTTCCCTTTGTGCTGGATGAACGAACGTCTCTCCACATGCTCAGTTCTGAGAGATAAGTGTGTGTGAAAGCCGTCCTTCACCTAGCTTGAAGGGAACACAAAGTTTCTTTTCAGTTGCCAACTCCACTCCATACATATATATGGGGAGGTACAAGCTCCAACTCGGTTTTACAGTGAAAACGGCAGGCACTTCAAACGAGCACTAGGAAACAGACTGAGAAACCAGAGTAAGGGTTTCTCCTGCAACCCCTTCCCTTTGTGCTGGATGAACGAACGTCTCTCCACATGCTCAGTTCTGAGAGATAAGTGTGTGTGAAAGCCGTCCTTCACATAGCTTGAAGGGAACACAAAGTTTCTTTTCAGTTGCCAACTCCACTCCATACAAATATATGGGGAGGTACAAGCTCCAACTCGGTTTTACAGTGAAAACGGCAGGCACTTCAAACCGGCACTAGGAAACCGACTGAGAAACCAGATTAAGGGTTACTCCTGCAACCCGTTCCCTTTGTGCTGGATGAACGAACGTCTCTCCACATGCTCAGTTCTGAGAGATAAGTGTGTGTGAAAGCCGTCCTTCACCTACCTTGAAGGGAACACAAAGTTTCTTTTCAGTTGCCAACTCCACTCCATACATATATATGGGGAGGTTCAAGCTCCAACTCGGTTTTACAGTGAAAACGGCAGGCACTTCAAACCGGCACTAGGAAACAGACTGAGAAACCAGAGTAAGGGTTTCTCCTGCAACCCGTTCCCTTTGTGCTGGATGAACGAACGTCTCTCCACATGCTCAGTTCTGAGAGATAAGTGTGTGTGAAAGCCGTCCTTCACCTAGCTTGAAGGGAACACAAAGTTTCTTTTCAGTTGCCAACTCCACTCCATACATATATATGGGGAGGTACAAGCTCCAACTCGGTTTTACAGTGAAAACGGCAGGCACTTCAAACCGGCACTAGGAAACAGACTGAGAAACCAGAGTAAGGGTTTCCCCTGCAACCCGTTCCCTTTGTGCTGGATGAACGAACGTCTCTCCACATGCTCAGTTCTGAGAGATAAGTGTGTGTGATAGCCGTCCTTCACCTAGCTTGAAGGGAACACAAAGTTTCTTTTCAGTTGCCAACTCCACTCCATACATATATATTGGAAGGTACAAACTCCAACTCGGTTTTACAGTGAAAACGGCAGGCACTTCAAACCGGCCCTAGGAAACAGACTGAGAAACCAGAGTAAGGGTTTCTCCTGCAACCCCTTCCCTTTGTGCTGGATGAACGAACGTCTCTCCACATGCTCAGTTCTGAGAGATAAGTGTGTGTGAAAGCCGTCCTTCACCTAGCTTGAAGGGAACACAAAGTTTCTTTTCAGTTGCCAACTCCACTCCATACATATATATTCGAAGGTACAAACTCCAACTCGGTTTTACAGTGAAAACGGCAGGCACTTCAAACCGGCACTAGGAAACAGACTGAGAAACCAGAGTAAGGGTTTCTCCTGCAACCCGTTCCCTTTTTGCTGGATGAACGAACGTCTCTCCACATGCTCAGTTCTGAGAGATAAGTGTGTGTTAAAGCCGTCCTTCACCTAGCTTGAAGGGAACACAAAGTTTCTTTTCAGTTGCCAACTCCACTCCATACATATATATGGGGAGGTACAAGCTCCAACTCGGTTTTACAGTGAAAACGGCAGGCACTTCAAACCGGCACTAGGAAACAGACTGAGAAACCAGAGTAAGGGTTTCTCCTGCAACCCGTTCCCTTTGTGCTGGATGAACGAACGTCTCTCCACATGCTCAGTTCTGAGAGATAAGTGTGTGTGAAAGCCGTCCTTCACCTAGCTTGAAGGGAACACAAAGTTTCTTTTCAGTTGCCAACTCCACTCCATACATATATATTCGAAGGTACAAACTCCAACTCGGTTTTACAGTGAAAACGGCAGGCACTTCAAACCGGCACTAGGAAACAGAGTGAGAAACCAGAGTAAGGCTTTCTCCTGCAACCCGTTCCCTTTGTGCTGGATGAACGAACGTCTCTCCACATGCTCATTTGTGAGAGATAAGTGTGTGTGAAAGCCGTCCTTCACCTAGCTTGAAGGGAACACAAAGTTTCTTTTCAGTTGCCAACTCCACTCCATACATATATATGGGGAGGTACAAGCTCCAACTCGGTTTTACAGTGAAAACGGCAGGCACTTCAAACCGGCACTAGGAAACAGACTGAGAAACCAGAGTAAGGGTTTCTCCTGCAACCCGTTCCCTTTGTGCTGGATGAATGAACGTCTCTCCACATGCTCAGTTCTGAGAGATAAGTGTGTGTTAAAGCCGTCCTTCACCTAGCTTGAAGGGAACACAAAGTTTCTTTTCAGTTGCCAACTCCACTCCATACATATATATGGGGAGGTACAAGCTCCAACTCGGTTTTACAGTGAAAACGGCAGGCACTTCAAACCGGCACTAGGAAACAGACTGAGAAACCAGAGTAAGGGTTTCTGCTGCAACCCGTTCCCTTTGTGCTGGATGAACGAACGTCTCTCCACATGCTCAGTTCTGAGAGATAAGTGTGTGTGAAAGCCGTCCTTCACCTAGCTTGAAGGGAACACAAAGTTTCTTTTCAGTTGCCAACTCCACTCCATACATATATATGGGGAGGTACAAGCTCCAACTCGGTTTTACAGTGAAAACGGCAGGCACTTCAAACCGGCACTAGGAAACAGACTGAGAAACCAGAGTAAGGGTTTCTCCTGCAACCCGTTCCCTTTGTGCTGGATGAACGAACGTCTCTCCACATGCTCAGTTCTGAGAGATAAGTGTGTGTGAAAGCCGTCCTTCACCTAGCTTGAAGGGAACACAAAGTTTCTTTTCAGTTGCCAACTCCACTCCATACATATATATGGGGAGGTACAAGCTCCAACTCGGTTTTACAGTGAAAACGGCAGGCACTTCAAACCGGCACTAGGAAACAGACTGAGAATCCAGAGTAAGGGTTTCACCTGCAACCCGTTCCCTTTGTGCTGGATGAACGAACGTCTCTCCACATGCTCAGTTCTGAGAGATAAGTGTGTGTGAAAGCCGTCCTTCACGTAGCTTGAAGGGAACACATAGTTTCTTTTCAGTTGCCAACTCCACTCCATACATATATATGGGGAGGTACAAGTTCCAACTCGGTTTTACAGTGAAAACGGCAGGCACTTCAAACCGGCACTAGGAAACAGACTGAGAAACCAGAGTAAGGGTTTCTCCTGCAACCCGTTCCCTTTGTGCTGGATGAACGAACGTCTCTCCACATGCTCAGTTCTGAGAGATAAGTGTGTGTGAAAGCCGTCCTTCACGTAGCTTGAAGGGAACACAAAGTTTCTTTTCAGTTGCCAACTCCACTCCATACATATATATGGGGAGGTACAAGCTCCAACTCGGTTTTACAGTGAAAACGGCAGGCACTTCAAACCGGCACTAGGAAACAGACTGAGAAACCAGAGTAAGGGTTTCTCCTGCAACCAGTTCCCTTTGTGCTGGATGAAAGAACGTCTCTCCACATGCTCAGTTCTGAGAGATAAGTGTGTGTGAAAGCCGTCCTTCACGTAGCTTGAAGGGAACACAAAGTTTCTTTTCAGTTGCCAACTCCACTCCATACATATATATGGGGAGGTACAAGCTCCAACTCGGTTTTACAGTGAAAACGGCAGGCACTTCAAACCGGCACTAGGAAACAGACTGAGAAACCAGAGTAAGGGTTTCTCCTGCAACCCGTTCCCTTTGTGCTGGATGAACGAACGTCTCTCCACATGCTCAGTTCTGAGAGATAAGTGTGTGTGAAAGCCGTCCTTCACCTAGCTTGAAGGGAACACAAAGTTTCTTTTCAGTTGCCAACTCCACTCCATACATATATATGGGGAGGTACAAGCTCCAACTCGGTTTTACAGTGAAAACGGCAGGCACTTCAAACCGGCACTAGGAAACCGACTGAGAAACCAGAGTAAGGGTTTCTCCTGCAACCCGTTCCCTTTGTGCTGTATCAACGAACGTCTCTCCACATGCTCAGTTCTGAGAGATAAGTGTGTGTGAAAGCCGTCCTTCACCTAACTTGAAGGGAACACAAAGTTTCTTTTCAGTTGCCAACTCCACTCCTTACATATATATGGGGAGGTACAAGCTCCAACTCGGTTTTACAGTGAAAACGGCAGGCACTTCACACCGGCACTAGGAAACAGACTGAGAAACCAGAGTAAGGGTTTCTCCTGCAACCCCTTCCCTTTGTGCTGGATGAACGAACGTCTCTCCACATGCTCAGTTCTGAGAGATAAGTGTGTGTGAAAGCCGTCCTTCACCTAGCTTGAAGGGAACACAAAGTTTCTTTTCAGTTGCCAACTCCACTCCATACATATATATGGGGAGGTACAAGCTCCAACTCGGTTTTACAGTGAAAACGGCAGGCACTTCAAACCGGCCCTAGGAAACAGACTGAGAAACCAGAGTAAGGGTTTCTCCTGCAACCCGTTCCCTTTGTGCAGGATGAACGGACGTCTCTCCACATGCTCAGTTCTGAGAGATAAGTGTGTGTGAAAGCCGTCCTTCACCTAGCTTGAAGGGAACACAAAGTTTCTTTTCAGTTGCCAACTCCACTCCATACATATATATGGGGAGGTACAAGCTCCAACTCGGTTTTACAGTGAAAACGGCAGGCACTTCAAACCGGCACTAAGAAACCGACTGAGAATCCAGAGTAAGGGTTTCACCTGCAACCCGTTCCCTTTGTGCTGGATGAACGAACGTCTCTCCACATGCTCAGTTCTGAGAGATAAGTGTGTGTGAAAGCCGTCCTTCACCTAGCTTGAAGGGAACACAAAGTTTCTTTTCAGTTGCCAACTCCACTCCATACATATATATGGGGAGGTACAAGCTCCAACTCGGTTTTACAGTGAAAACGGCAGGCACTTCAAACCGGCACTAGGAAACAGACTGAGAAACCAGAGTAAGGGTTTCTCCTGCAACCCGTTCCCTTTGTGCAGGATGAACGGACGTCTCTCCACATGCTCAGTTCTGAGAGATAAGTGTGTGTGAAAGCCGTCCTTCACCTAGCTTGAAGGGAACACAAAGTTTCTTTTCAGTTGCCAACTCCACTCCATACATATATATGGGGAGGTACAAGCTCCAACTCGGTTTTACAGTGAAAACGGCAGGCACTTCAAACCGGCACTAAGAAACCGATTGAGAATCCAGAGTAAGGGTTTCACCTGCAACCCGTTCCCTTTGTGCTGGATGAACGAACGTCTCTCCACATGCTCAGTTCTGAGAGATAAGTATGTGTTAAATCCGTCCTTCACGTAGCTTGAAGGGAACACAAAGTTTCTTTTCAGTTGCCAACTCCACTCCATACAAATATATGGGGAGGTACAAGCTCCAACTCGGTTTTACAGGGAAAAAGGCAGGCACTTCAAACCGGCACTAGGAAAAAGACTGAGAAACCAGAGTAAGGGTTTCTCCTGCAACCCGTTCCCTTT
This sequence comes from Vicugna pacos, assembly GCF_048564905.1. NCBI lineage: Eukaryota > Metazoa > Chordata > Mammalia > Artiodactyla > Camelidae > Vicugna > Vicugna pacos. The sequence goes on from NW_027328798.1 coordinate 574,600, forward strand.
GTGCTGGATGAACGAACGTCTCTCCACATGCTCAGTTCTGAGAGATAAGTGTGTGTGAAAGCCGTCCTTCACGTAGCTTGAAGGGAACACAAAGTTTCTTTTCAGTTGCAAACTCCACTCCATACATATATATGGGGAGGTACAAGCTCCAACTCGGTTTTACAGTGAAAACGGCAGGCACTTCAAACCGGCACTAGGAAACAGACTGAGAAACCAGAGTAAGGGTTTCTCCTGCAACCAGTTCCCTTTATGCTGGATGAAAGAACGTCTCTCCACATGCTCAGTTCTGAGAGATAAGTGTGTGTGAAAGCCGTCCTTCACCTAGCTTGAAGGGAACACAAAGTTTCTTTTCAGTTGCCAACTCCACTCCATACATATATATGGGGAGGTACAAGCTCCAACTCGGTTTTACAGTGAAAACGGCAGGCACTTCAAACCGGCACTAGGAAACAGACTGAGAAACCAGAGTAAGGGTTTCTCCTGCAACCCGTTCCCTTTGTGCTGGATGAACGAACGTCTCTCCACATGCTCAGTTCTGAGAGATAAGTGTGTGTGAAAGCCGTCCTTCACCTAGCTTGAAGGGAACACAAAGTTTCTTTTCAGTTGCCAACTCCACTCCATACATATATATGGGGAGGTACAAGCTCCAACTCGGTTTTACAGTGAAAACGGCAGGCACTTCAAACCGGCACAAGGAAACAGACTGAGAAACCAGAGTAAGGGTTTCTCCTGCAACCCGTTCCCTTTGTGCTGGATGAACGAACGTCTCTCCACATGCTCAGTTCTGAGAGATATGTGTGTGTGAAAGCCGTCCTTCACCTAACTTGAAGGGAACACAAAGTTTCTTTTCAGTTGCCAACTCCACTCCTTACATATATATGGGGAGGTACAAGCTCCAACTCGGTTTTACAGTGAAAACGGCAGGCACTTCACACCGGCACTAGGAAACAGACTGAGAAACCAGAGTAAGGGTTTCTCCTGCAACCCCTTCCCTTTGTGCTGGATGAACGAACGTCTCTCCACATGCTCAGTTCTGAGAGATAAGTGTGTGTGAAAGCCGTCCGTCAACTAGCTTGAAGGGAACACAAAGTTTCTTTTCAGTTGCCAACTCCACTCCATACATATATATGGGGAGGTACAAGCTCCAACTCGGTTTTACAGTGAAAACGGCAGGCACTTCATACCGGCACTAGGAAACCGACTGAGAAACCAGAGTAAGGGTTTCTCCTGCAACCCGTTCCCTTTGTGCTGGATGAACGAACGTCTCTCCACATGCTCAGTTCTGAGAGATAAGTGTGTGTGAAAGCCGTCCTTCACCTAGCTTGAAGGGAACACAAAGTTTCTTTTCAGTTGCCAACACCACTCCATACATATATATGGGGAGGTACAAGCTCCAACTCGGTTTTACAGTGAAAACGGCAGGCACTTCAAACCGGCACTAGGAAACAGACTGAGAAACCAGAGTAAGGGTTTCTCCTGCAATCCGTTCCCTTTGTGCTGGATGAACGAACGTCTCTCCACATGCTCAGTTCTGAGAGATAAGTGTGTGTGAAAGCCTTCCTTCACCTAGCTTGAAGGGAACACAAAGTTTCTTTTCAGTTGCCAACTCCACTCCATACATATATATGGGGAGGTACAAGCTCCAACTCGGTTTTACAGTGAAAACGGCAGGCACTTCAAACAGGCCCTAGGAAACAGACTGAGAAACCAGAGTAAGGGTTTCTCCTGCAACCCGTTCCCTTTGTGCAGGATGAACGGACGTCTCTCCACATGCTCAGTTCTGAGAGATAAGTGTGTGTGAAAGCCGTCCTTCACCTAGCTTGAAGGGAACACAAAGTTTCTTTTCAGTTGCCAACTCCACTCCATACATATATATGGGGAGGTACAAGCTCCAACTCGGTTTTACAGTGAAAACGGCAGGCACTTCAAACCGGCACTAAGAAACCGACTGAGAATCCAGAGTAAGGGTTTCACCTGCAAACCGTTCCCTTTGTGCTGGATGAACGAACGTCTCTCCACATGCTCAGTTCTGAGAGATAAGTGTGTGTGAAAGCCGTCCTTCACCTAGCTTGAAGGGAACACAAAGTTTCTTTTCAGTTGCCAACTCCAATCCATACATATATATGGGGAGGTAGAAGCTCAACTCGGTTTTACAGTGAAAACGGCAGGCACTTCAAACCGGCACTAGGAAACAGACTGAGAAACCAGAGTAAGGGTTTCTCCTGCAACCCGTTCCCTTTGTGCTGGATGAACGAACGTCTCTCCACATGCTCAGTTCTGAGAGATAAGTGTGTGTGAAAGCCGTCCTTCACGTAGCTTGAAGGGAACACAAAGTTTCTTTTCAGTTGCCAACTCCACTCCATACATATATATGGGGAGGTACAAGCTCCAACTCGGTTTTACAGTGAAAACGGCAGGCACTTCAAACCGGCACTAGGAAACAGACTGAGAAACCAGAGTAAGGGTTTCTCCTGCAACCCGTTCCCTTTGTGCTGGATGAACGAACGTCTCTCCACATGCTCAGTTCTGAGAGATAAGTGTGTGTGAAAGCCGTCCTTCACGTAGCTTGAAGGGAACACAAAGTTTCTTTTCAGTTGCCAACTCCACTCCATACATATATATGGGGAGGTACAAGCTCCAACTCGGTTTTACAGTGAAAACGGCAGGCACTTCAAACCGGCACTAGGAAACAGACTGAGAAACCAGAGTAAGGGTTTCTCCTGCAACCAGTTCCCTTTGTGCTGGATGAAAGAACGTCTCTCCACATGCTCAGTTCTGAGAGATAAGTGTGTGTGAAAGCCGTACTTCACCTAGCTTTAAGGGAACACAAAGTTTCTTTTCAGTTGCCAACTCCACTCCATACATATATATGGGAAGGTAAAGCTCCAACTCGGTTTTACAGTGAAAACGGCAGGCACTTCAAACCGGCACTAGGAAACCGACTGAGAAACCAGAGTAAGGGTTTCTCCTGCAACCCGTTCCCTTTGTGCTGGATGAACGAACGTCTCTCCACATGCTCAGTTCTGTGAGATAAGTGTGTGTGAAAGCCGTCCTTCACCTAGCTTGAAGGGAACACAAAGTTTCTTTTCAGTTGCCAACTTCACTCCATACATATATATGGGGATTTACAAGCTCCAACTCGGTTTTACAGTGAAAACGGCAGGCACTTCAAACCGGCACTAGGAAACAGACTGAGAAACCAGTGTAAGGGTTTCTCCTGCAACCCGTTCCCTTTGTGCAGGATGAACGAACGTCTATCCACATGCTCAGTTCTGAGAGATAAGTGTGTGTGAAAGCCGTCCTTCACCTAGCTTGAAGGGAACACAAAGTTTCTTTTCAGTTGCCAACTCCACTCCATACATATATATGGGGAGGTACAAGCTCCAACTCGGTTTTACAGTGAAAACGGCAGGCACTTCAAACCGGCCCTAGGAAACAGACTGAGAAACCAGAGTAAGGGTTTCTCCTGCAACCCGTTCCCTTTGTGCAGGATGAACGGACGTCTCTCCACATGCTCAGTTCTGAGAGATAAGTGTGTGTGAAAGCCGTCCTTCACCTAGCTTGAAGGGAACACAAAGTTTCTTTTCAGTTGCCAACTCCACTCCATACATATATATGGGGAGGTACAAGCTCCAACTCGGTTTTACAGTGAAAACGGCAGGCACTTCAAACCGGCACTAAGAAACCGACTGAGAATCCAGAGTAAGGGTTTCACCTGCAACCCGTTCCCTTTGTGCTGGATGAACGAACGTCTCTCCACATGCTCAGTTCTGAGAGATAAGTGTGTGTGAAAGCCGTCCTTCACCTAGCTTGAAGGGAACACAAAGTTTCTTTTCAGTTGCCAACTCCACTCCATACATATATATGGGGAGGTACAAGCTCCAACTCGGTTTTACAGTGAAAACGGCAGGCACTTCAAACCGGCACTAGGAAACAGACTGAGAAACCAGAGTAAGGGTTTCTCCTGCAACCCGTTCCCTTTGTGCAGGATGAACGGACGTCTCTCCACATGCTCAGTTCTGAGAGATAAGTGTGTGTGAAAGCCGTCCTTCACCTAGCTTGAAGGGAACACAAAGTTTCTTTTCAGTTGCCAACTCCACTCCATACATATATATGGGGAGGTACAAGCTCCAACTCGGTTTTACAGTGAAAACGGCAGGCACTTCAAACCGGCACTAAGAAACCGACTGAGAATCCAGAGTAAGGGTTTCACCTGCAACCCGTTCCCTTTGTGCTGGATGAACGAACGTCTCTCCACATGCTCAGTTCTGAGAGATAAGTATGTGTTAAATCCGTCCTTCACGTAGCTTGAAGGGAACACAAAGTTTCTTTTCAGTTGCCAACTCCACTCCATACATATATATGGGGAGGTACAAGCTCCAACTCGGTTTTACAGGGAAAAAGGCAGGCACTTCAAACCGGCACTAGGAAAAAGACTGAGAAACCAGAGTAAGGGTTTCTCCTGCAACCCGTTCCCTTTGTGCTGGATGAACGAACGTCTCTCCACATGCTCAGTTCTGAGAGATAAGTGTGTGTGAAAGCCGTCCTTCACGTAGCTTGAAGGGAACACAAAGTTTCTTTTCAGTTGCAAACTCCACTCCATACATATATATGGGGAGGTACAAGCTCCAACTCGGTTTTACAGTGAAAACGGCAGGCACTTCAAACCGGCACTAGGAAACAGACTGAGAAACCAGAGTAAGGGTTTCTACTGCAACCAGTTCCCTTTATGCTGGATGAAAGAACGTCTCTCCACATGCTCAGTTCTGAGAGATAAGTGTGTGTGAAAGCCGTCCTTCACCTAGCTTGAAGGGAACACAAAGTTTCTTTTCAGTTGCCAACTCCACTCCATACATATATATGGGGAGGTACAAGCTCCAACTCGGTTTTACAGTGAAAACGGCAGGCACTTCAAACCGGCACTAGGAAACAGACTGAGAAACCAGAGTAAGGGTTTCTCCTGCAACCCGTTCCCTTTCTGCTGGATGAACGAACGTCTCTCCACATGCTCAGTTCTGAGAGATAAGTGTGTGTGAAAGCCGTCCTTCACCTAGCTTGAAGGGAACACAAAGTTTCTTTTCAGTTGCCAACTCCACTCCATACATATATATGGGGAGGTACAAGCTCCAACTCGGTTTTACAGTGAAAACGGCAGGCACTTCAAACCGGCACAAGGAAACAGACTGAGAAACCAGAGTAAGGGTTTCTCCTGCAACCCGTTCCCTTTGTGCTGGATGAACGAACGTCTCTCCACATGCTCAGTTCTGAGAGATAAGTGTGTGTGAAAGCCGTCCTTCACCTAACTTGAAGGGAACACAAAGTTTCTTTTCAGTTGCCAACTCCACTCCTTACATATATATGGGGAGGTACAAGCTCCAACTCGGTTTTACAGTGAAAATGGCAGGCACTTCACACCGGCACTAGGAAACAGACTGAGAAACCAGAGTAAGGGTTTCTCCTGCAACCCCTTCCCTTTGTGCTGGATGAACGAACGTCTCTCCACATGCTCAGTTCTGAGAGATAAGTGTGTGTGAAAGCCGTCCGTCAACTAGCTTGAAGGGAACACAAAGTTTCTTTTCAGTTGCCAACTCCACTCCATACATATATATGGGGAGGTACAAGCTCCAACTCGGTTTTACAGTGAAAACGGCAGGCACTTCATACCGGCACTAGGAAACCGACTGAGAAACCAGAGTAAGGGTTTCTCCTGCAACCCGTTCCCTTTGTGCTGGATGAACGAACGTCTCTCCACATGCTCAGTTCTGAGAGATAAGTGTGTGTGAAAGCCGTCCTTCACCTAGCTTGAAGGGAACACAAATTTTCTTTTCAGTTGCCAACACCACTCCATACATATATAGGGGAGGTACAAGCTCCAACTCGGTTTTACAGTGAAAACGGCAGGCACTTCAAACCGGCACTAGGAAACAGACTGAGAAACCACAGTAAGGGTTTCTCCTGCAACCCGTTCCCTTTGTGCTGGATGAACGAACGTCTCTCCACATGCTCAGTTCTGAGAGATAAGTGTGTGTGAAAGCCTTCCTTCACCTAGCTTGAAGGGAACACAAAGTTTCTTTTCAGTTGCCAACTCCACTCCATACATATATATGGGGAGGTATAAGCTCCAACTCGGTTTTACAGTGAAAACGGCAGGCACTTCAAACAGGCCCTAGGAAACAGACTGAGAAACCAGAGTAAGGGTTTCTCCTGCAACCCGTTCCCTTTGTGCAGGATGAACGGACGTCTCTCCACATGCTCAGTTCTGAGAGATAAGTGTGTGTGAAAGCCGTCCTTCACCTAGCTTGAAGGGAACACAAAGTTTCTTTTCAGTTGCCAACTCCACTCCATACATATATATGGGGAGGTACAAGCTCCAACTCGGTTTTACAGTGAAAACGGCAGGCACTTCAAACCGGCACTAAGAAACCGACTGAGAATCCAGAGTAAGGGTTTCACCTGCAAACCGTTCCCTTTGTGCTGGATGAACGAACGTCTCTCCACATGCTCAGTTCTGAGAGATAAGTGTGTGTGAAAGCCGTCCTTCACCTAGCTTGAAGGGAACACATAGTTTCTTTTCAGTTGCCAACTCCAATCCATACATATATATGGGGAGGTAGAAGCTCAACTCGGTTTTACAGTGAAAACGGCAGGCACTTCAAACCGGCACTAGGAAACAGACTGAGAAACCAGAGTAAGGGTTTCTCCTGCAACCCGTTCCCTTTGTGCTGGATGAACGAACGTCTCTCCACATGCTCAGTTCTGAGAGATAAGTGTGTGTGAAAGCCGTCCTTCACGTAGCTTGAAGGGAACACAAAGTTTCTTTTCAGTTGCCAACTCCACTCCATACATATATATGGGGAGGTACAAGCTCCAACTCGGTTTTACAGTGAAAACGGCAGGCACTTCAAACCGGCACTAGGAAACAGACTGAGAAACCAGAGTAAGGGTTTCTCCTGCAACCCGTTCCCTTTGTGCTGGATGAACGAACGTCTCTCCACATGCTCAGTTCTGAGAGATAAGTGTGTGTGAAAGCCGTCCTTCACGTAGCTTGAAGGGAACACAAAGTTTCTTTTCAGTTGCCAACTCCACTCCATACATATATATGGGGAGGTACAAGCTCCAACTCGGTTTTACAGTGAAAACGGCAGGCACTTCAAACCGGCACTAGGAAACCGACTGAGAAACCAGAGTAAGGGTTTCTCCTGCAACCAGTTCCCTTTGTGCTGGATGAAAGAACGTCTCTCCACATGCTCAGTTCTGAGAGATAAGTGTGTGTGAAAGCCGTACTTCACCTAGCTTGAAGGGAACACAAAGTTTCTTTTCAGTTGCCAACTCCACTCCATACATATATATGGGAAGGTAAAGCTCCAACTCGGTTTTACAGTGAAAACGGCAGGCACTTCAAACCGGCACTAGGAAACCGACTGAGAAACCAGAGTAAGGGTTTCTCCTGCAACCCGTTCCCTTTGTGCTGGATGAACGAACGTCTCTCCACATGCTCAGTTCTGTGAGATAAGTGTGTGTGAAAGCCGTCCTTCACCTAGCTTGAAGGGAACACAAAGTTTCTTTTCAGTTGCCAACTTCACTCCATACATATATATGGGGATTTACAAGCTCCAACTCGGTTTTACAGTGAAAACGGCAGGCACTTCAAACCGGCCCTAGGAAACAGACTGAGAAACCAGTGTAAGGGTTTCTCCTGCAACCCGTTCCCTTTGTGCAGGATGAACGAACGTCTATCCACATGCTCAGTTCTGAGAGATAAGTGTGTGTGAAAGCCGTCCTTCACCTAGCTTGAAGGGAACACAAAGTTTCTTTTCAGTTGCCAACTCCACTCCATACATATATATGGGGAGGTACAAGCTCCAACTCGGTTTTACAGTGAAAACGGCAGGCACTTCAAACCGGCCCTAGGAAACAGACTGAGAAACCTGAGTAAGGGTTTCTCCTGCAACCCGTTCCCTTTGTGCTGGATGAACGAACGTCTCTCCACATGCTCAGTTCTGAGAGATAAGTGTGTGTGAAAGCCGTCCTTCACCTAGCTTGAAGGGAACACAAAGTTTCTTTTCAGTTGCCAACTCCACTCCATACATATATATGGGGAGGTACAAGCTCCAACTCGGTTTTACAGTGAAAACGGCAGGCACTTCAAACCGGCACTAGGAAACAGACTGAGAAACCAGAGTAAGGGTTTCTCCTGCAACCCGTTCCCTTTGTGCTGGATGAACGAACGTCTCTCCACATGCTCAGTTCTGAGAGATAAGTGTGTGTGAAAGCCGTCCTTCACCTAGCTTGAAGGGAACACAAAGTTTCTTTTCAGTTGCCAACCCCACTCCATACATATATATGGGGAGGTACAAGCTCCAACTCGGTTTTACAGTGAAAACGGCAGGCACTTCATACCGGCACTAGGAAACAGACTGAGAAACCAGAGTAAGGGTTTCTCCTGCAACCCGTTCCCTTTGTGCTGGATGAACGAACGTCTCTCCACATGCTCAGTTCTGAGAGATAAGTGTGTGTGAAAGCCGTCCTTCACCTAGCTTGAAGGGAACACAAAGTTTCTTTTCAGTTGCCAACTCCACTCCATACATATATATGGGGAGGTACAAGCTCCAACTCGGTTTTACAGTGAAAAAGGCAGGCACTTCAAAACGGCACTAGGAAACAGACTGAGAAACCAGAGTAAAGGTTTCTCCTGCAACCCGTTCCCTTTGTGCTGGATGAACGAACGTCTCTCCACATGCTAAGTTCTGAGAGATAAGTGTGTGTGAAAGCCGTCCTTCACCTAGCTTGAAGGGAACACAAAGTTTCTTTTCAGTTGCCAACTCCACTCCATACATATATATGGGGAGGTACAAGCTCCAACTCGGTTTTACAGTGAAAACGGCAGGCACTTCAAACCGGCACTAGGAAACAGACTGAGAAACCAGAGTAAGGGTTTCTCCTGCAACCCGTTCCCTTTGTGCTGGATGAACGAACGTCTCTCCACATGCTCAGTTCTGAGAGATAAGTGTGTGTGAAAGCCGTCCTTCACCTAGCTTGAAGGGAACACAAAGTTTCTTTTCAGTTGCCAACTCCACACCATACATATATATGGGGAGGTACAAGCTCCAACTCGGTTTTACAGTGAAAACGGCAGGCACTTCAAACCGGCACTAGGAAACAGACTGAGAAACCAGAGTAAGGGTTTCTCCTGCAACCCGTTCCCTTTGTGCTGGATGAACGAACGTCTCTCCACATGCTCAGTTCTGAGAGATAAGTGTGTGTGAAAGCCGTCCTTCACCTAGCTTGAAGGGAACACAAAGTTTCTTTTCAGTTGCCAACTCCACTCCATACATATATATGGGGAGGTACAAGCTCCAACTCGGTTTTACAGTGAAAACGGCAGGCACTTCAAACCGGCACTAGGAAACAGACTGAGAAACAAGAGAAATGGTTTCTCCTGCAAAACGTTCCCTTTGTGCTGGATGAACGAACGTCTCTCCACATGCTCAGTTCTGAGAGATAAGTGTGTGTGAAAGCTGTCCTTCAGTTAGCTTGAAGGGAACACAAAGTTTCTTTTCAGTTGCCAACTCCACTCCATACATGTATATGGGGAGGTACAAGCTCCAACTCGGTTTTACAGTGAAAACGGCAGGCACTTCAAACCGGCCCTAGGAAACAGACTGAGAAACCAGAGTAAGGGTTTCTCCTGCAACCCGTTCCCTTTGTGCTGGATGAACGAACGTCTCTCCACATGCTCAGTTCAGTTCTGAGAGATAAGTGTGTGTGAAAGCCGTCCTTCACCTAGCTTGAAGGCAACACAAAGTTTCTTTTCAGTTGCCAACTCCACTCCATACATATATATGGGGAGGTACAAGCTCCAACTCGGTTTTACAGTGAAAACGGCAGGCACTTCAAACCGGCACTAGGAAACAGACTGAGAAACCAGAGTAAGGGTTTCTCCTGCAACCCGTTCCCTTTGTGCTGGATGAACGAACGTCTCTCCACATGCCCAGTTCTGAGAGATAAGTGTGTGTGAAAGCCGTCCTTCACCTAGCTTGAAGGGAACACAAAGTTTCTTTTCAGTTGCCAACTCCACTCCATACATATATATGGGGAGGTACAAGCTCCAACTCGGTTTTACAGTGAAAACGGCAGGCACTTCAAACCGGCCCTAGGAAACAGACTGAGAAACCAGAGTAAGGGTTTCTCCTGCAACCCGTTCCCTTTGTGCAGGATGAACGAACGTCTCTCCACATGCTCAGTTCTGAGAGATAAGTGTGTGTGAAAGCCGTCCTTCACCTAGCTTGAAGGGAACACAAAGTTTCTTTTCAGTTGCCAACTCCACTCCATACATATATATGGGGAGGTACAAGCTCCAACTCGGTTTTACAGTGAAAACGGCAGGCACTTCAAACCGGCACTAAGAAACCGACTGAGAATCCAGAGTAAGGGTTTCACCTGCAACCCGTTCCCTTTGTGCTGGATGAACGAACGTCTCTCCACATGCTCAGTTCTGAGAGATAAGTGTGTGTGAGAGCCGTCCTTCACCTAGCTTGAAGGGAACACAAAGTTTCTTTTCAGTTGCCAACTCCACTCCATACATATATATGGGGAGGTACAAGCTCCAACTCGGTTTTACAGTGAAAACGGCAGGCACTTCAAACCGGCCCTAGGAAACAGACTGAGAAACCAGAGTAAGGGTTTCTCCTGCAACCCGTTCCCTTTGTGCTGGATGAACGAACGTCTCTCCACATGCTCAGTTCAGTTCTGAGAGATAAGTGTGTGTGAAAGCCGTCCTTCACCTAGCTTGAAGGCAACACAAAGTTTCTTTTCAGTTGCCAACTCCACTCCATACATATATATGGGGAGGTACAAGCTCCAACTCGGTTTTACAGTGAAAACGGCAGGCACTTCAAACCGGCACTAGGAAACAGACTGAGAAACCAGAGTAAGGGTTTCTCCTGCAACCCGTTCCCTTTGTGCTGGATGAACGAACGTCTCTCCACATGCTCAGTTCTGAGAGATAAGTGTGTGTGAAAGCCGTCCTTCACCTAGCTTGAAGGGAACACAAAGTTTCTTTTCAGTTGCCAACTCCACTCCATACATATATATGGGGAGGTACAAGCTCCAACTCGGTTTTACAGTGAAAACGGCAGGCACTTCAAACCGGCACTAGGAAACCGACTGAGAAACCAGAGTAAGGGTTTCTCCTGCAACCAGTTCCCTTTGTGCTGGATGAACGAACGTCTCTCCACATGCTCAGTTCTGAGAGATAAGTGTGTGTGAAAGCCGTCCTTCACCTAGTTTGAAGGGAACACAAAGTTTCTTTTCAGTTGCCAACTCCACTCCATACATATATATGGGGAGGTACAAGCTCCAACTCGGTTTTACAGTGAAAACGGCAGGCACTTCAAACCGGCACTAGGAAACAGACTGAGAAACCAGAGTAATGGTTTCCCTGCAACCGGTTCCAATTGTGCTGGATGAACGAACGTCTCTCCACATGCTCAGTTCTGAGAGATAAGTGTGTGTGAAAGCCGTCCTTCACCTAGCTTGAAGGGAACACAAAGTTTCTTTTCAGTTGCCAACTCCACTCCATACATATATATTCGAAGGTACAAACTCCAACTCGGTTTTACAGTGAAAACGGCAGGCACTTCAAACCGGCCCTAGGAAACAGACTGAGAAACCAGAGTAAGGGTTTCTCCTGCAACCCGTTCCCTTTGTGCAGGATGAACGAACGTCTCTCCACATGCTCAGTTCTGAGAGATAAGTGTGTGTGAAAGCCGTCCTTCACCTAGCTTGAAGGGAACACAAAGTTTCTTTTCAGTTGCCAACTCCACTCCATACATATATATGGGGAGGTACAAGCTCCAACTCGGTTTTACAGTGAAAACGGCAGGCACTTCAAACCGGCACTAAGAAACCGACTGAGAATCCAGAGTAAGGGTTTCACCTGCAACCCGTTCCCTTTGTGCTGGATGAACGAACGTCTCTCCACATGCTCAGTTCTGAGAGATAAGTGTGTGTGAGAGCCGTCCTTCACCTAGCTTGAAGGGAACACAAAGTTTCTTTTCAGTTGCCAACTCCACTCCATACATATATATGGGGAGGTACAAGCTCCAACTCGGTTTTACAGTGAAAACGGCAGGCACTTCAAACCGGCCCTAGGAAACAGACTGAGAAACCAGAGTAAGGGTTTCTCCTGCAACCCGTTCCCTTTGTGCTGGATGAACGAACGTCTCTCCACATGCTCAGTTCAGTTCTGAGAGATAAGTGTGTGTGAAAGCCGTCCTTCACCTAGCTTGAAGGCAACACAAAGTTTCTTTTCAGTTGCCAACTCCACTCCATACATATATATGGGGAGGTACAAGCTCCAACTCGGTTTTACAGTGAAAACGGCAGGCACTTCAAACCGGCACTAGGAAACAGACTGAGAAACCAGAGTAAGGGTTTCTCCTGCAACCCGTTCCCTTTGTGCTGGATGAACGAACGTCTCTCCACATGCTCAGTTCTGAGAGATAAGTGTGTGTGAAAGCCGTCCTTCACCTAGCTTGAAGGGAACACAAAGTTTCTTTTCAGTTGCCAACTCCACTCCATACATATATATGGGGAGGTACAAGCTCCAACTCGGTTTTACAGTGAAAACGGCAGGCACTTCAAACCGGCACTAGGAAACCGACTGAGAAACCAGAGTAAGGGTTTCTCCTGCAACCAGTTCCCTTTGTGCTGGATGAACGAACGTCTCTCCACATGCTCAGTTCTGAGAGATAAGTGTGTGTGAAAGCCGTCCTTCACCTAGTTTGAAGGGAACACAAAGTTTCTTTTCAGTTGCCAACTCCACTCCATACATATATATGGGGAGGTACAAGCTCCAACTCGGTTTTACAGTGAAAACGGCAGGCACTTCAAACCGGCACTAGGAAACAGACTGAGAAACCAGAGTAATGGTTTCCCTGCAACCGGTTCCATTTGTGCTGGATGAACGAACGTCTCTCCACATGCTCAGTTCTGAGAGATAAGTGTGTGTGAAAGCCGTCCTTCACCTAGCTTGAAGGGAACACAAAGTTTCTTTTCAGTTGCCAACTCCACTCCATACATATATATTCGAAGGTACAAACTCCAACTCGGTTTTACAGTGAAAACGGCAGGCACTTCAAACCGGCACTAGGAAACAGACTGAGAAACCAGAGTAAGGGTTTCTCCTGCAACCCGTTCCCTTTGTGCTGGATGAACGAACGTCTCTCCACATGCTCAGTTCTGAGAGATAAGTGTGTGTGAAAGCCGTCCTTCACCTAGCTTGAAGGGAACACAAAGTTTCTTTTCAGTTGCCAACTCCACTCCATACATATATATGGGGAGGTACAAGCTCCAACTCGGTTTTACAGTGAAAACGGCAGGCACTTCAAACCGGCACTAGGAAACAGACTGAGAAACCAGAGTAAGGGTTTCTCCTGCAACCCGTTCCCTTTGTGCTGGATGAACGAACGTCTCTCCACATGCCCAGTTCTGAGAGATAAGTGTGTGTGAAAGCCGTCCTTCACCTAGCTTGAAGGGAACACAAAGTTTCTTTTCAGTTGCCAACTCCACTCCATACATATATATGGGGAGGTACAAGCTCCAACTCGGTTTTACAGTGAAAACGGCAGGCACTTCAAACCGGCACTAGGAAACAGACTGAGAAACCAGAGAAAGGGTTTCTCCTGCAACACGTTCCCTTTGTGCTGGATGAACGAACGTCTCTCCACATGCTCATTTCTGTGAGATAAGTGTGTGTGAAAGCCGTCCTTCACCTAGCTTGAAGGGAACACAAAGTTTCTTTTCAGTTGCCAACTCCACTCCATACATGTATATGGGGAGGTACAAGCTCCAACTCGGTTTTACAGTGAAAACGGCAGGCACTTCAAACCGGCCCTAGGAAACAGACTGAGAAACCAGAGTAAGGGTTTCTCCTGCAACCCGTTCCCTTTGTGCTGGATGAACGAACGTCTCTCCACATGCTCAGTTCTGAGAGATAAGTGTGTGTGAAAGCCGTCCTTCACCTAGCTTGAAGGGAACACAAAGTTTCTTTTCAGTTGCCAACTCCACTCCATACATATATATGGGGAGGTACAAGCTCCAACTCGGTTTTACAGTGAAAACGGCAGGCACTTCAAACCGGCACTAGGAAACAGACTGAGAAACCAGAGTAAGGGTTTCTCCTGCAACCCGTTCCCTTTGTGCTGGATGAACGAACGTCTCTCCACATGCCCAGTTCTGAGAGATAAGTGTGTGTGAAAGCCGTCCTTCACCTAGCTTGAAGGGAACACAAAGTTTCTTTTCAGTTGCCAACTCCACTCCATACATATATATGGGGAGGTACAAGCTCCAACTTGGTTTTACAGTGAAAACGGCAGGCACTTCAAACCGGCCCTAGGAAACAGACTGAGAAACCAGAGTAAGGGTTTCTCCTGCAACCCGTTCCCTTTGTGCAGGATGAACGAACGTCTCTCCACATGCTCAGTTCTGAGAGATAAGTGTGTGTGAAAGCCGTCCTTCACCTAGCTTGAAGGGAACACAAAGTTTCTTTTCAGTTGCCAACTCCACTCCATACATATATATGGGGAGGTACAAGCTCCAACTCGGTTTTACAGTGAAAACGGCAGGCACTTCAAACCGGCACTAGGAAACAGACTGAGAAACCAGAGTAAGGGTTACTCCTGCAACCCGTTCCCTTTGTGCTGGATGAACGAACGTCTCTCCACATGCTCAGTTCTGAGAGATAAGTGTGTGTGAAAGCCGTCCTTCACCTAGCTTGAAGGGAACACAAAGTTTCTTTTCAGTTGCCAACTCCACTCCATACATATATATGGGGAGGTACAAGCTCCAACTCGGTTTTACAGTGAAAACGGCAGGCACTTCAAACCGGCACTAGGAAACAGACTGAGAAACCAGAGAAAGGGTTTCTCCTGCAACCCGTTCCCTTTGTGCTGGATGAACGAACGTCTCTCCACATGCTCAGTTCTGAGAGATAAGTGTGTGTGAAAGCCGTCCTTCACCTAGCTTGAAGGGAACACAAAGTTTCTTTTCAGTTGCCAACTCCACTCCATACATGTATATGGGGAGGTACAAGCTCCAACTCGGTTTTACAGTGAAAACGGCAGGCACTTAAAACCGGCCCTAGGAAACAGACTGAGAAACCAGAGTAAGGGTTTCTCCTGCAACCCGTTCCCTTTGTGCTGGATGAACGAACGTCTCTCCACATGCTCAGTTCTGAGAGATAAGTGTGTGTGAAAGCCGTCCTTCACCTAGCTTGAAGGGAACACAAAGTTTCTTTTCAGTTGCCAACTCCACTCCATACATATATATGGGGAGGTACAAGCTCCAACTCGGTTTTACAGTGAAAACGGCAGGCACTTCAAACCGGCACTAGGAAACAGACTGAGAAACCAGAGTAAGGGTTTCTCCTGCAACCCGTTCCCTTTGTGCTGGATGAACGAACGTCTCTCCACATGCCCAGTTCTGAGAGATAAGTGTGTGTGAAAGCCGTCCTTCACCTAGCTTGAAGGGAACACAAAGTTTCTTTTCAGTTGCCAACTCCACTCCATACATATATATGGGGAGGTACAAGCTCCAACTCGGTTTTACAGTGAAAACGGCAGGCACTTCAAACCGGCCCTAGGAAACAGACTGAGAAACCAGAGTAAGGGTTTCTCCTGCAACCCGTTCCCTTTGTGCTGGATGAACGAACGTCTCTCCACATGCTCAGTTCTGAGAGATAAGTGTGTGTGAAAGCCGTCCTTCACCTAGCTTGAAGGGAACACAAAGTTTCTTTTCAGTTGCCAACTCCACTCCATACAAATATATGGGGAGGTACAAGCTCCAACTCGGTTTTACAGTGAAAACGGCAGGCACTTCAAACCGGCACTAGGAAACAGACTGAGAAACCAGAGTAAGGGTTTCCCTGCAACCCGTTCCCATTGTGCTGGATGAACGAACGTCTCTCCACATGCTCAGTTCTGAGAGATAAGTGTGTGTGAAAGCCGTCCTTCACCTAGCTTGAAGGGAACACAAAGTTTCTTTTCAGTTGTCAACTCCAATCCATACATATATATGGGGAGGTACAAGCTCCAACTCGGTTTTACAGTGAAAACGGCAGGCACTTCAAACCGGCACTAGGAAACAGACTGAGAAACCAGAGTAAGGGTTTCTCCTGCAACCAGTTCCCTTTGTGCTGGATGAACGAACGTCTCTCCACATGCTCAGTTCTGAGAGATAAGTGTGTGTGAAAGCCGTCCTTCACCTAGCTTGAAGGGAACACAAAGTTTCTTTTCAGTTGCCAACTCCACTCCATACATATATATGGGGAGGTACAAGCTCCAACTCGGTTTTACAGTGAAAACGGCAGGCACTTCAAAACGGCACTAGGAAACAGACTGAAAACCAGAGAAATGGTTTCTCCTGCAACACGTTCCCTTTGTGCTGGATGAACGAACGTCTCTCCACATGCTCATTTCTGAGAGATAAGTGTGTGTGAAAGCCGTACTTCACCTAGCTTGAAGGGAACACAAAGTTTCTTTTCAGTTGCCAACTCCACTCCATACATGTATATGGGGAGGTACAAGCTCCAACTCGGTTTTACAGTGAAAACGGCAGGCACTTAAAACCGGCCCTAGGAAACAGACTGAGAAACCAGAGTAAGGGTTTCTCCTGCAACCCGTTCCCTTTGTACTGGATGAACGAACGTCTCTCCACATGCTCAGTTCTGAGAGATAAGTGTGTGTGAAAGCCGTCCTTCACCTAGCTTGAAGGGAACACAAAGTTTCTTTTCAGTTGCCAACTCCACTCCATACATATATATGGGGAGGTACAAGCTCCAACTCGGTTTTACAGTGAAAACGGCAGGCACTTCAAACCGGCACTAGGAAACAGACTGAGAAACCAGAGTAAGGGTTTCTCCTGCAACCCGTTCCCTTTGTGCTGGATGAACGAACGTCTCTCCACATGCCCAGTTCTGAGAGATAAGTGTGTGTGAAAGCCGTCCTTCACCTAGCTTGAAGGGAACACAAAGTTTCTTTTCAGTTGCCAACTCCACTCCATACATATATATGGGGAGGTACAAGCTCCAACTCGGTTTTACAGTGAAAACGGCAGGCACTTCAAACCGGCACTAGGAAACAGACTGAGAAACCAGAGAAAGGGTTTCTCCTGCAACACGTTCCCTTTGTGCTGGATGAACGAACGTCTCTCCACATGCTCATTTCTGAGAGATAAGTGTGTGTGAAAGCCGTACTTCACCTAGCTTGAAGGGAACACAAAGTTTCTTTTCAGTTGCCAACTCCACTCCATACATGTATATGGGGAGGTACAAGCTCCAACTCGGTTTTACAGTGAAAACGGCAGGCACTTAAAACCGGCCCTAGGAAACAGACTGAGAAACCAGAGTAAGGGTTTCTCCTGCAACCCGTTCCCTTTGTGCTGGATGAACGAACGTCTCTCCACATGCTCAGTTCTGAGAGATAAGTGTGTGTGAAAGCCGTCCTTCACCTAGCTTGAAGGGAACACATAGTTTCTTTTCAGTTGCCAACTCCACTCCATACATATATATGGGGAGGTACAAGCTCCAACTCGGTTTTACAGTGAAAACGGCAGGCACTTCAAACCGGCACTAGGAAAAAGACTGAGAAACCAGAGTAAGGGTTTCCCTGCAACCCGTTCCCTTTGTGCTGGATGAACGAACGTCTCTCCACATGCTCAGTTCTGAGAGATAAGTGTGTGTGAAAGCCGTCCTTCACCTAGCTTGAAGGGAACACAAAGTTTCTTTTCAGTTGCCAAGTCCACTCCATACATATATATGGGGAGGTACAAGCTCCAACTCGGTTTTACAGTGAAAACGGCAGGCACTTCAAACCGGCACTAGGAAACAGACTGAGAAACCAGAGTAAGGGTTTCTCCTGCAACCCGTTCCCTTTGTGCTGGATGAACGAACGTCTCTCCACATGCTCAGTTCTGAGAGATAAGTGTGTGTGAAAGCCGTCCTTCACCTAGCTTGAAGGGAACACAAAGTTTCTTTTCAGTTGCCAACTCCACTCCATACATATATATGGGGAGGTACAAGCTCCAACTCGGTTTTACAGTGAAAACGGCAGGCACTTCAAACCGGCAGTAGGAAACAAACTGAGAAACCAGAGTAAGGGTTTCTCCTGCAACCCGTTCCCTTTGTGCTGGATGAACGAACGTCTCTCCACATGCTCAGTTCTGAGAGATAAGTGTGTGTGAAAGCCGTCCTTCACCTAGCTTGAAGGGAACACAAAGTTTCTTTTCAGTTGCCAACTCCACTCCATACATATATATGGGGAGGTACAAGCTCCAACTCGGTTTTACAGTGAAAACGGCAGGCACTTCAAACCGGCACTAGGAAACAGACTGAGAAACCAGAGTAAGGGTTTCTCCTGCAACCCGTTCCCTTTGTGCTGGATGAACGAACGTCTTTCCACATGCTCAATTCTGAGAGATAAGTGTGTGTGAAAGCCGTCCTTCACCTAGCTTGAAGGGAACACAAAGTTTCTTTTCAGTTGCCAACTCCACTCCATACATATATATGGGGAGGTACAAGCTCCAACTCGGTTTTACAGTGAAAACGGCAGGCACTTCAAACCGGCACTAGGAAAAAGACTGAGAAACCAGAGTAAGGGTTTCTCCTGCAACCGTTCCCATAGTGCTGGATGAACGAACGTCTCTCCACATGCTCAGATCTGAGAGATAAGTGTGTGTGAAAGCCGTCCTTCACCTAGCTTGAAGGGAACACAAAGTTTCTTTTCAGTTGCCAACTCCACTCCATACATATATATGGGGAGGTACAAGCTCCAACTCGGTTTTACAGTGAAAACGGCAGGCACTTCAAACCGGCACTAGGAAACAGACTGAGAAACCAGAGTAAGGGTTTCTCCTGCAACCCGTTCCCTTTGTGCTGGATGAACGAACGTCTCTCCACATGCTCAGTTCTGAGAGATAAGTGTGTGTGAAAGCCGTCCTTCACCTAGCTTGAAGGGAACACAAAGTTTCTTTTCAGTTGCCAACTCCACTCCATACATATATATGGGGAGGTACAAGCTCCAACTCGGTTTTACAGTGAAAACGGCAGGCACTTCAAACCGGCACTAGGAAACAGACTGAGAAACCAGAGTAAGGGTTTCTCCTGCAACCTCTTCCCTTTGTGCTGGATGAACGAACGTCTCTCCACATGCTAAGTTCTGAGAGATAAGTGTGTGTGAAAGCCGTCCTTCACCTAGCTTGAAGGGAACACAAAGTTTCTTTTCAGTTGCCAACTCCACTCCATACATATATATGGGGAGGTACAAGCTCCAACTCGGTTTTACAGTGAAAACGGCAGGCACTTCAAACCGGCAGTAGGAAACAAACTGAGAAACCAGAGTAAGGGTTTCTCCTGCAACCCGTTCCCTTTGTGCTGGATGAACGAACGTCTCTCCACATGCTCAGTTCTGAGAGATAAGTGTGTGTGAAAGCCGTCCTTCACCTAGCTTGAAGGGAACACAAAGTTTCTTTTCAGTTGCCAACTCCACTCCATACATATATATGGGGAGGTACAAGCTCCAACTCGGTTTTACAGTGAAAACGGCAGGCACTTCAAACCGGCACTAGGAAACAGACTGAGAAACCAGAGTAAGGGTTTCTCCTGCAACCCGTTCCCTTTGTGCTGGATGAACGAACGTCTTTCCACATGCTCAATTCTGAGAGATAAGTGTGTGTGAAAGCCGTCCTTCACCTAGCTTGAAGGGAACACAAAGTTTCTTTTCAGTTGCCAACTCCACTCCATACATATATATGGGGAGGTACAAGCTCCAACTCGGTTTTACAGTGAAAACGGCAGGCACTTCAAACCGGCACTAGGAAAAAGACTGAGAAACCAGAGTAAGGGTTTCTCCTGCAACCGTTCCCATAGTGCTGGATGAACGAACGTCTCTCCACATGCTCAGATCTGAGAGATAAGTGTGTGTGAAAGCCGTCCTTCACCTAGCTTGAAGGGAACACAAAGTTTCTTTTCAGTTGCCAACTCCACTCCATACATATATATGGGGAGGTACAAGCTCCAACTCGGTTTTACAGTGAAAACGGCAGGCACTTCAAACCGGCACTAGGAAACAGACTGAGAAACCAGAGTAAGGGTTTCTCCTGCAACCCGTTCCCTTTGTGCTGGATGAACGAACGTCTCTCCACATGCTCAGTTCTGAGAGATAAGTGTGTGTGAAAGCCGTCCTTCACCTAGCTTGAAGGGAACACAAAGTTTCTTTTCAGTTGCCAACTCCACTCCATACATATATATGGGGAGGTACAAGCTCCAACTCGGTTTTACAGTGAAAACGGCAGGCACTTCAAACCGGCACTAGGAAACAGACTGAGAAACCAGAGTAAGGGTTTCTCCTGCAAACTCTTCCCTTTGTGCTGGATGAACGAACGTCTCTCCACATGCTAAGTTCTGAGAGATAAGTGTGTGTGAAAGCCGTCCTTCACCTAGCTTGAAGGGAACACAAAGTTTCTTTTCAGTTGCCAAATCCACTCCATACATATATATGGGGAGGTACAAGCTCCAACTCGGTTTTACAGTGAAAACAGCAGGCACTTCAAACCGGCACTAGGAAACAGACTGAGAAACCAGAGTAAGGGTTTCTCCTGCAACCCGTTCCCTTTGTGCTGGATGAAAGAACGTCTCTCCACATGCTCAGTTCTGAGAGATAAGTGTGTGTGAAAGCCGTCCTATAACTAGCTTGAAGGGAACACAAAGTTTCTTTTCAGTTGCCAACTCCAATCCATACATATATATGGGGAGGTACAAGCTCCAACTTGGTTTTACAGTGAAAACGGCAGGCACTTCAAACCGGCACTAGGAAACCGACTGAGAAACCAGAGTAAGGGTTTCTCCTGCAACCCGTTCCCTTTGTGCTGGATGAACGAACGTCTCTCCACATGATCAGTTCTGAGAGATAAGTGTGTGTGAAAGCCGTCCTTCACCTAGCTTGAAGGGAACACAAAGTTTCTTTTCAGTTGCCAACTCCACTCCATACATATATATGGGGAGGTACAAGCTCCAACTCGGTTTTACAGTGAAAACGGCAGGCACTTCAAACGGGCACTAGGAAACAGACTGAGAAACCAGAGTAAGGGTTTCACCTGCAACCCGTTCCCTTTGTGCTGGATGAACGAACGTCTCTCCACATGCTCAGTTCTGAGAGATAAGTGTGTGTGAAAGCCGTCCTTCACCTAGCTTGAAGGGAACACAAAGTTTCTTTTCAGTTGCCAACTCCACTCCATACATATATATGGGGAGATACAAGTTCCAACTCGGTTTTACAGTGAAAACGGCAGGCACTTCAAACCGGCACTAGGAAACCGACTGAGAAACCAGAGTAATGGTTTCTCCTGCAACCCTTTCCCTTTGTGCTGGATGAACGAACGTCTCTCCACATGCTCAGTTCTGAGAGATTAGTGTGTGTGAAAGCCGTCCTTCACCTAGCTTGAAGGGAACACAAAGTTTCTTTTCAGTTGCCAACTCCACTCCATACATATATATGGGGTGGTACAAGCTCCAACTCGGTTTTACAGTGAAAACGGCAGGCACTTCAAACCGGCACTAGGAAACCGACTGAAACCAGAGTAAGGGTTTCTCCTGCAACCTCTTCCCTTTGTGCTGGATGAACGAACGTCTCTCCACATGCTCAGTTCTGAGAGATAAGTGTGTGTGAAAGCCGTCCTTCACCTAGCTTGAAGGGAACACAAAGTTTCTTTTCAGTTGCCAACTCCACTCCATACAAATATATGGGGAGGTACAAGCTCCAACTCGGGTTTACAGTGAAAACGGCAGGCACTTCAAACCGGCACTAGGAAACCGACTGAGAAACCAGAGTAAGGGTTTCTCCTGCAACCCGTTCCCTTTGTGCTGGATGAACGAACGTCTCTCCACATGCTCAGTTCTGAGAGATAAGTGTGTGTGAAAGCCGTCCTTCACCTAGCTTGAAGGGAACACAAAGTTTCTTTTCAGTTGCCAACTCCACTCCATACATATATATGGGGAGGTACAAGCTCCAACTCGGTTTTACAGTGAAAACGGCAGGCACTTCAAACGGGCACTAGGAAACAGACTGAGAAACCAGAGTAAGGGTTTCTCCTGCAACCCGTTCCCTTTGTGCTGGATGAACGAACGTCTCTCCACATGCTCAGTTCTGAGAGATAAGTGTGTGTGAAAGCCGTCCTTCACCTAGCTTGAAGGGAACACAAAGTTTCTTTTCAGTTGCCAACTCCACTCCATACATATATATGGGGAGGTACAAGCTCCAACTCGGTTTTACAGTGAAAACGGCAGGCACTTCAAACCGGCACTAGGAAACAGACTGAGAAACCAGAGTAAGGGTTTCCCCTGCAACCCGTTCCCTTTGTGCTGGATGAACGAACGTCTCTCCACATGCTCAGTTCTGAGAAATAAGTGTGTGTGAAAGCCGTCCTTCACCTAGCTTGAAGGGAACACAAAGTTTCTTTTCAGTTGCCAACCCCACTCCATACATATATATGGGGAGGTACAAGCTCCAACTCGGTTTTAC
The DNA here is from genome assembly GCF_048564905.1 of Vicugna pacos. Classification (NCBI taxonomy): domain Eukaryota; kingdom Metazoa; phylum Chordata; class Mammalia; order Artiodactyla; family Camelidae; genus Vicugna; species Vicugna pacos. The sequence continues at coordinate 597,174 of NW_027328798.1, forward strand.
AGTGAAAACGGCAGGCACTTCAAACAGGAACTAGGAAACAGACTGAGAGTCCAGAGTAAGGGTTTCTCCTGCAACCTCTTCCCTTTGTGCTGGATGAACGAACGTCTCTCCACATGCTCAGTTCTGAGAGATAAGTGTGTGTGAAAGCCGTCCTTCACCTAGCTTGAAGGGAACACAAAGTTTCTTTTCAGTTGCCAACTCCACTCCATACAAATATATGGGGAGGTACAAGCTCCAACTCGGGTTTACAGTGAAAACGGCAGGCACTTCAAACCGGCACTAGGAAACCGACTGAGAAACCAGAGTAAGGGTTTCTCCTGCAACCCGTTCCCTTTGTGCTGGATGAACGAACGTCTCTCCACATGCTCAGTTCTGAGAGATAAGTGTGTGTGAAAGCCGTCCTTCACCTAGCTTGAAGGGAACACAAAGTTTCTTTTCAGTTGCCAACTCCACTCCATACATATATATGGGGAGGTACAAGCTCCAACTCGGTTTTACAGTGAAAACGGCAGGCACTTCAAACGGGCACTAGGAAACAGACTGAGAAACCAGAGTAAGGGTTTCTCCTGCAACCCGTTCCCTTTGTGCTGGATGAACGAACGTCTCTCCACATGCTCAGTTCTGAGAGATAAGTGTGTGTGAAAGCCGTCCTTCACCTAGCTTGAAGGGAACACAAAGTTTCTTTTCAGTTGCCAACTCCACTCCATACATATATATGGGGAGGTACAAGCTCCAACTCGGTTTTACAGTGAAAACGGCAGGCACTTCAAACCGGCACTAGGAAACAGACTGAGAAACCAGAGTAAGGGTTTCTCCTGCAACCCGTTCCCTTTGTGCTGGATGAACGAACGTCTCTCCACATGCTCAATTCTGAGAGATAAGTGTGTGTGAAAGCCGTCCTTCACCTAGCTTGAAGGGAACACAAAGTTTCTTTTCAGTTGCCAACTCCAATCCATACATATATATGGGGAGGTACAAGCTCCAACTCGGTTTTACAGTGAAAACGGCAGGCACTTCAAACCGGCACTAGGAAACAGACTGAGAAACCAGAGTAAGGGTTTCTCCTGCAACCCGTTCCCTTTGTGCTGGATGAACGAACGTCTCTCCACATGCTCAGTTCTGAGAGATAAGTGTGTGTGAAAGCCGTCCTTCACCTAGCTTGAAGGGAACACAAAGTTTCTTTTCAGTTGCCAACTCCACTCCATACATATATATGGGGAGATACAAGCTCCAACTCGGTTTTACAGTGAAAACGGCAGGCACTTCAAACCGGCACTAGGAAACCGACTGAGAAACCAGAGTAATGGTTTCTCCTGCAACCCGTTCCCTTGTGCTGGATGAACGAACGTCTCTCCACATGCTCAGTTCTGAGAGATAAGTGTGTGTGAAAGCCGTCCTTCACCTAGCTTGAAGGGAACACAAAGTTTCTTTTCAGTTGCCAACTCCACTCCATACATATATATGGGGAGGTACAAGCTCCAACTCGGTTTTACAGTGAAAACGGCAGGCACTTCAAACCGGCACTAGGAAACAGACTGAGAAACCAGAGTAAGGGTTTCTCCTGCAACCCGTTCCCTTTGTGCTGGATGAACGAACGTCTCTCCACATGCTCAGTTCTGAGAGATAAGTGTGTGTGAAAGCCGTCCTTCACCTAGCTTGAAGGGAACACAAAGTTTCTTTTCAGTTGCCAACTCCACTCCATACATATATATGGGGAGGTACAAGCTCCAACTCGGTTTTACAGTGAAAACGGCAGGCACTTCAAACCGGCACTAGGAAACAGACTGAGAAACCAGAGTAAGGGTTTCCCCTGCAACCCGTTCCATTTGTGCTGGATGAACGAACGTCTCTCCACATGCTCAGTTCTGAGAAATAAGTGTGTGTGAAAGCCGTCCTTCACCTAGCTTGAAGGGAACACAAAGTTTCTTTTCAGTTGCCAACTCCACTCCATACATATATATGGGGAGGTACAAGCTCCAACTCGGTTTTACAGTGAAAACGGCAGGCACTTCAAACAGGAACTAGGAAACAGACTGAGAGTCCAGAGTAAGGGTTTCTCCTGCAACCTGTTCCCTTTGTGCTGGATGAACGAACGTCTCTCCACATGCTCAGTTCTGAGAGATAAGTGTGTGTGAAAGCCGTCCTTCACCTAGCTTGAAGGGAACACAAAGTTTCTTTTCAGTTGCCAACTCCACTCCATACAAATATATGGGGAGGTACAAACTCCAACTCGGGTTTACAGTGAAAACGGCAGGCACTTCAAACCGGCACTAGGAAACCGACTGAGAAACCAGAGTAAGGGTTTCTCCTGCAACCCGTTCCCTTTGTGCTGGATGAACGAACGTCTCTCCACATGCTCAGTTCTGAGAGATAAGTGTGTGTGAAAGCCGTCCTTCACCTAGCTTGAAGGGAACACAAAGTTTCTTTTCAGTTGCCAACTCCACTCCATACAAATATATGGGGAGGTACAAGCTCCAACTCGGTTTTACAGTGAAAACGGCAGGCACTTCAAACCGGCACTAGGAAACCGACTGAGAAACCAGATTAAGGGTTTCTACTGCAACCCGTTCCCTTTGTGCTGGATGAACGAACGTCTCTCCACATGCTCAGTTCTGAGAGATAAGTGTGTGTGAAAGCCGTCCTTCACCTACCTTGAAGGGAACACAAAGTTTCTTTTCAGTTGCCAACTCCACTCCATACATATATATGGGGAGGTTCAAGCTCCAACTCGGTTTTACAGTGAAAACGGCAGGCACTTCAAACCGGCACTAGGAAACAGACTGAGAAACCAGAGTAAGGGTTTCTCCTGCAACCCGTTCCCTTTGTG